>NW_027167902.1:2473249-2781467 GCF_040954835.1 Lepisosteus oculatus | reverse complement strand
GCAGGGAAGACACAGACACTCACCAATTATCCCAGAAGCCAATTAACCTACCAGTAGTTCTTTGAAGTGTGGGAGGAAGCCGGAGCACCCAAAGCAAACTCATGCAAACATGGGGAGAACATACAAGCTCCATACAGATAGCACCCCAGGTCCAGAAGTGTACCCAGGGCCTCAGCACTGTGAGCTAGCAATGCTAAACGCTGGGCTACTGTGCATGCTAATTTCTAGGCATCAGGTGATCAATCAGGTAGTGTTTCTCAGATAAAAGGACACCAGTAATTTAGTATGAGATTCAAATTGACCTCAGAACAAAAAACTGTATAACTTATGTTATATAACTTATGTATAACTTACTACAGCATAACTGTCTTATTTGGCTCTTGTAGAAAATATTAACAGCATGCCTATTAAACATACAGTATCTAGCAATCAGCAATCAAAATAAAAACATTTCCAAACATGGAAACTGCCCAGTTAATGAAGCATTTCAAAGACATTAATCTATTCAATAATTACAGTTTTAAGTAGATAACAGATTTATATTCAGATTACGAAAGTATCATAACAACGGCTGCTTGTGTAAGGAATCCATGAATACCACTGTACATGAGAATTCCACACCTATTTGTAATCAATACACAAAATCCTATTGAATTTCAGGTACTTGTTTATTCAGCATTGCTTGACTCCGCGGACTCCTTGTTGTTTCAATATTCTAGCAATAGGACTAATCGCCAATACAGTGCCGTTGTAATCTATTCCTTCTGCCAGCAGAGGACGGTATTCGCACAGCCCGTTCAGGATAAGATACGGTCCTCGCAGTTCACAGTACAACTGGCCACAGCCGTACTCGGAAAATGCTCTCGATAACCTCGTTTAGTTTAAGTACGGCCGTATTTCATATCACCCCACAGATGCATTGCATAAACACTATAATTCTGGTTGTACTTAAATTGACCTTATATGTTTTGGATTATGTTTAACCTTCTTCAATTTCTTCAACCATATTTTGAGATGATTACGTTTACAGAAGCAAATATTATTCAGTGCTTTTTCTTCACTCCTTTAATCAAACCCACATTTCTATAAGGAGGGCCATTGTGAAACTCCCCAAAGTGAGCTGAATTAATCTTTTATTCTTCACACCTGCGAAGTCATTCCTTCATTCTGTAATATGAAGGCCTTTCATTATTCACGTATACTACAACATCTGAAAATAATGGGTCTTGAAATAGTTGAATGAAAGAAAATCCTGAATAACTCCTCCAAATGCGTGTTACACTTTCATCAAGTACACACACTTTGAATGTGATGAACTATAAAAAGTTATTTTAACCATACCCAATGGAGCTCGGGAGTGCGATTGCATACACAATCATGTTTTCAGTGTTTGGACATCAGCCGTACATCAGAACAATCATTTCACTAACACAGCTCCGTGTTGAGTGATATATCTGTATTTGGGTATATACAGATCATGTAATTCAGGGAGCACTGTTACGTCAGGTCACCAACCATTATTACGACGCTCATATGTCATAGAGCTCCTTAGGATGTTTGTATAATTTGTATCCAAATTTTCATATGGCCGCAGTTACGGCGTTTATTTTACAGTTAATGTAACAGGGTGTCATTATATTTTTCTGTCTTTATGGTGGCAGACCACTTAACTAAATCTGAGTAGGCGGTTTCTACAAGTGGGTCAGATAAAATATTAAATATACAGTAAAAGCTCACACCTATTCATACCCTTTATGTACTGTATATCTACAATTACGTATACTGTATAATACGATAACTACCATTACAAAATGGCTCCCTTTTGATTTGAAGTGGTTCTTTTAAATAAGTAAATTGCAATCACTTAGCCTACATCTGAGCTCCTAATTCATCGCGACGACGGACTGAGACTCCAGTCGGATTTGTGAGAAGGGGTGTGCCTGTTTTAAAACCGATTCATACGTCTTAAACACATGGACATAGATAGCAGTCTGTGTTATATAATTTATCTTTTTATTTTATTTAAATTTAAGTATCACATACACATTTTCAAAGTAACTGTACCCCTTTTAATTATGATCCCCATCGCTCACAGCTCCGAAGGTGAGACGAGGGCTACTTCAGATGGGATTTCCAATATTTCTCTCTTAGCTTGTATACCGGTGGAAAGGAGAGGGGTCTTAAAACGTGTTGATAGTAAGATTGGGATGTATTTGCAGTCTAGATATAGTTTTTTTAATGTTCGGAGCCGCCACAGATTCATTTTCTTACGACTGCTTTTCTGGATGACAATGACAATGCAAACGATGGTGTTAAGGCGAGGCTGTGCCTTAAGGCTCCTCTGCTTACAATGTTCAGCGCGTAAATCGCAAACGAGCGCCTTCCCTTACGATGAAAATGCAGAAAATAAGACCACGAGATTTAAACCTACGGCTTACAAATTTATGCGTAAACACTAAAACCGTATCTTTAGCAAAACTGGCGAGACAATGTGTTTTATCATTTAAAAAAGTACTGGAAAATAATTAAAGGTTATCACGATAAACAGAGGTTACTGATCTACTACTGTACGCTGTGACCAAAAATGAGAGTCCCCCGATCCTCGCAGCCTTCATGCTTTGGTCTGGGCCTGGCCGTTTTTTTTTAGGATAATGGGGTCAAGTTAAGAAATTATGCAAGTTTCTAATCAAATCCAAGGGCGCCTCGATCTCCTAAACATCTTTAGAAGGCCGACGGACCACACTGCACGGTCCGGGTCCGGGCCCTGACCCGGTTCTGGATAATGCCAGCTTAAAGTGAAAAATTCTACTGTACATATTATGTTTCTTATTATGGTATATATGTATAATGTGGCGCGACCGCTTCACGAAGCTAGAAAGAAAGCTATCCGCCATTTTTATTTTACCTGCAATTGAATTTGCCATTAAAATCATTATTAATACCGCAGCTGCTAAATTACTTACCTAAAAGCGTTCAGATACAAAAGCACTTGAGCTGTAATGTTTATATACTGTTGGCCCGATGACCTACTTCAAGAAGAATTGTTACATAGACCGCCAAGGACTGTCATCACACTTTACGTCATAAAGCGCTTTAAAACTTTTGACAAGTTCAACACCTCATATTTTGTACTGTTTATCGTGGTAAAAGCAACTCAAAGCAATTATAAAAATGATCGAAAGGTAAAAATACAAGCTTATACGAGCTGTCATTTTAACATTTATAACATATATTTAAACAAAATATATATAATCTATTTGAATAAAATAGAAAAGTGTTCTTAGTCTTCACTTAAAAGCTGTTAGAAGCTGCCTTTCTGACAAGAGAGTTCTGTGAGTTCCACAGTCTCAGTGCATTAAAGTCAAAACCAGTTGCTTTTTATTTCCTGTTTTACGACAGAGCAAGGAGGGTGTCCACAGACCACTGTGCACCTGCAGACTGATATGGGGGGTAAAAAGTCTAGAAGTTAGTAAATAAGATTTTAGCACATGTTCTAAAACAAACCGGACACCTGTACAGTGATGCCAACACAGTGCTCTGAGCTCCTTCTTTGAGTTAAATCCTAGCATCTGCATTTTTTACAAGTTGTTGCTATGGCAGAGCATGACCAGAGCATAACAGAAACCACCCATTTTCTAACCGCTTCATCCAATTCAGGGTCAGGGGGTCAGGGGGTCGGGGGGCACGGGGGAGCCAGAGCCTCAGAAAGTAATAAGCAGGAGATACCTGGGACTGGATGGTAGTCCAATGCAGGGAAGACACAGACACTCACCAATTATCCCAGAAGCCAATTAACCTACCAGTAGTTCTTTGAACTGTGGGAGGAAGCCGGAGCACCCAAAGCAAACTCATGCAAACATGGGGAGAACATACAAGCTCCATACAGATAGCACCCCAGGTCCAGAAGTGTACCCAGGGCCTCAGCACTGTGAGCTAGCAATGCTAAACTCTGGGCTACTGTGCATGCTAATTTCTAGGCATCAGGTGATCAATCAGGTAGTGTTTCTCAGATAAAAGGACACCAGTTATTTAGTATGAGATTCAAATTGCCCTCAGAACAAAATATAACTTATGTTATATAACTTATATAGAACTTACTACAGCATAACTGTCTTATTTGGCTCTTGTAGAAAATATTAACAGCATGCCTTTTAAACATACAGTATCTAGCAATCAGCAATCAAAATAAAAACATTTCCAAACATGGAAACTGCCCAGTTAATGAAGCATTTCAAAGACATTAATCTATTCAATAATTACAGTTTTAAGTAGATAACAGATTTATATTCAGATTACGAAAGCATCATAACAACGGCTGCTTGTGTAAGGAATCCATGAATACCACTGTACATGAGAATTCCACACCTATTTGTAATCAATACACAAAATCCTATTGAATTTCAGGTACTTGTTTATTCAGCATTGCTTGACTCCGCGGACTCCTTGTTGTTTCAATATTCTAGCAATAGGACTAATCGCCAATACAGTGCCGTTGTAATCTATTCCTTCTGCCAGCAGAGGACGGTATTCGCACAGCCCGTTCAGGATAAGATACGGTCCTCGCAGTTCACAGTACAACTGGCCAAAGCCGTATTCGGAATATGCTCTCGATAACCTCGTTTAGTTTAAGTACGGCCGTATTTCATATCAACCCACAGATGCATTGCATAAACACTAGAATTCTGGTTGTACTTAAATTGACCTTATACGTTTTGGATTATGTTTAACCTTCTTCAATTTCTTCAACCATATTTTGAGATGATTACGTTTACAGAAGCAAATATTATTCAGTGCTTTTTCTTCACTCCTTTAATCAAACCGACATTTCTATAAGGAGGGCCATTGTGAAACTCCCCAAAGTGAGCTGAATTAATCTTTTATTCTTCACACCTGCGAAGTCATTCCTTCATTGTGTAATATGAAGGCCTTTCATTATTCACGTATACTACAACATCTGAAAATAATGGGTCTTGAAATAGTTGAATGAAAGAAAATCCTGAATAACTCCTCCAAATGCGTGTTACACTTTCATCAAGTACACACACTTTGAATGTGATGAACTATAAAAAGTTATTTTAACCATACCCAATGGAGCTCGGGAGTGCGATTGCATACACAATCATGTTTTCAGTGTTTGGACATCAGCCGTACATCAGAACAATCATTTCACTAACACAGCTCCGTGTTGAGTGATATATCTGTATTTGGGTATATACAGATCATGTAATTCAGGGAGCACTGTTACGTCAGGTCACCAACCATTATTACGACGCTCATATGTCATAGAGCTCCTTAGGATGTTTGTATAATTTGTATCCAAATTTTCATATGGCCGCAGTTACGGCGTTTATTTTACAGTTAATGTAACAGGGTGTCATTATATTTTTCTGTCTTTATGGTGGCAGACCACTTAACTAAATCTGAGTAGGCGGTTTCTACAAGTGGGTCAGATAAAATATTAAATATACAGTAAAAGCTCACACCTATTCATACCCTTTATGTACTGTATATCTACAATTACGTATACTGTATAATACGATAACTACCATTACAAAATGGCTCCCTTTTGATTTGAAGTGGTTCTTTTAAATAAGTAAATTGCAATCACTTAGCCTACATCTGAGCTCCTAATTCATCGCGACGACGGACTGAGACTCCAGTTGGATTTGTGAGAAGTAAAGGGGTGTGCCTGTTTTAAAACCGATTCATACGTCTTAAACACATGGACATAGATAGCAGTCTGTGTTATATAATTTATCTTTTTATTTTATTTAAATTTAAGTATCACATACACATTTTCAAAGTAACTGTACCCCTTTTAATTATGATCCCCATCGCTCACAGCTCCGAAGGTGAGACGAGGGCTACTTCAGATGGGATTTCCAATATTTCTCTCTTAGCTTGTATACCGGTGGAAAGGAGAGGGCTCTTAAAACGTGTTGATAGTAAGATTGGGATGTATTTGCAGTCTAGATATAGTTTTTTTAATGTTCGGAGCCGCCACAGATTCATTTTCTTACGACTGCTTTTCTGGATGACAATGACAATGCAAACGATGGTGTTAAGGCGAGGCTGTGCCTTAAGGCTCCTCTGCTTACAATGTTCAGCGCGTAAATCGCAAACGAGCGCCTTCCCTTACGATGAAAATGCAGAAAATAAGACCACGAAATTTAAACCTACGGCTTACAAATTTATGCGTAAACACTAAAACCGTATCTTTAGCAAAACTGGCGAGACAATGTGTTTTATCATTTAAAAAAGTACTGGAAAATAATTAAAGGTTATCACGATAAACAGAGGTTACTGATCTACTAATGTACGCTGTGACCAAAAATGAGAGTCCCCCGATCCTCGCAGCCTTCATGCTTTGGTCTTGGCCTGGCCGTTTTTTTTTTAAGATAATGGGGTCAAGTTAAGAAATTATGCAAGTTTCTAATCAAATCCAAGGGCGCCTCCATCTCCTAAACATCTTTAGAAGGCCGACGGACCACACTGCACGGTCCGGGTCCGAGCCCTGACCCGGTTCTGGATAATGCCAGCTTAAAGTGAAAAATTCTACTGTACATATTATGTTTCTTATTATGGTATATATGTATAATATAGCGCGACCGCTTCACGAAGCTAGAAAGAAAGTTATCCGCCATTTTTATTTTACCTGCAATTGAATTTGCCATTAAAATCATTATTAATACCGCAGCTGCTAAATTACTTACCTAAAAGCGTTCAGATACAAAAGCACTTGAGCTGTAATGTTTATATACTGTTGGCCCGATGACCTACTTCAAGAAGAATTGTTACATAGACCGCCAAGGACTGTCATCACACTTTACGTCATAAAGCGCTTTAAAACTTTTGACAAGTTCAACACCTCATATTTTGTACTGTTTATCGTGGTAAAAGCAACTCAAAGCAATTATAAAAATGATCGAAAGGTAAAAATACAAGCTTATACGAGCTGTCATTTTAACATTTATAACATATATTTAAACAAAATATATATAATCTATTTGAATAAAATAGAAAAGTGTTCTTAGTCTTCACTTAAAAGCTGTTAGAAGCTGCCTTTCTGACAAGAGAGTTCTGTGAGTTCCACAGTCTCAGTGCATTAAAGTCAAAACCAGTTGCTTTTTATTTCCTGTTTTACGACAGAGCAAGGAGGGTGTCCACAGACCACTGTGCACCTGCAGACTGATATGGGGGGTAAAAAGTCTAGAAGTTAGTAAATAAGATTTTAGCACATGTTCTAAAACAAACCGGACACCTGTACAGTGATGCCAACACAGTGCTCTGAGCTCCTTCTTTGAGTTAAATCCTAGCATCTGCATTTTTTACAAGTTGTTGCTATGGCAGAGCATGACCAGAGCATAACAGAAACCACCCATTTTCTAACCGCTTCATCCAATTCAGGGTCAGGGGGTCAGGGGGTCGGGGGGCACGGGGGAGCCAGAGCCTCAGAAAGTAATAAGCAGGAGATACCTGGGACTGGATGGTAGTCCAATGCAGGGAAGACACAGACACTCACCAATTATCCCAGAAGCCAATTAACCTACCAGTAGTTCTTTGAACTGTGGGAGGAAGCCGGAGCACCCAAAGCAAACTCATGCAAACATGGGGAGAACATACAAGCTCCATACAGATAGCACCCCAGGTCCAGAAGTGTACCCAGGGCCTCAGCACTGTGAGCTAGCAATGCTAAACTCTGGGCTACTGTGCATGCTAATTTCTAGGCATCAGGTGATCAATCAGGTAGTGTTTCTCAGATAAAAGGACACCAGTTATTTAGTATGAGATTCAAATTGCCCTCAGAACAAAATATAACTTATGTTATATAACTTATATAGAACTTACTACAGCATAACTGTCTTATTTGGCTCTTGTAGAAAATATTAACAGCATGCCTTTTAAACATACAGTATCTAGCAATCAGCAATCAAAATAAAAACATTTCCAAACATGGAAACTGCCCAGTTAATGAAGCATTTCAAAGACATTAATCTATTCAATAATTACAGTTTTAAGTAGATAACAGATTTATATTCAGATTACGAAAGCATCATAACAACGGCTGCTTGTGTAAGGAATCCATGAATACCACTGTACATGAGAATTCCACACCTATTTGTAATCAATGCACAAAATCCTATTGAATTTCAGGTACTTGTTTATTCAGCATTGCTTGACTCCGCGGACTCCTTGTTGTTTCAATATTCTAGCAATAGGACTAATCGCCAATACAGTGCCGTTGTAATCTATTCCTTCTGCCAGCAGAGGACGGTATTCGCACAGCCAGTTCAGGATAAGATACGGTCCTCGCAGTTCACAGTACAACTGGCCAAAGCCGTATTCGGAATATGCTCTCGATAACCTCGTTTAGTTTAAGTACGGCCGTATTTCATATCAACCCACAGATGCATTGCATAAACACTAGAATTCTGGTTGTACTTAAATTGACCTTATACGTTTTGGATTATGTTTAACCTTCTTCAATTTCTTCAACCATATTTTGAGATGATTACGTTTACAGAAGCAAATATTATTCAGTGCTTTTTCTTCACTCCTTTAATCAAACCGACATTTCTATAAGGAGGGCCATTGTGAAACTCCCCAAAGTGAGCTGAATTAATCTTTTATTCTTCACACCTGCGAAGTCATTCCTTCATTGTGTAATATGAAGGCCTTTCATTATTCACGTATACTACAACATCTGAAAATAATGGGTCTTGAAATAGTTGAATGAAAGAAAATCCTGAATAACTCCTCCAAATGCGTGTTACACTTTCATCAAGTACACACACTTTGAATGTGATGAACTATAAAAAGTTATTTTAACCATACCCAATGGAGCTCGGGAGTGCGATTGCATACACAATCATGTTTTCAGTGTTTGGACATCAGCCGTACATCAGAACAATCATTTCACTAACACAGCTCCGTGTTGAGTGATATATCTGTATTTGGGTATATACAGATCATGTAATTCAGGGAGCACTGTTACGTCAGGTCACCAACCATTATTACGACGCTCATATGTCATAGAGCTCCTTAGGATGTTTGTATAATTTGTATCCAAATTTTCATATGGCCGCAGTTACGGCGTTTATTTTACAGTTAATGTAACAGGGTGTCATTATATTTTTCTGTCTTTATGGTGGCAGACCACTTAACTAAATCTGAGTAGGCGGTTTCTACAAGTGGGTCAGATAAAATATTAAATATACAGTAAAAGCTCACACCTATTCATACCCTTTATGTACTGTATATCTACAATTACGTATACTGTATAATACGATAACTACCATTACAAAATGGCTCCCTTTTGATTTGAAGTGGTTCTTTTAAATAAGTAAATTGCAATCACTTAGCCTACATCTGAGCTCCTAATTCATCGCGACGACGGACTGAGACTCCAGTTGGATTTGTGAGAAGTAAAGGGGTGTGCCTGTTTTAAAACCGATTCATACGTCTTAAACACATGGACATAGATAGCAGTCTGTGTTATATAATTTATCTTTTTATTTTATTTAAATTTAAGTATCACATACACATTTTCAAAGTAACTGTACCCCTTTTAATTATGATCCCCATCGCTCACAGCTCCGAAGGTGAGACGAGGGCTACTTCAGATGGGATTTCCAATATTTCTCTCTTAGCTTGTATACCGGTGGAAAGGAGAGGGCTCTTAAAACGTGTTGATAGTAAGATTGGGATGTATTTGCAGTCTAGATATAGTTTTTTTAATGTTCGGAGCCGCCACAGATTCATTTTCTTACGACTGCTTTTCTGGATGACAATGACAATGCAATCGATGGTGTTAAGGCGAGGCTGTGCCTTAAGGCTCCTCTGCTTACAATGTTCAGCGCGTAAATCGCAAACGAGCGCCTTCCCTTACGATGAAAATGCAGAAAATAAGACCACGAGATTTAAACCTACGGCTTACAAATTTATGCGTAAACACTAAAACCGTATCTTTAGCAAAACTGGCGAGACAATGTGTTTTATCATTTAAAAAAGTACTGGAAAATAATTAAAGGTTATCACGATAAACAGAGGTTACTGATCTACTACTGTACGCGGTGACGAAAAATGAGAGTCCCCCGATCCTCGCAGCCTTCATGCTTTGGTCTTGGCCTAGCCGTTTTTTTTTTAAGATAATGGGGTCAAGTTAAGAAATTATGCAAGTTTCTAATCAAATCCAAGGGCGCCTCCATCTCCCAAACATCTTTAGAAGGCCGACGGACCACACTGCACGGTCCGGGTCCGGGCCCTGACCCGGTTCTGGATAATGCCAGCTTAAAGTGAAAAATTCTACTGTACATATTATGTTTCTTATTATGGTATATATGTATAATATAGCGCGACCGCTTCACGAAGCTAGAAAGAAAGTTATCCGCCATTTTTATTTTACCTGCAATTGAATTTGCCATTAAAATCATTATTAATACCGCAGCTGCTAAATTACTTACCTAAAAGCGTTCAGATACAAAAGCACTTGAGCTGTAATGTTTATATACTGTTGGCCCGATGACCTACTTCAAGAAGAATTGTTACATAGACCGCCAAGGACTGTCATCACACTTTACGTCATAAAGCGCTTTAAAACTTTTGACAAGTTCAACACCTCATATTTTGTACTGTTTATCGTGGTAAAAGCAACTCAAAGCAATTATAAAAATGATCGAAAGGTAAAAATACAAGCTTATACGAGCTGTCATTTTAACATTTATAACATATATTTAAACAAAATATATATAATCTATTTGAATAAAATAGAAAAGTGTTCTTAGTCTTCACTTAAAAGCTGTTAGAAGCTGCCTTTCTGACAAGAGAGTTCTGTGAGTTCCACAGTCTCAGTGCATTAAAGTCAAAACCAGTTGCTTTTTATTTCCTGTTTTACGACAGAGCAAGGAGGGTGTCCACAGACCACTGTGCACCTGCAGGCTGATATGGGGGGTAAAAAGTCTAGAAGTGAGTAAATAAGATTTTAGCACATGTTCTAAAACAAACCGGACACCTGTACAGCGATGCCAACACAGTGATCTGAGCTCCTTCTTTGAGTTAAATCCTAGCATCTGCATTTTTTACAAGTTGTTGCTATGGCAGAGCATGACCAGAGCATAACAGAAACCACCCATTTTCTAACCGCTTCATCCAATTCAGGGTCAGGGGGTCAGGGGGTCGCGGGGCACGGGGGAGCCAGAGCCTCAGAAAGTAATAAGCAGGAGATACCTGGGACTGGATGGTAGTCCAATGCAGGGAAGACACAGACACTCACCAATTATCCCAGAAGCCAATTAACCTACCAGTAGTTCTTTGAAGTGTGGGAGGAAGCCGGAGCACCCAAAGCAAACTCATGCAAACATGGGGAGAACATACAAGCTCCATACAGATAGCACCCCAGGTCCAGAAGTGTACCCAGGGCCTCAGCACTGTGAGCTAGCAATGCTAAACGCTGGGCTACTGTGCATGCTAATTTCTAGGCATCAGGTGATCAATCAGGTAGTGTTTCTCAGATAAAAGGACACCAGTAATTTAGTATGAGATTCAAATTGACCTCAGAACAAAAAACTGTATAACTTATGTTATATAACTTATGTATAACTTACTACAGCATAACTGTCTTATTTGGCTCTTGTAGAAAATATTAACAGCATGCCTATTAAACATACAGTATCTAGCAATCAGCAATCAAAATAAAAACATTTCCAAACATGGAAACTGCCCAGTTAATGAAGCATTTCAAAGACATTAATCTATTCAATAATTACAGTTTTAAGTAGATAACAGATTTATATTCAGATTACGAAAGTATCATAACAACGGCTGCTTGTGTAAGGAATCCATGAATACCACTGTACATGAGAATTCCACACCTATTTGTAATCAATACACAAAATCCTATTAAATTTCAGGTACTTGTTTATTCAGCATTGCTTGACTCCGCGGACTCCTTGTTGTTTCAATATTCTAGCAATAGGACTAATCGCCAATACAGTGCCGTTGTAATCTATTCCTTCTGCCAGCAGAGGACGGTATTCGCACAGCCCGTTCAGGATAAGATACGGTCCTCGCAGTTCACAGTACAACTGGCCACAGCCGTACTCGGAAAATGCTCTCGATAACCTCGTTTAGTTTAAGTACGGCCGTATTTCATATCAACCCACAGATGCATTGCATAAACACTAGAATTCTGGTTGTACTTAAATTGACCTTATATGTTTTGGATTATGTTTAACCTTCTTCAATTTCTTCAACCATATTTTGAGATGATTACGTTTACAGAAGCAAATATTATTCAGTGCTTTTTCTTCACTCCTTTAATCAAACCCACATTTCTATAAGGAGGGCCATTGTGAAACTCCCCAAAGTGAGCTGAATTAATCTTTTATTCTTCACACCTGCGAAGTCATTCCTTCATTGTGTAATATGAAGGCCTTTCATTATTCACGTATACTACAACATCTGAAAATAATGGGTCTTGAAATAGTTGAATGAAAGAAAATCCTGAATAACTCCTCCAAATGCGTGTTACACTTTCATCAAGTACACACACTTTGAATGTGATGAACTATAAAAAGTTATTTTAACCATACCCAATGGAGCTCGGGAGTGCGATTGCATACACAATCATGTTTTCAGTGTTTGGACATCAGCCGTACATCAGAACAATCATTTCACTAACACAGCTCCATGTTGAGTGACTTCCCTCCAAAAACACAAAGTCACTTTCCCTTAGCAATTATTGCATGGACTTAGATTATCTGCCTTCTGCATCAAGCCCTGTATGATATACTGTACAAAGCCAAGCTTTGGGATAGTGCTTTGTAATAATAATAATGTTTCTTTATTACCCCTATACAATTTCTTGCATTAGGAATGCGTCTTTTCGCATACCCCAGCTTTTTCTCCAGGGAGACACAGACACAGAGACAGGGAGAGAAGCTTGGGGTCAGAGCGCAGGGTCTGCCATTGTACGGCGCCCCTGGAGCAGTTGGGGTTAAGGGCCTTGCTCAGGGGCCCAACGGAGTAGGATTCCTCTGCCGGCCGTGGGATTTGAACTGGCAACCTTCCGGTCACAGGGCAGATCCTTAGCCACAGAGATCCATTTCTTGATCCTTTTGGATCCCAGGCTGCTCATTTGCAAATGAGTTTTGACATTAATTATAGTGACTATAGCAATGAGGTGGCACTGTGGTTCACAGAGCTGGGGTCCTGGGTTCAATTCCTGGGGTGCAGTCTGGATGGAATTGTATGTTCTCCCTTCATTTGTGTGGATTTCTTCCAGGTGCTCCAGTTTCTTCCCACAGTCCAAAGACATACAGTACTAGTAGGTTAAGGTGGAACTACAGTCCCAATTTTGCAGACACAAAAGTATTTAATTTCAGTCACAAAATAAAATCATTGACATTATAGAAAAACTTTACATACTCAAAATGGAGCACAAAATCATGCATTTTGTGAAAGTACTGTAAGTTACGCCATGTTGTAACAAATTCGCATTCAAGTTCCACACAAATTGCGATGTGATGCAGCCCTTCCTGCTCACTAATCACTGTAATGACTAATGCAATGTGATGTAGGAGAGAAAAGGTATAGGTTATGCAGCAAACATTTCACTGCAAAAAACGTTCCATTCCAAGGTTCTTTATGCAGAGT
The DNA here is from genome assembly GCF_040954835.1 of Lepisosteus oculatus. Classification (NCBI taxonomy): domain Eukaryota; kingdom Metazoa; phylum Chordata; class Actinopteri; order Semionotiformes; family Lepisosteidae; genus Lepisosteus; species Lepisosteus oculatus. Next base: position 2,767,814 of record NW_027167902.1, on the reverse strand, counting down.
TAACAATGTAATATTATTTATTGGCAAAAACGTAAAAAAGTTGAGAGCAATATTTCCATTGGATTAAACGAGATGTATTCACAAGCCTGCTCCTTTACAATGTCACAGGGCCACATCAGATTACAGGAAGTTTTGCTGCCTCGTTCTGAATCGCAGAACATGGTAATTCTTTAACCTTGAAATGTAGTCTATTTTGTGATGTAAATTGGAGGTTTTACAAGTTATTGTGTGTTCCCCTTTAGATGGCTTCTGGGAAAACTGGCCTCAACACTGTATTGGATAAGGCACTTAGAAAACAGATTCATGCGTGGACCACAGCAATGTCCCTTTACTGAGAGCCAGCAATCAACGGATGTGTCTGATCGTGAATGGTTTTCCCTGTTGTTTGTTGTATTACTCGGTGTTGCATTTTAAGCTGTGCATGAGGCAGGACCCGGAGGCTGCTGCTTCTGCTGGGATTGAGGAAGAGCTGAGCGCCATGTAAGGCAAAGACACTGCGTTCCACTTTATCAGGTGCCTGGAGTGTAAGAGCTGCAGATAATATTGAGTCACATTAATCCCAACATATTTCAAATATTATGAAAATTAAATAAATTAAATCAAATAACTTTAATTAAAAAATCAATCACACTTTACCTTGCTTTTTCAGTTGTTTTAAAGGAAAATTGATGCAGAGAATGTGTGAATACTACTTTGTGATGGTTCCAAGGCCAATGTGACCTGTTCTATTGCCTGCTAATTGTACGTTCCAGGTTGAACAATTATTTTTAGGAGGTCAAGGTGTATGAATGATAAGAACAGCTTGAAATTTATTTTCACGGTCGACACACATTTTCGCAAGGGAAAAAAACTGAAATAACCACAGTTACGCAAACACCAGTCCACCAAAAAAAAATAATTTTATTAAAACAAGGTAACATTTTTTTTATCATCATATGGATGAACTGTGCTAAATATATTTCTAAAAACAAAAAGCAGGATGTGAGTCGTGAGCCAAGATCATGAAAACACGTCATAAAATTCATAAAACACTTATTTAATGTTTACATTGATTTATAAGCTGAGTCTGACTCTAGGAGAAAACAAGGGAAGCTTGGAAAGAGTTTAAGGATAGCCCTTACCACGATTGGCGGTCTAACCTTCTTCTTATGGATGTATGTCTCCAGTTCTGTTCCCTTGGCCCTGTGCTTGAAAGAGTCAAAAACCTTCCTCTTTGAATTCTGAAGCTTCTTGCAGATCATGCTGTGTTTCTCCAACCTCTCTACAGCAAACTTCCTGTGACACAGTTCACAGGGCACCAGCTGAGGGTTTCCACTCTGGCTATTCTCATATGGAAATTGCTCAGCGGTAGGGCACATCAGACTTGTAGGGGACTGTTGTAACAGAAGAAATAAGGTTCTTGATCCCGAGATGAAGTAAAACAAATGAGTTTATTGCATGCAAGGAACAATAAAGCCGAAGTCTTGTTTCCCGCAAGAAACAACAAAACCGAAGTATTGTTAGCCGTACTGTTACAAACTTTTGGGTTATATAGTGTTTTCTTCTCCGTTTCTGACGTCACTCGGTCTGATGGTAAAGAGGGGGGTTCATGGTATTTGGCCAGTTTACGATGGTCTGGGCAAATGGTCAGTTTAACATTACACCCAGGGGGGTTCCTAGCTTGCATCTGCAGTCCTTATCAGTTAACCCCCTTTCCTGCCATAAACCCCAGCTTGTGACTTAGAAGTCTAAACCCCCTACAGAAAGGATTAAATTCAAACCCCCGTCTTCACATCATTCTTCAATGTCAAGTGGCAAATGTTGACTGGTGATGATATGTGAATCTTAGGAAATGGTCATTTTTCAATCGAGTCTATGTTTCTCAGAATTTGAGACAGAGAGGTCAATCTCTGCAATCTGAGCTGAGGGCATTTCTTGGAATGGAAAGGTAAGAGCAACTTTGGTAAGAGTTCTTTGATATTCTCTTAAGACTCGTCGCCATATTTTACGATGAAAAATGTAAATAATAATAACAAACATTATTTGATATAGTGCCTTGAAAGGTGGCTTCTTTACAGAATGACAAAACCAACTACAATAAATAATACACAAGATATGCATGATGACAATACACAGTTAGAGGAGACAGTAGATGGTCATTGTCAGTGTATTCTGAAGGTAGTTTTCCAATTTTTTGGAACGCGGTAAAAGAGGCCACCTTTACTAGAATCTTTGTCCTAACCAAAAATGTAACAAAGTATAATAATAATATTAAAAATAATAATAATAAACTTTATTTATAGAGCACCTTTCATACAAATAGTGCTTTGGTGCTTTAAAAACCAAGCGTAAAAATAAAATATTAAAATTGAGAGATATACTTTCAGTTGTAAAGGAAAATACAGCAATACAGTAAAGCAACATACATGTCAATTAAATAAATAAAAATTAAGAAAGTCGTAATAAAATAAGAACAATTAAAGAGAACTAAAAAAAGAAACAGAAATAGAAAGAACAAAGAACCACTTTAACTAAAAGCAACATTTTCAAATGTTTTTTAAAACAATGTACCGAGCTTGACTGCCTAATAAAAAGTGGAAGTGAGTTTCATAATTTAGAAGCATAAAAACAAAAAGCAGCCTCTCCACTCTTTCTGCATTTCACATGTGGTATTTGCAGTAGGCCAGTATGTGCAGATCTCAGGTCACGTATAGGAACATATGAAGACAGACATATCTTCATATGCTAGGTCGCTTAAAGCTTTAAAAACAAGTAAAAGAACTTTCAAATTTATCCTAGATAATACAGGTGACCAGTGAAGTTTTTTCAAAACAGGAATGATATTCTCTTTCTTGTATTTGATAGGATCTGTGCTACTGCATTTCGAACAAGTAGTAAGGGATTTATTGTTTTCTTGGGAAGCCCACAAAACAGAGCATTATAATCATATCCACATCAATGTGAGCAATGGAGAAGTCAAATTAACGTGTCTAAATATCATCTAGTTCTATCCAGGGGAAGAGGGCTGTTGCCTACACAGACGACAAGACACAAAACGCTCAACTGTGCAAAACACGCATAAGGACATCAGTCAGGAGGAACAAGGTAAAGTGTTTTTTCTTCTTCACCATGGTCATGTAGTTTCACTCCAAGCACTGTCATATGAAATAACTGTGGAAACGACCTCCCCAACATTTTGGGTTGTTGCATTTTGCTTCAATGAATTTTAACCTTTTCTTTTAGACATTAAGAGGAAGGACACATTCACCCTTGGTAGAGATTCAGTTGTTCTATGAGATGTCAAGGTGAGAATTAACCACTTCAGGGATAAGTCAATCCACATGACTGAAAAAGGGGCAATGAACAGGATATGGGGATTTTGCTAGTTATAAAGTAGAATAATCATCATTACATGATCTAAGACTACTGAAGTATAAGCTGTGTCCCTGACTGATTAATTAGCAAATTCATCTTTGTAGAGTGCAGCTACTATCTATTCAGTGGCATTTCCTTAAAACAACTGTATTCCCACATTCGGAATATGGAGTGAGATCATGTAGAGAATGTTGGACTTGTAATAACTAATTGAAGGATAATAATAATCAACGAAAGTGCTTAAAAGTATCAACAAATGCCTTCAAAGTACTTGACACGTACTTTGCTTTCAAAAGTGAAACATAATTAATGCTTACGTAAGATTTCTCTTGACTTCTCAGGAGTATACTTACTCCAAGGACAAGTAACATCACAAACCATTATTTAAGTGCTGATGTTGGAGCTGCAATACTACTACCAAGACAAAAAATGATACAGGTAACACTGCTTACAGATTTCTAAAAATTGCTAAAATAGTATGTTTACAGAGCATTCAGAGTTGAGAATATGACAAGTTCCTACCATCTCAAACACTGCCAATCTAGAACAAAAAGAAAGTACTTGAACGCCTGCAGTAATCGAACACAAACCAGAACATATCAGTGCATGACAAGGAAATGTAGTCACAAAATGATTCTACCCTTTCAAGTCCCAAAAAGGACCGAGGAACTTACCGGAGGCGATACCTGGATTTCAAACAGAGTACAATGTAGCCACTGTAGGGGAGAAGATCACAGAGAGCTCTTCTCAGATTGCTCAGAGTCAGCCCCAGCACCCTGTCCTGACTGAAGCAGACAAAGTGGTCAAACAGGTAGGTAGAAATGAGTAAGGAACAGAGAGTATGGTTATTCTTGCATTGTTTTGTTCGTCTGTCAAAGAAAAGAGTGCTTCTGACTTTTGTCAATGTTCATCTTTATTTTAGGAGAAGAACAAACGGTGGTATCACACTTTGCTCAAGTGTATGATACCATGTGTGTACAGCAGACATCACCAAAGGAACAGGAGACACCTGAGTAGAGAACAAGAATATGAAAAGACTGATGAAAAAAAGCACCAGGAGAAATCCATTGAATATGCACAATCTCGTCCAGTATTTCAATGAAAAGTTTCAGTGTTGTTTTTAGTGTCGTCGTATTGCATGCATTTAAAACAATGTGTCTTGTTTAATGAACAATTTGATTTACTTTAGTAAAAAGTGTTGTTTACTGTAGTCCTAGCATGGATGCAATTGTTAGAAAAAACTTGAATGAAAAACTGAATGTTTCATACAATATGGGTTTGTGTTAACCCACACACCTAAGTGAAATGTTTGATTACGTTTACAAGACATAACACATAGTTCAGTTGAGTGTGAAAGGGAACAACAGAGAAAGTCACAAACAAAACATTTGTGAAGGACTTGATGAATGTTTTTTCTTTAGAAATGACAAAAAATAAATAATTTTTCAACAAGGTGTCTTTCTATGGCGAGTTTCATTTGAGATAGTCTTTTCTTAGAAGTGCAAGAGTGGTATTCCCTACAACTTATTCCCCAATTTGATCATTCTCAGAAATTAGGAGACGGAAACCACACCTACTGTAATATTAGACCTTGTAACAAGGCAACTAGGTTTCAATGGCTTAAAAGGTGCAGAAAGAGGCTCATGTATAATGACCTCCAGTGTCCCACAGGTTTCCCAAATCATTTCTTAGAGTATGGAAAAAGAGGAAATAAAGTGTCTACAGAAAGCGTATACCCCCTTGAACTTTGTTCAGTTTGTTGCGCCAGTGCCAGAGTTTCATGCAATTAAATGAGGACCTCTTTCTCACACCACATATGTTATACTTTCAATGGGAAAAAAGGAAATATTACAATTGTATACATTTTCACCCACATGTTAATATTTGGTAGAAGCCCTTTTCACAGCAATTTCAGCTGTGAGTCTGTTGGTAATGGGCTCCACCACCTCTGCACCAACAAGATTTGATAATGTTTGAGAATTTCAGAAGTCTGTCTGGTTTACCTGAAGAATCAGCTAAGGTAAGTTTCAGGAAGAGCATCTGATTTCTTTCAATAAAGCAGAACAGAGAAAAAACACACAATACAAAATCATGAGAATTTGTATCCATATGACACTTTGACTCGAATACTTTTATCAGACCTACACAGAGTATATATTGTACACACTTTTTCAGCCCAGGTTTATACATTTGATACATTTGGAACTGCCATTTGTAGGTGTTTTTGTGTCTTAGCTCAACACTGTGAAACCTGTAGTTACAAACATGGAGGATGAAGACATGAAGACATATATTGTACCTCTGACCGGCCTACCTTCCAAGAGGTGAAAGATTAAACTTTTCCTTTATCGTCAACTCAGTGAATGTCTTTAAACTCGAAAACTGTAACAAAGAATAAGTTAAAAAACTTATTTTCATTGGACCCACAGAAAAGTCAAAGTTGTCCATAGAAATGCCCGTCTAAATCAGAAATCTACAGCACAAAGGCAGTGGCCTTTCGGGACATAAAAATGAAATCAGACTTTACTCAGACGAATTGCCCTTGGTCACGGACATCTTGCTATCAGTCACTACAAAGATGTTTTCTCTCGTGCCATGGCTTGCCTGACTTGCTTCTTCTGCTGGATGGCTTCTGGTCGCTAGTCAGGATCGACAGCCAGCATGTCCTGGAGCAGTGTCCTTAGCTCCGTGCTTATGGCTCTATTTACTTTCAGGGGGATGTGGAACTGCAGCCAGGGGTTCTCATCCAGGGCCTCTCCAACAGGCCCTGACAGACATATGCTCCTGTATCGGAAACACACTTTAGTTCAATTCTAAAATATTTCTCATAGGACTGAAGGAACCTTTGCCTGTTAAGAGATAACAATTAGGTCCTCAAGAACTGTTTTACGGTTTTCTACACTCCTGGCTGGCCAAGGTCTCTTTAAGGTCTCTTAAGTGGAGGTGAAACTCATGTATCCTACATGTGATTTAGCAACATGAAAGGGAATAGCTTCTTATCGGATTATGGTCTTGGTTAACTGCCTAAGGCTGACCTAAGTGCCTAACTTTCTGACTTTCTTTATACCTTATATGTTAAGAAGCTTCTTCTGACCAATCAGAAATGTATGCTTTATGTATGAACATTTTGCTCATCAAAGTGAGTGAGAGACAAGGTTAACAGAAATTAGCCACGGCAGTAAATGACAGCATATTTTTGGGTTCTTAAATGGTCTCTACCTGGCACACCTGCAGTGCAAACTGACACACACTGTTTAGAGAAACAGCTACTCTATTACTAATATTAATGAAACATTTCTTATTCTATGGAACAAAAACAAACAGTAAAACTAAAACACAGATCTCTTAGCTTCCTATTTCATGAACCAGATGACTGAATGACCAAGCCTAACTAGTAGCCAGAACCCCAGTTAACCCTCCGTAACACAAAGTTTAACCACACGACAGGAACTCTTTCAAACTGAGTGAAAATCATGAATGGATCCATAACTTTACATCAATTTACTATGTTGTGCCAATACCTGCATTTACATTTAGAACGAATGATGTCATAGAACCAGCATCACACCAGTTCCAGCTGTCTCCAAGGAGACAACAGAACTTCAGTTGTGTTTGCTAAAATACACACTTTGAAACATACTGTAACACTTAGTTAACATGTCTGGTTTAGTTGAAGAATCGGCTAAGGTAAGTTTCAGGGTTTAATGGTGGGATGGCACCTGTGCTTTTTTCCCCCAACCGCTAGAATATGATTCGCACCAAACCCAAAAGAAATACTGCACAGTTCAGGAACTTCATCAACCTAGCAACTGTAAAATAAGCTTACAAACAACTGAATTGAAATGCCAAAAAGTTCAGAGAAAGGCACAAACTATGTTTACTTGGGGTTTACAAAATTAAAGCTAACTAAAACTGTAATGATAAACAATCATGCTGCCAATGGACAGAGAAATATCATGTTTTTTGAATAATGTATTATTTGTTATATAGGAACCCAGTATAAGGGAATCCCTTGTGATCCAGTCTGCAGAGATAAAGGTAAGTATTGTTTTCTCTTTAGCTCTGTCACTCCAAGAAATATAATGAACATAAATATATTTGCCAATCTTTTCATAGTAATCCAAACAACTCTGCGTGCATCTGACATTTGTAATATTTATCTACCGCAGTATAACTCTTCTGGCAAGGCGATTGGTATTGTACCTTGAAAGAAAACTGATTGGAAATGTCATGTACTCTATGGTTTCTATTGATGTCAAGTGGCAAATGTTGACTGGTGATGTTATGTGAATCTTAGGAAATGGTCATTTTTCAATCGAGTCTATGTTTCTCAGAATTTGAGACAGAGAGGTCAATCTCTGCAATCCGAGCTGAGGGTATTTCTTGGAATGGAAAGGTAAGAGCAACGTGTTCTTTGATATTCTCTTAAGACTCTTCGCCAGATTTTACGATGAAAAATGTAAATAATAATAACAAACATTATTTTATATAGTGCCTTGAAAGGTGGCTTCTTTACAGAATGACAAAACCAACTACAATAATTAATACACAAGATATGCATGATGACAATACACAGTTAGAGGAGACAGTAGCTGGTCATTGTCAGTGTATCCTGAAGGTAGTTTTCCAATTTTTTGGAACGGGGTAAAAGAGGCCACCTCTACTAGAATCTTTGTCCTAACCAAAAATGTAACAAAGTATAATAATAATATTAATAATAATAATAATAATAATAATAATAGTGATAAACTTTATTTATAGAGCACCTTTCATACAAATAGTGCTTTGGTGCTTTAAAAAGCAAGCGTAAAAATTAAATATTAAAATTGAGAGATATACTTTCAGTTGACAAGGAAAATACAGCAATACAGTAAAGCAACATACATGTCAATTAAAGAAATAAAAATTAGGAAAGTCGTAATAAAATAAGAACAATTAAAGAGAACTAAAAAAAGAAACAGAAATAGAAAGAACAAAGAACCACTTTAACTAAAAGCAACATTTTCAAATGTTTTTTAAAACAATGTACCGACCTTGACTGCCTAATAAAAAGTGGAAGTGAGTTTCATAATTTAGAAGCATAAAAACAAAAAGCAGCCTCTCCACTCTTTCTGCATTTCACATGTGGTATTTGCAGTAGGCCAGTATGTGCAGATCTCAGGTCACGTATAGGAACATATGAAGACAGACATTCAGTAAGGTACAGACGTGCTAGGTCGCTTAAAGCTTTAAAAACAAGTAAAATAACTTTCAAATTTATCCTAGATAATACAGGTGACCAGTGAAGTTTTTTCAAAACAGGAATGATATTCTCTTTCTTGTATTTGCTGGGATCTGTGCTACTGCATTTCGAACAAGTAGTAAGGGATTTATTGTTTTCTTGGGAAGCCCACAAAACAGAGCATTATAATCATATCCACATCAATGTGAGCAATGGAGAAGTCAAATTAACGTGTCTAAATATCATCTAGTTCTATCCCAGGGAAGAGGGCTGTTGCCTACACAGACGACAAGACACAAAACGCTCAACTGTGCAAAACACACATAAGGACATCAGTCAGGAGGAACAAGGTAAAGTGTTTTTACTTCTTCACCATGGTCATGTAGTTTCACTCCAAGCACTGTCATATGAAATAACTGTGGAAACGACCTCCCCAACATTTTGGGTTGTTGCATTTTGCTTCAATGAATTATAACCTTTTCTTTTAGACATTAAGAGGAAGGACACAGTCATCCTTGGTAGAGATTCAGTTGTTCTATGAGATGTCAAGGTGAGAATTAACCCACTTCAGGCATAAGTCAATCCACATGACTGAAATAGGGGCAATGAACAGGATATGGGGATTTTGCTAGTTATAAAGTACAATAATCATCATTAAATGATCTAAGACTACTGAAGTATAAGCTGTGTCCCTGACTGATTAATTAGCAAATTCATCTTTGTAGAGTGCAGCTACTATCTATTCAGTGGCATTTCCTTAAAACAACTGTATTCCCACATTCTGAATATGGAGTGAGATCATGTAGAGAACGTTGGACTTGTAATAACTAATTGAAGGATAATAATAATCAACGAAAGTGCTTAAAAGTGCTCAACAAATGCCTTCAAAGTACTTGACACGTACTTTGCTTTCAAAAGTGAAACATAATTGATGCTTACATAAGATTTCTCTTGACTTCTCAGGAGTATATTAACTCCAAGGACAAGTAACATCACAAACCATTATTTAAGTGCTGATGTTGGAGCTGCAATACTACTACCAAGACAAAAAATGATACAGGTAACACTGCTTTCAGATTTCTAAGAACTGCTAAAATAGTATGTTTGCAGAGCATTCAGAGTCTCATAGAGAAAATAAGTTGAGAATATGACAAGTTCCTACCATCTCAAACACTGCCAATCTAGAACAAAAAGAAAGTACTTGAACGCCTGCAGTAATCGAACACAAACCAGAACATATCAGTGCATGACAATGAAATGTAGTCACAAAATGATTCTACCCTTTCAAGTCCCAAAATGGACCGAGGAACTTACCGGAGGCGATACCTGGATTTCAAACAGAGTACAATGTAGCCACTGTAGGGGAGAAGATCACAGAGAGCTCTTCTCAGATTGCTCAGAGTCAGCCCCAGCACCCTGTCCTGACTGAAGCAGACAAAGTGGTCAAACAGGTAGGTAGAAATGAGTAAGGAACAGAGAGTATGGTTATTCTTGCATTGTTTTGTTCGTCTGTCAAAGAAAAGAGTGCTTCTGACTTTTGTCAATGTTCATCTTTATTTTAGGAGAAGAACAAACGGTGGTATCACACTTTGCTCAAGTGTATGATACCATGTGTGTACAGCAGACATCACCAAAGGAACAGGAGACACCTGAGTAGAGAACAAGAATATGTAAAGACTGATGAAAAAAAGCACCAGGAGAAATCCATTGAATATGCACAATCTCGTCCAGTATTTCAATGAAAAGTTTCAGTGTTGTTTTTAGTGTTGTCGTATTGCAAACATTTAAAAAAATGTCTCTTGTTTATTGAACAATTTCATTTACTTTAGTAAAATGTGTTGTTTACTGTAGTCCTAGCATGGATGCAATTGTTAGAAAAAACTTGAATGAAAAACTGAATGTTTCATACAATATGGGTTTGTGTTAACCCACACACCTAAGTGAAATGTTTGATTACGTTTACAAGACATAACACATAGTTCAGTTGAGTGTGAAAGGGAACAACAGAGAAAGTCACAAACAAAACATTTGTGAAGGACTTGATGAATGTTTTTTCTTTAGAAATATCATTTGAGATAGTCTTTTCTTAGAAGTGCAAGAGTGGTATTCCCTACAACTTATTCCCCAATTTGATCATTCTCAGAAATTAGGAGACGGAAACCACACCTACTGTAATATTAGACCTTGTAACAAGGCAACTAGGTTTCAATGGCTTAAAAGGTGCAGAAAGAGGCTCATGTATAATGACCTCCAGTGTCCCACAGGTTTCCCAAATCATTTCTTAGAGTATGGAAAAAGAGGAAATAAAGTGTCTACAGAAAGCGTATACCCCCTTGAACTTTGTTCAGTTTGTTACGCCAGTGCCAGAGTTTCATGCAATTAAATGAGGACCTCTTTCTCACACCACATATGTTATACTTTCAATGGGAAAAAAGGAAATATTACAATTGTATACATTTTAAAGCCATGTGTTCATATTTGGTAGAAGCCCTAAAAACACCTAAAAAACACCTAACAACGGGTGCAGGACCGAATTAGGGCAGTACCCACTATTGATAAACATACAGAAAACAAAATTAAAGTACTGGCTTTAATATTAGCCAGACACAGCTGGATGAGCTCTACCAGCCAGGACAGGAGGCTCTACTGTACACAGAGAGGGGTGGGAGGGGGGAACAAGCTGCCCAGCCGTGTGGAATGCTACAGAACCCCAAACAGACAAAACATACTACCCGAATATTTGACCAAGATATCCAGACACAGCTGGATGAGCTCCACCAGTCAGGACAGGCTAATAAGATACACTCCACAGACATTCACAACAGTGACATATCATAAACACTTGAATTACTTATCTAGTCTCTCGACAAACAAAATTTCGAGAAAAAACACATTGCCCAACGTGAGAAAGCACCTTGCATTACATTGCTTGAAAAACAATCTTATTTCGAAGGAATTATGGATCGGGAATTCTTCGAGGAAGTCGGGGTCACACAGCATGCCGCCCCATATATCAGGGAGCACATCGGATCAAGGCACAGTCTCTTTCAAGACAACGATCCGAAACACACAGCAGCAAGGGCGAGGCTTATAGCAGAACGAGTGAACTGGGTGAAAACTCCAGCCGAATCTCCAGATTTAAATCCAATAAGGATGGTATGGCATTAGCTGAAAGACTATGTTTGGAAAACTCCTAAACCCAGCACAAAGCAAGAACTGATACTGATACAATGTCTGTTGATACTGATACTGTATGAGTAGGGCTGTTTCACCACTCCTTTTTTTTTGTTGCATACAGCAGTACTTCTTATGGTAGTACTTAAGTACAGTACAGTAGGTACTTACATTAGTACTTCTCACGTTAAAAAAGTTAGATGTTAGCATAAACTATTAGTAAATAAAAAATATTAAACTTAGCACTGTAATAAATTATGCTTATATTAAATTTGATTCTGCTCTGAGAATGTAGGGGGAAGGAAAAATGCCAGTGGTCTTTTCACTGATGAACTTGTGCCTGATGAACACCACTGCGTCACACCACACAGCTGCGAGAGCACCTCACTGTGCCCGGCCACCACTGCATCACACAACTGCCAGCGCACCTCACCGTACCAGGCCACCACTGCGTCACACAGCTGCAAGCACACCTCACCGTGCCAGGCCACCACGGTGTCACAACACACAGCTGCCAGCGCACCTCACCGTGCCAGGCCACCACTGCGTCACACAGCTGCCAGCGCACCTCACCATGCCAGGCCACCACTGCGTCACACCACACAGCTGCCAGCGCACCTCAAAGTACCCGGCCACCAGTGCGTCACGCCACACAGCTGCCAGCGCAGCTCACCATGCCAAGCCACAACTGCGTCACACACCTGCCAGCGCAACTCACCATGCCCAGCCACCACTGCATCACACAGCTGCAAACGCACCTCAAAGTTCCCGGCCACTACTGAATCACACCACACAGGTGGCAGCGCACCGTACCAGACCACCACTGCGTCACACAGGTGCCAGTGCACCTCACCATGCCCGGCCACAACTTCATCATACAACTGCCAGTACACCTGACCGTGCAAGGCCACCACTGAGTCACACAGCTGCCAGAACACCTCACCATGTCAGGCCACCACTGCGTCACACCACACAGCCGCCAGTGCACCTCACCGTGCCAAGCCACCACTGCGTCACACAGCTGTCAGCACACCTCACCGTACCAGGCCACAACTGCGTCACACAGCTTCTAGCACACCTCACCGAGCACGGCCACAGCTGCATCACGCAGCTACCAGCGCACCTCACCGTATTCTGCCACAGCTGCGTCACACAGCTGCCAGCGCACCTCACCGTGCCAGGCCACCACTGCGTCACACAGCTGCCAGCGCACCTCACCATACCAGGCCACCACTGCGTCACACAGCTGCCAGCACACCTCACCGTGCCCGGCCACCACTTCATCATACAACTGCCAGCACACCTGACCGTGCAAGGCCACCACTGCGTCACACAGCTGCCAGCGCACCTCACAGTGCCAGGCCACCACTGCGTCAAACCACACAGGTGCCAGTGCACCTCACTGTGCCTAGCAGCCACTGCATCACACAGCTGAAAGCACAACTCACCGTGCCAGGACACCACTGTGTCACACCACACAGCTGCCAGCACACCTCACCATGCCAGGCACCCACAGAGTCACACCACACATCTGCCAGCACACCTCACCGTGCCGGGCCACCACTGCGTCACACCACACAGCTGCCAGTGCACCTCAGCGTGGCAGGCCGCCACTGAGTCACACCACACAGCCACCAGCGCACGTCACCGTGCCAGGCCACCACTGAGTCACGCCACAAAGCCACCAGCACACCTCACCGTGCCAGGCCAGCACTGAGTCACGCCACACAGCCACAGGCGCACCTCACCGTGTCAGGCCACCACTGCGTCACACCACACTGCCACCAGCGCACGTCACCGTGCCAGGCCACCACTGAGTCACGCCACAAAGCCACTAGCACACCTCACCGTGCCAGGCCAGCACTGAGTCACGCCACACAGCCACCAGTGCACCTCACCGTGCCAGGCCACCACTGCGTCACACATTTGCCAACGCACCTCACCGTGCCAGGACACCACTACGTCAAACCACACAGCCACCAGTGCACCTTACCGTGCCCAGCCACCACTGCGTCACACAGCTGCCAGCGCACCTCACCATAACAGGCCACCACTACGTCAAACCACACAGCCGCCAGTGCACCTCACCGTGCCAGGCCAGCACTGAGTCACGCCACACAGCCACCAGCGCACCTCACCGTGCCAGACCACCACTGCGTCACACAGCTGCCAGCGCACCTCACCATAACAGGCCACCACTACGTCAAACCACACAGCCGCCAGTGCACCTCAAAGTGCCCAGCCACCACTGCGTCACACAGCTGCCAGCGCACCTCACCATAACAGGCCACCACTACGTCAAACCACACAGCCGCCAGTGCACCTCACCGTGCCAGGCCAGCACTGAGTCACGCCACACGGCCACCAGCGCACCTCACCGTGCCAGGCCAGCACTGCGTCACAAAGCTGCCAGCGCACCTCACCATAACAGGCCACCACTCCGTCAAACCACACAGCCGCCAGTGCACCTCAAAGTGCCCAGCCACCACTGCGTCACACAGCTGCCAGCGCACCTCACCATAACAGGCCACCAATACGTCAAACCACACAGCCGCCAGTGCACCTCACCATACCAGGCCACCACTGAGTCACACCAAACAGCCGCCAGCGCACCTCACTGTGCCAGGCCACCACTGCGTCACACAGCTGAAAGCGCACCTCACCGTGCCAAGCCACCACTGCATCACACAGCTGCCAGCACACCTCACCGTACCAGGCCACAACTGTGTCACACAGATGCCAGCACACCTCACCGAGCCCGGCCACAGCTGCATCACACAGCTGCCAGCGCACCTCACCGTACCCTGCCACAGCTGCGTCATACAGCTGCCAGCGCACCTCACCGTGCCAGGCCACCACTGCGTCACACCACACAGCTGCCAGCGCACCTCACTGTGCCAGGCCACCACTGCGTCACACAGCTGAAATCGCACCTCACCGTGCCAAGCCACCACTGCATCACACAGCTGCCAGCGCACCTCACCATACCAGGCCACCACTACATCAAACCACACAGGTGCCAGTGCACCTCACTGTGCCCAGCAGCCACTGCATCACACAGCTGAAAGCACAACTCACCGTGCCAGGCCACCACTGTATCACACCACACAGCTGCCAGCGCACCTCACCGTGCCAGGCCACCACTGCGTCACACCACACAGCTGCCAGCGCACCTCACCGTGCCAGGCTACCACTGCGTCACATAGCTGCCAGCACACCTCACTGTGCCAGGCCACCACTGCGTCACATAGCTGCCAGCGCACCTCACCGTGCCAGGCCACCACTGCGTCACACCACACAGCTGCCAGCGCACCTCACCGTGCAAGGCCACCACTGCATCACACAGCTGCAAGCGCACCTCAAAGTTCCCGGCCACTACTGAATCACACCACACAGGTGGCAGCGCACCGTATCAGACCACCACTGCGTCACACAGGTGCCAGCACACCTCACCGAGCACGGCCACAGCTGCATCACGCAGCTGCCAGCGCACCTCACCGTATTCTGCCACAGCTGCGTCACACAGCTGCCAGCGCACCTCACCGTGTCAGGCCACCACTGCGTCACACCACACAGCTGCCAGTGCACCTCACCGTGCAAGGCCACCACTGCATCACACACCTGCCAGAACACCTGACCGTGCAAGGCCACCACTGCGTCACAGAGCTGCCAGCGCACCTCACCGTGCCAGGCCACCACTGCGTCACACCACACAGCTGCCAGCGCACCTCACCGTGCCAGGCCACCACTGCGTCAGACCACACACAGCTGAAAGCGCACCTCACCGTGCCAAGCCACCACTGCGTCAAACAGCTGCCAGCGCACCTCACCGTGCCAGGCCACCACTGCGTCAGACCACACACAGCTGAAAGCGCACCTCACCGTGCCAAGCCACCACTGCGTCAAACAGCTGCCAGCACACCTCACCGTGCCAGGCCACCACTACGTCACACCACACAGCTGCCAGCATACCTCACCGTGCCAGGCCACCACTGCATCACACAGCTGCCAGCATACCTCACCGTACCAGGCCACCACTGCGTCACACAGCTGCCAGCGCACCTCACCATGCCAGCCACCACTGCGTCACACCACACAGCTGCCAGCGCACCTCACCGTGCCAGGCCACCACTGCGTCAGACCACACACAGCTGAAAGCCCACCTCAACGTGCCAGGCCACAACTGCATCCCACAGCTGCAAGCATACCTCATGCCTTGTTATGTGAAACTTTAATTCTCTTTTTAGGATTTTTTGAACATGGTCTTTTTTTCCCCCAATCAGAGGCTCACCACAATTCACGCTCAACCACATCACAGATCTACTACACACACCTCAGGATGGTGACGTCACTGCCTTCCAAATGGAAACATTTTGACACCGCGCTCAACAATCTTAGGAAGATCACAAAACAAGCCTGCTAGCCTGGATTTTACCTAAAAAAAACGCCCGAGAAAGTGAAGTACTGTAGCATTAACTAGAAAAGGTGTATTGCAGACATAGGCATAGTACGTAATACAGGCTTTATGAACTCTAATAATATTGTTTCGGCTGTGAATCCTTCTTCAGCTGTGAGGGTCTTCAGCTCATAATGAAACACTTGGAGTTTGCAATGTACGGCGCTCTGAACGAGTTCAACTTTAATGCAGGAAAAATGGATTTCCCAGAAGCTATACTGATTGTTATGGAAGCCCGTTTCCGCCAGGGAGTAGAAAAAATGCGCCCTGGTATTCTCTGGGATGCAGTGCAGTTAAAACTGTTCACTGTTACTGACCATACTGCCTGCCTGCGGGCACTTTTCCTTTCCGTGGGGGAGGGTGGACT
This sequence comes from Lepisosteus oculatus, assembly GCF_040954835.1. Lineage (NCBI taxonomy): Eukaryota > Metazoa > Chordata > Actinopteri > Semionotiformes > Lepisosteidae > Lepisosteus > Lepisosteus oculatus. The sequence continues at coordinate 2,751,242 of NW_027167902.1, read as the reverse complement.
GTCTTTCATTAGAAGGTTAGCCTATTCTACTCGGAGAATGTAGAGGGGGTGGAAAGTGCCCGCGGTCATTTAATTAGTATTACAATTTGCACTGATTCCCTTGCGAAGATATGGACATAAGAATATTCGTGCGTGGTCAAAAAATGCCATAAAAACGACAAAATGAAGGCTGTGAAAACATTCACAATGTGCTGTATACACAAAGCACGTGTTCTAACAACTCGAGGAGGTTTCGTGAAAACTTTATATCGTCACACAAAATAAAGTTTTTTTGTTTACAAAGACGATTACAAAGAATGTGGGCCAGGGTAAAACTTTGAGTTTACAGCTTGTCCAAGGTCATTCATTATTAATACTATTAGGGATATCTTCGGTAAAGACTGACAGCAGGAACATTCCTGTTCTTTACTCAGCAGCTTATTAAAAACAGGGTGTTCAAAACGTTTTTTTTACCCAGAAGAGTGACACAGCTTCGCGTTGTGAATCTGTTATTCCGTATTTACAAAGAAAGTGGAATACAGTAATACTACCTGCTATATAGATACATATTTTTAGATATTCAGATCCTTAAATTAATATCATTATTCATTTCTTTAGATACGTGATTCCATACTATATTCCCTATTACAAAACCAATAATTCCAGTCCTGAAATCTGATTGGCTGACACACATTCGAAGAACATACTGTAACACTTAGTTAACATGTCTGGTTTAGTTGAAGAATCGGCTAAGGTAAGTTTCAGGGTTTAATGGTGGGATGGCACCTGTGCTTTTTCCCCCCAACCGTTAGAATATGATTTGCACAAAACCCAAAAGAAATACTGCACAATTCAAGAACCTAGCAACTGTAAAATAAGCTTAAAAACAACTGAACTGAAATGCAAAAAAGTTCAGAGAAAGGCACAAAATATGTTTACTTGGGGTTTAAAAAATTAAAACTAACTAAAACATTCCAAACAGAAGCCGGCCTACCTTCTTTTCTTTGTACCTGATAAAGATGAGGATGGCTTTAAAGATACAGCTAAACTTTTGCAGAACCATTCAAGCGCATTGTTACTGTTTGCTGTAGAAGCCAAAAATATGAGAATCTCAAAATCTAAAAATCTCATGGCGTCAGAATGTACAACTTTAAAAAAATAAATAATAATAATAATAATAATAATAATAATAAACATTAATTTATATAGCGCCTTGAACGGTGGCTTCTTAATAGAATGACAAAACCAACAACAATAAATAATACACAAGATATGCATGATGACAATACACAGTTAGAGGAGACAGTAGATGGTGGTACTAAACACAGTGAGAGCAGAAGGATAAAGAACAGGGGTGAGTTTCCCGAAAACAACTAATCTTAGAGACTTTCAAGCAACTTTACGATGTACGTATGTACGTATGTAAACAATCGATTGACAATTCTTTCATTATATGGTGTCGGTTTTGGTCCTTCAGTGGGATGAAATAAAGTTGTGAAAAGGAATATGAAGTAAACTTGACATCATAGTTTAAGCAAAAGCATATAGACAGGCACAAAAAGGGACCTTATTGTTTCTAAGAGCAAAGAAAAGAAATGACTGACATGCCGTAAAAGAAAACCAAGATTAACTGCGTGGACAGTGTATGCGTCCCGCACGACGTCCTTGATTTAAAGCAATATTTTTTGGCGCGCTGCCATAGTTAAGAATCAATATTTCATGAGAAAAACTGTTATTTAGAGTTATTGGGTGTACTGGAACTCAATGGAAACATTAACTACTAAGCTTGGCATGTGTCACTTAACAAATACAGGACCTATAATCAAATTTAAAAACAAGTAGATCGAAGCTTTACCGTCAACAATCACGACAGAACATCAAACGGTGTTGAACTACGCGGTATCGACCGCGGGTTTGGGTACGGAATGGAGCAGGCGTGGGACTCAGGACTGGGGCTGAACAACACATTTATTAACTCGAATCGGGAAAGGTACACACACAGGGACAGGGGTTACAGCGCTGCACCTTCACTAACACACACACACACACCTGAAGGGAAGAGACTGTATCCCAGCCTCCGTCCCGCTATACAGTCCGGTAGAACCCAGGTGCTGTTCTCAGCCCGCCCTGCGTGCGCAGGACTAAAGCGCCCTGCGTGGCGCTACATTATAAATACATGTTAGGCCCAATGATTTCACTTAAATAATGCATTGCTGCACTTCATACTGAAAATAATATCATCTAGTCAAGTATAAAAATGAATATGAAATACACCCAGGATGACTCATAAATTCATCACTGTATAAATAAATGTTCTTTTTTCGAATTTCCTCTGACACAGTACAACACAATATCAAAGTCCTTCATATAAACTCTTAGTGTCCTGTATTCCCAGAGGATGCCCCTGCCGTGAAGTGACTGTGCTCTGTCTGGCGATCTCTGGCGCTCAGGGTGGGCAGGAGGAGGCCAGTTTAAGAAGCACTTAGTGATGAACGAGCGGGTCGGGGAGCACGTAGATGACGAAGGATTTAACGTGCTACTTCAGTTACGATGGGTTTTGGGAAACACTCGTCAATTAACGATCGAGCTTAAGAGCGAGTTTACGATGTTCTTAGCGCTACGACGCTTTCGGGAAACAGAATCATAATATCTAGAAGGATTACCATATATAAAAATAGAAAGAATGATATATGATATATACAAGTAATTATATCATATCATATATTATTAACACCATACCCACCATCTATGTACATTCACATGACCACACATATCAGATCAATATCAAATCAATCACAATGATTAGAATGCGCGCAGAAATCGCCCCTTTCTCTTCCCATCTTTCAGCACATTATACGTCCTCTCCACGATACAAGCCGATATCCGTTATCTTACTCTACAATGCACCTTTTCCCGTGTTGTACGTTAACATTTGGTTCATAAAATCGACACACCTGAAATACTAAATAAGAAAGAAAACAATTATAACACAACGGATGACAGAGCCTCTAGAACAGAAAACCCGTTGGCGTCACACACGCTGAATGTCTCTCTCTCTCCTGCTCAGCAAAACACAACATGTGGGTCAACACCGTGTGAGGCATTAAACATCACCTTCGTGCATTACCGCGATTCATCTGGCACACAACTGTACTACTACAGAAATAATATATATAATGTCGCCACACGAATCTGTAATGAAAATAAAATTAAAAATGCCGCTGGCGTCTCACCCGACTGGCAGCCACAGCGCGTCTGAGGGCTCCCCAGAGAAACGAGCCGCCTGTGACCCCAGGGGCACCTTCACTGGCGCCCCGCCACCAACAGACCCCAAGGGCTGTCGCAAAGCCAACTCCATACAGAAAAACGGAACTCATCTGGGGGAAGTTCACAAAATAAAATAATAAAATAAAAGATGACATCATATAACCACGGCTCAACGCAGCTGGCTACACGTGTGAGAAGGTGCAGTACTTGAAGTGCGCTGGGCAAACTTCCGAGGTCAAATTCTTCAGCACGGTTGTACCTTTAAAGCGGAGACGACGGCACCGAAATGTTTTGGCGCGCCTTCTCTTTAAAGCCCTGGCCAAATATGAAGACAGTACGTACAGTTATAATTCAAACGGAATTAAAAACTACACATCCCAGTTACCATGGTGGTGCTTGTGATCATTGCGTTTAACCAACGAAACAGGGCGAAAAATCAGTCACATGACTTTGGGGCAGAGTTTCGAAAGCTTAACCTATCAGCAACAAAGCGAAATTTACACGATAGGCTACCTCAAACTGTCAGTTACACGACTGTGTATGTCGCTTAAGCCACTCCTATTTGGCATTTTAGTTATGGAGGCGAGAAGACGCCCCCCCCCCCCCTCTCTGGGTGCCTGATTTGCCGCCATCTTTAACCGCTTCGTGTCCAAATCGCAGTAGCTACGCGTACGAAATAAAGTTCATCCCAGCTACAAAACATATATATTTTTGTGGTAAGAGGGAGCAAAACATCAGTATTTACTGCTATTAATAAGTGTACGATTTATAGTTGAAATCTGAGCCTAAATATAAAGTTAAAATCTCGACAAAGCAATGTAGGAAATACAGAGAAAATAAATCCTTTCTGACATCTAAAATCAGTTTCGATCAAGGTCTCTAAAACGAACAAGAAAAAGAGGATTTTCGGAGGGCAATTACGCTGTATTTATATAGAATAAGTGATTTATGAGCAATCTAATTTCTTGTTCGTTTAAAACAGTGAAATGTCAGCTGCAAAAGATCGCACCAGAAACAGCACTCTCTCTGCCTGTCATAGACGTTCAGGAAAGGCTGAATGAAGTCATGGTGATCAATTATAACAGTTGTAGGACAAGAAACAAAAGATAGTGAAAACTTAAGATTTTTAAGGCTAAAACTCAAATTCATTCTACAAATTAAGGCAAATGAAAATTCAGGACGTTAAAGTGCTAGAGGTGTAAAAAAATACAAAAATGCACATGAGCAAAAAGTTTTAGAAATGGAGCAAACAGAATAAAAGCCATGCCTATAGTGCAGAAGAGGGATGCAGGAACACTTGCTTAGATATACAACAACATTACTTTATTAACCCTTTACAATTTCTTGCATTAGTAATTATCTTTTCGCATACCCCAGCTTGCTCTCCATGAGATACACAGACACACAGATGAAATAGATAGGGAGAGAGCCTGTGGTCAGAGTACAGGGTCAGCCATTGTACAGCGCCCCTGGAGCAGTTGGGGTTAAGGGCCTTGCTCAGCAGCCCAACGGAGTAGGATTCTTCTGCTGGGTGCGGGATTTATTGTTAAATTATTACTTTAAATAAATACTTTGAGTTACTGAAACAGCCCGCTAATAAAATTGTCGCAATTTTGTTCTCATTTGGAAGAGAGAATCAAAAATGAGACATAATGATGGTTTCCGGCTTAGACCTTTAAAGGTACCCCCATCACTGAAGAATTTGACCTCGGAACGTTTACCCAGCGTAATATTGTATTTCATTTCACTTTGACCGATTGTCTTTAAATCAATTGTTGTCAGAATATCCCCACCTCCAAACAAGAACAAAATTGCAACGATTTTATTAATTGGCTGTTTCAGTAACTTAAAGTATATATTTAAAGTAATAATTTAACAAGATATGTAAATGTTTTAAGATATGTATATGTTGTGAATGTCTGTAGATTGTATCTTATGATTTAAATACTTTTATTTTTTCACAATCTGGCAATGCCAGACAGAATTCTAATGGCCTTGCAGATCAGAAAATCAAGGAACAAAACAATTATTGCGCCCAGCTCCTCAATGGGATAGCTTTAACTTGCTAATGCGTTGGTGTAACAGTCCGGGTGTGGCAAGCTTCTAATGTCTCCAGACTTCGCGAAAGGAACCCGTCTTTCATAGGCACTCTTTCCCCTAGTTTAACAGTCTGTCCAGAAACAAAACATTCCGGTTAAACAAGAGGAATGTAAAACAAATTGTACAAAAGTAAAAAACAATTACTTTTTGACAATGAAAACTGGTGTGTATCTCTCTCTTTGCTGGCGCGCGGGCGCGGTGGGGTGCTGTACCACCCGCACAGAACATTAAAGTGTCCCTTTCCATTCAATGGGTGTCTGAGTTGCTGTGTCCTATCTTCTGACAGTCGCTGTTGTGAATGTCTGCAGAGTGTATCTTATTTTTAGCATTGTAGCGCTTTCGCCCTGGGGGGCGGCTGAAGAACACCCGGCTGGGGTGCGCGGTGAGGGGCAGGACAGGAGTGGTCAGGGCGGGGTTTAGGTAGGCCGCTGACTATTGCAGCTGCCACACAGTGAAAGGGGCATACGGGCTGGGGAGATCGCCCGTTTTCCATGTAAATAGTTCCCTGGTTCCGCACCCCTCTCTCTCTCCCTCTCCAGATACAGCTGTATGAGCTCCACCAGTCAGGAAGGAGGCTCTACTGTACACAGAGAGGGGTGGGAGGGGGGAACAAGCTACCCAGCCATGGGGTTGAAGCTGATACCCTGGATCCTCTCGAGACACAGCTGTATGAGCTCCACCAGTCATGAAGGAATGCTCTACTGTACACAGAGGGGGGCAGGAGGGGGGAACAAGCTGCCCAGCCGTGGGTTTGAAGCTGATACCCCGCTTGATCCTCTCCAGACACAGTTGTATGAGCTCCACCAGTCAGGACAGGAGCCTCTACTGTACAGAGAGAGGTGCAGGGGGGGAAACAAGCTGATACCCTGGCTTCTCACACAAACCTTAAAATCACGTAATAGGTTTATTCCATGCTGAAAAAAAGAAGAAAGAATACACATTCCATAGGAATCAGTGCCTTTATATAGCGCCTTTAAAGGTGGCTTCTCAAAGTGCCTTACGGGATAAAAACAACAAAAACAAAAACAATATTGTTTTCCATTGCACTTTGACAGATCATCTTTAAATCAATTGTTGATTTAAAGTTTGACAGTAAATGTTTATATTGTAAAGCATACAGCCGCCATTTCTTTCTAAAAATTAAAAAAATTGTTTGCGCAGTCTAAGAGGGGGGGGGGGGGTCTGCTGACAATCCCCCATACACTCAAGTGAAATATTAATAACTCCAATGTAAACAGCGTATTTACAATTTGTTGATAATAATAAGTTCTCTAAGACTTTGTGATACTTTACCCAGGGAGCTGTGTAAGCATGCGTGGTGACTATTCATTGTTATTAAAAAATGACTTAGATTCGAACATGTTGTGATATTTAGAAATATAAAAAGTCAATTAATTGTCCATAATATTGCTATTTTATTTTTTCAAAGAAATGCTTGTTAAAAGAAAAGTCATGGCACAGGCTGGATTTGAACAGCCAACCTCTCACTTACAAGTTCAGCACATGAATAGAATTATATCATTATTAATTTCTTTAGATATGCGATTCCATATTATATTCCCTATTAATCAAATTCTAAAAGTATGCTTGTTTGCTCCTGTATTGAGCGTATTTGCAGAAAAGCTTAAAACTACCACTTATTATACACACGTTATTTCACATGTTAGTTAAAGACTTCGATGCTTAATATTGTTTAGGGAGAAATGGAATACTGGTGTGTATTTTTGTACCGGGACCAGCCATATACAGTTTACATACTGTAATACTGTATATTTATGTTCCAAAATTAATATCGATTATGGCCTTCACACGCGTTATGCTCCTATTCTTTTTATGCTTAGCTACTAAGATTTCCCTTCAGTGGTAAAATTCCATATAAATATTTAATACTTAAAAGGGCACAGTAAAGACATTAAATATACATATACATACTGTATACAGTACAGTTTGCATACAGTAATATGTTTATGTTCCTAAATCAATATCTCTTATGAGCATGCAAAAGGCATGGTGAATTGGAGATTCTCAAAAATGACTGTACTTTGCATGATTGGAAACAAATGCGTGATTGGATCAATGAAATGCTGTGGTGTTACTTTTACAAAGACGGTCAATGAAAAAAAGAATGTGGACCAGGGCAATACTTTGAGTTTACAGCTTGTCCAAGGTCATTCATTAGAACATGTGGTATTATGCGGTACTATGCGAGAATACACGGTATTAATATGGTAACTTGTGTTACACCGCAATAAGCACACCGCAAAATAATGCGGTATCGCCCGCTTGTTTTGAATGGCTGCATCTGTATATCCCTGCTAGTGATGATGACCATCGTCACCTCACCCTCGCAATACACCGGCTGAAAGAACTTAAGAACAGGGTAAATCAAGAACAGGGCATTGGCAATGAGTTCCCCTTCTTTTCATGGTTAAAATCATTTTTTGGGTCTTGGGGACTGTTTTTCTTAAAGCTATTCATGCCTGTTGTAGTGTTTTTGCTGTTGTGCTGTTGTCTGACTTGGGTGACCCCTATGAGGACTCTGTGGTATGAACACATTTAAGGATAAAAAGGAGGGAATGTAATGAAAAGTTACTGAGAAAAAGTGTTTTATTCTATGTTGTTTACGGACAGAGCTGTGCTGCAGAAGCAGCTGGATACTTAGAACAAAGTGTGATAGCACCCAACTTGTCAAGGGCACAGGATGTTTTAATACTGTTTATCTCGGCTGCTTGAAGAAGGGAGTGTGAGAAACCATTTGAATAACTGCTCTTCTTTGCTTAAAGCAAAAACCTATAAGGAATGGAAAATGACTGCTTTGCCTGTCCTTGAAGTGTTGCATCAGCTTAAAAAAGATATAAAACAAGGGGTCTCCCTGCTTGCTTTTGAATCAGCTTTCACTTCTCTGCGCAGACAGGTGATGGCTTTTTCCCATATTGCAAAATGAATAAAGACCTTACTGAGTGAATGAGAATACCTCTCCTGGCTAAATCCCTTATAACTTGTTCGAAATGCAGTACGGCCATATTTCATATCAACCCACAGATGCATTGCATAAACACTAGAATTCTGGTTGTACTTAAATTGACTTTATACGTTTTGGATTATGTTTAACCTTCTTCAATTTCTTCAACCATATTTTGAGATGATTACGTTTACAGAAGCAAATATTATTCAGTGCTTTTTCTTCACTCCTTTAATCAAACCCACATTTCTATAAGGAGGGCCATTGTGAAACTCCCCAAAGTGAGCTGAATTAATCTTTTATTCTTCACACCTGCGAAGTCATTCCTTCATTGTGTAATATGAAGGCCTTTCATTATTCACGTATACTACTACATCTGAAAATAATGGGTCTTGAAATAGTTGAATGAAAGAAAATCCTGAATAACTCCTCCAAATGCGTGTTACACTTTCTTCAGGTACACACACTTTGAATGTGAAGAACTATAAAAAGTTATTTTAACCATACCCAATGGAGCTCGGGAGTGCGATTGCATACACAATCATGTTTTCAGTGTTTGGACATCAGCCGTACATCAGAACAATCATTTCACTAACACAGCACCATGTTGAGTGACTTCCCTCCAAAAACAAAGTCACTTTCCCTTAGCAATTATTGCATGGACTTAGATTATCTGCCTTCTGCATCAAGCCCTGTATGATATACTGTACAAAGCCAAGCTTTGGGATAGTGCTTTGTTTGGATCCTTGTCTTGATCCTTTTGGATCCCGGGCTGCTCATTTGCAAATGAGTTTTGACATTAATTATAGTGACTATAGCAATGAGGTGGCACTGTGGTTCACAGAGCTGGGGTCCTGGGTTCAATTCCTGGGGTGCAGTCTGGATGGAATTGTATGTTCTCCCTTCATTTGTGTGGATTTCTTCCAGGTGCTCCAGTTTCTTCCCACAGTCCAAAGACATACAGTACTAGTAGGTTAAGGTGGAACTACAGTCCCAATTTTGCAGACACAAAAGTATTTAATTTCAGTCACAAAATAAAATCATTGACATTATAGAAAAACTTTACAAACTCAAAATTGAGCACAAAATCATGAATTTTGTGAAAGTACTGTGAGTTACGCCATGTTGTAACAAATTCGCATTCAAGTTCCACACAAATTGCGATGTGATGCACCCCTTCCTGCTCACTAATCACTGTAATGACTAATGCAATGTGATGTAGGAGAGAAAAGGTATAGGTTATGCAGCAAACATTTGACTGCAAAAAACGTTCCATTCCAAGGTTCTTTATGCAGAGTTAACAATGTAATATTATTTATTGGCAAAAACGTTAAAAAGTTGAGAGCAATATTTCCATTGGATTAAACGAGATGTATTCACAAGCCTGCTCCTTTACAATGTCACAGGGCCACATCAGATTACAGGAAGTTTTGCTGCCTCGTTCTGAATCGCAGAACATGGTAATTCTTTAACCTTGAAATGTAGTCTATTTTGTGATGTAAATTGGAGGTTTTACAAGTTATTGTGTGTTCCCCTTTAGATGGCTTCTGGGAAAACTGGCCTCAACACTGTATTGGATAAGGCACTTAGAAAACAGATTCATGCGTGGACCACAGCAATGTCCCTTTACTGAGAGCCAGCAATCAACGGATGTGTCTGATCGTGAATGGTTTTCCCTGTTGTTTGTTGTATTACTCGGTGTTGCATTTTAAGCTGTGCATGAGGCAGGACCCGGAGGCTGCTGCTTCTGCTGGGATTGAGGAAGAGCTGAGCGCCATGTAAGGCAAAGACACTGCGTTCCACTTTATCAGGTGCCTGGAGTGTAAGAGCTGCAGATAATATTGAGTCACATTAATCCCAACATATTTCAAATATTATGAAAATTAAATAAATTAAATCAAATAACTTTAATTAAAAAAAATCAATCACACTTTACCTTGCTTTTTCAGTTGTTTTAAAGGAAAATTGATGCAGAGAATGTGTGAATACTACTTTTTGATGGTTCCAAGGCCAATGTGACCTGTTCTATTGCCTGCTAATTGTACGTTCCAGGTTGAACAATTATTTTTAGGAGGTCAAGGTGTATGAATGATAAGAACAGCTTGAAATTTATTTTCACGGTCGACATACATTTTCGCAAGGGAAAAAAACTGAAATAACCACAGTTACGCAAACACCAGTCCACCAAAAAAAAATCATTTTATTAAAACAAGGTCACATTTTTTTTATCATCATACGGATGAACTGTGCTAAATATATTTCTAAAAAGAAAAAGCAGGACGTGAGTCGTGAGCCAAGATCATGACTCTTTTACTCTTCACATCAGTTTTCATCTGTGAGGAGGAAGAGGAGGGCGGCTCCTGATGTGCTGACACTTGGGGATGTGCCTCTGTGCCGGCCTGGGGGCAAAGTGCCGGCCGCAGTGAGGGCAGGGCACGTAGTCGGGGTTTGGATTCGCGGGGGGCTGGGGCAGGTTCACAACCTTCCCTCCTTGCGTGATCACCTGCTGCACCTCCCTGGCCTATTTGATGCTCCGAATGAAATCCTCGTGCTTCTGCCTCCAGTTGTTCTTTCTCAGCTGGGAACAGGAAATGAAACCAATAAAACAGCTTCCAGAAAAAGTCCAGACTAGCACTGCGTACACAGTCTGGTCGCAAACCATTCACAAGGCAAGAAAATATCAGTACAGTAATAACGTAGCTTTCTGGGGCTACCTTTCAGGTCATTGGGTAGAGAGTACAATTTACGTAGTTATGGTTTTGTTTCCTGTGAGTGCTATTTGCTTGATATGTAGATTTTTACAACATAATTCAGAAGTCACTAAGACACATTTATTCTGTCTGGCAAATGTGCCTTTGCGGCAGTTTTTCAGAAGAGTACTTCATAAAACACTTATTTATTGTTTACATTGATTTATAAGCTGAGTCTGACTCTAGGAGAAAAAAAGGGAAGCTTGGAAAGAGTTTAAGGATAGCCCTTACCACGATTGGCGGTCTAACCTTCTTCTTATGGATGTATGTCTCCAGTTCTGTTCCCTTGGCCCTGTGCTTGAAAGAGTCAAAAACCTTCCTCTTTGAATTCTGAAGCTTCTTGCAGATCTTGCTGTGTTTCTCCAGCCTCTCTACAGCAAACTTCCTGTGACACAGTTCACAGGGCACCAGCTGAGGGTTTCCACTCTGGCCATTCTCATATGGAAATTGCTCAGCGGTAGGGCACATCAGACTTGTAGGGGACAAATATCTGTTTTCCACTGAAAGAGTTTGTTCATCCAGACATGTGGTGTTATTTCTGAAGTGGGCCTGCGCGCCCTGTGCCGCTGACACGTCGCTTTCAGGGAGCCTTGCTTTCTTGAGATACTTTCTCCTTCCACAGGGGACGTCTTCTAGCCCACGGCTGCAAGGGCTCACTTGACGTCTCTCCTGAGGGGAAAGCGCAGAGGGAAAGTGCGATTCTGCGCATCCACCATCTTCCATTGGAGAACCATAATCAAGGTTGTCTCCTCTGATAGGAAGGGCTTTCCTTGGAGTGAAGGCTTTTTGCTTCTCCATTCTGCAGGTCAGAAGAGGCACGGCCTTAGAGCGGTGGTTGGCCCATGGTCCTCTGGGGCAAAGCTCGCTCTGCCTCGCCTCTATTTTCCCTTCCGGCCACCTCTCTGGAGTCTTCCATCTCTCTCGGAACCATCCTCAGCTCCTCCTGAGCTCTGAAGAGCTTCGCCTGCATCATGGCCTCCCTCTGGCGAATCTCGTCCTTCATCATGGCCTCCTTCCGGTGCATCACATCCTGCAGGCTTGCCTCCCTCCGGCGATGCTCCTCCTTCAGCGCGGCCTCTGCCTCGGCCACTTTTCGTAGCTCCTCTTGCAACTGAAAGTGGTCCTTCCCATTGGCATGAGAAGGGCATTGTCCTGGAGGGGTCGCCACCATGGGGAGGACAGTCCTGTCCTTAGGTTTGCGTACTCTTGAGCCCCTCCTGCCCGGCCTGTCGCAGGGCCTCTCATGACCATCCTGAGGCGGGGTGGGGGCAAACAAGGAATCACTCTGTGCTTCCGGGCGGTCCACAGCCTGAACCTCACCAGGGCCGGAGACTTTCCTGTTACCCATAGGCTTCAGGGGGTAAGACCGATCATACCCCACAATGTTCTTCTCGGGGCCCTGTTGGGCTTGGAAGCGATAGCTGTTCCCCATCTTCTTCTCCGCAGCGTATTTGACATATTGGAAACATTTTCTCATCTTCTGTAGAGCTGCCTCCTGCCGCCGATTGTACATGGCGATCATTTTTTTCTCCTTTTCCTGCATCAGTTTCTCTTGGAAGGTGTCCTTCAGAAGCTGTATCTTGGGAGGCGGGCAGTACGTGGAGATCAGATCCTGTTGCCTTAAGGGCGCGGGTCGATTCGAGTCTGTGTCCTTTGGGGAGGGGGACAGAGCACCAGGCTTAGGACTGGGCTCCATTGGCAAATGAGATATGAGCTTTGTTTCCCAGGTATCTGGAAAAGGCAAAAATGGCAAATAAATGATATCCTGCACAGTCTAGTATGGTCTAATAGAAAAGAATAAAAAAAAACAATTCAGGAAATACACAACTTTTTAATATTAAACCTAATGGTGTTGAATGCTGCATGCTGACTCAGTAGGAGACAGATCCTAAACATAAACATTATAATAAACATTTGTTTCCCAAATAACATTCTCAATGTTCAGAATGCTTAAAGTCATGAGCTTTTTTAAAAATGTTTAACTGAAACCTGGAAATGTGCTATTTCATTTCAAAGCTTGTATTATATCTATGATATAAATGTTTTTTTATATAAAATTAACCCATTATGCAACAGGGGTTTGAGCAAAAGTCACTGTGAATAAGGGAATTTATCAATAATAATTAGCCGTTTCACTACACTACAGATAGCTGAAGGATTATGATACAGTATATCGATTTCGCTACAAATTGACAAGCATATTTGATGACACTTACCAAACAAGTTTTAAACAGCGGAGAAATAGTTCACCACGACGATAGCAATGCAATGTTTGACTGCATCTCCCTATGTGATATATCTGTATTTGGGTATATACAGATCACGTAATTCAGGGAGCACTGTTACGTCAGGTCACCAACCATTATTACGACGCTCATATGTCATAGAGCTCCTTAGGATGTTTGTATAATCTTTATCCAAATTTTCATATGGCCAGAGTTACGGCGTTTATTTTACAGTTAATGTAACAGGGTGTCATTATATTTTTCTGTCTTTATGGTGGCAGACCACTTAACTAAATCTGAGTAGGCAGTTTCTACAAGTGGGTCAGATAAAATATTAAATATACAGTAAAAGCTCACACCTATTCATACCCTTTATGTACTGTATATCTACAATTACGTATACTGTATAATACGATAACTACCATTACAAAATGTCTCCCTTTTGATTTGAAGTGGTTCTTTTAAATAAGTAAATTGCAATCACTTAGCCTACATCTGAGCTCCTAATTCATCGCGACGATGGACTGAGACTCCAGTTGGATTTGTGAGAAGTAAAGGGGTGTGCCTGTTTTAAAACCGATTCATACGTCTTGAACACATGGACATAGATAGCAGTCTGTGTTATATAATTTATCTTTTTATTTTATTTAAATTTAAGTATCACATACACATTTTCAAAGTAACTGTACCCCATTTAATTATGATCCCCATCGCTCACAGCTCCGAAGGTGAGACGAGGGCTACTTCAGATGGGATTTCCAATATTTCTCTCTTAGCTTCTATACCGGTGGAAAGGAGAGGGCTCTTAAAACGTGTTGATAGTAAGATTGGGATGTATTTGCAGTCTAGATATAGCTTTTTAATGTTCGGAGCCGCCACAGATTCATTTTCTTACGACTGCTTTTCTGGATGACAATGACAATGCAAACGATGGTGTTAAGGCGAGGCTGTGCCTTAAGGCTCCTCTGCTTACAATGTTCAGCGCGTAAATCGCAAACGAGCGCCTTCCCTTACGATGAAAATGCAGAAAATAAGACCACGAGATTTAAACCTCGGCTTACAAATTTATGCGTAAACAATAAAACCGTATCTTTAGCAAAACTGGCGAGACAATGTGTTTTATCATTTCAAAAAGTACTGGAAAATAATTAAAGGTTATCACGATAAACAGAGGTTACTGATCTACTACTGTACGCTGTGACCAAAAATGAGAGTCCCCCGATCCTCGCAGCCTTCATGCTTTGGTCTTGGCCTGGCCGTTTTTTTTTAAGATAATGGGGTCAAGTTAAGAAATTATGCAAGTTTCTAATCAAATCCAAGGGCGCCTCGATCTCCTAAACATCTTTAGAAGGCCGACGGACCACACTGCACGGTCCGGGTCCGGGCCCTGACCCGGTTCTGGATAATGCCAGCTTAAAGTGAAAAATTCTACTGTACATATTATGTTTCTTATTATGGTATATATGTATAATATAGCGCGACCGCTTCACGAAGCTAGAAAGAAAGTTATCCGCCATTTTTATTTTACCTGCAATTGAATTTGCCATTAAAATCATTATTAATACCGCAGCTGCTAAATTACTTACCTAAAAGCGTTCAGATACAAAAGCACTTGAGCTGTAATGTTTGTATACTGTTGGCCCGATGACCTACTTCAAGAAGAATTGTTACATAGACCGCCAAGGACTGTCATCACACTTTACGTCATAAAGCGCTTTAAAACTTTTGACAAGTTCAACACCTCATATTTTGTACTGTTTATCATGGTAAAAGCAACTCAAAGCAATTATAAAAATGATCGAAAGGTAAAAATACAAGCTTATACGAGCTGTCATTTTAACATTTATAACATATATTTAAACAAAATATATATAATCTATTTTAATAAAATAGAAAAGTGTTCTTAGTCTTCACTTAAAAGCTGTTAGAAGCTGCCTTTCTGACAAGAGAGTTCTGTGAGTTCCACTGTCTCTGTGCATTAAAGTCAAAACCATTTGCTTTTTATTTCCTGTTTTACGACAGAGCAAGGAGGGTGTCCACAGACCACTGTGCACCTGCAGGCTGATATGGGGGGTAAAAAGTCTAGAAGTTAGTAAATAAGATTTTAGCACATGTTCTAAAACAAACCGGACACCTGTACAGTGATGCCAACACAGTGATCTGAGCTCCTTCTTTGAGTTAAATCCTAGCATCTGCATTTTTTACAAGTTGTTGCTATGGCAGAGCATGACCAGAGCATAACAGAAACCACCCATTTTCTAACTGCTTCATCAGGGTCAGGGGGTCAGGGGGTCGCGGGGCACGGGGGAGCCAGAGCCTCAGAAAGTAATAAGCAGGAGATACCTGGGACTGGATGGTAGTCCAATGCAGGGAAGACACAGACACTCACCAATTATCCCAGAAGCCAATTAACCTACCAGTAGTTCTTTGAACTGTGGGAGGAAGCCGGAGCACCCAAAGCAAACTCATGCAAACATGGGGAGAACATACAAGCTCCATACAGATAGCACCCCAGGTCCAGAAGTGTACCCAGGGCCTCAGCACTGTGAGCTAGCAATGCTAAACACTGGGCTACTGTGCATGCTAATTTCTAGGCATCAGGTGATCAATCAGGTAGTGTTTCTCAGATAAAAGGACACCAGTAATTTAGTATGAGATTCAAATTGACCTCAGAACAAAATATAACTTATGTTATATAACTTATATAGAACTTAATACAGCATAACTGTCTTATTTGGCTCTTGTAGAAAATATTAACAGCATGTCTATTAAACATACAGTATCTAGCAATCAGCAATCAAAATAAAAATATTTCCAAACATGGAAACTGCCCAGTTAATGAAGCATTTCAAAGACATTAATCTATTCAATAATTACAGTTTTAAGTAGATAACAGATTTATATTCAGATTACGAAAGTATCATAACAACGGCTGCTTGTGTAAGGAATCCATGAATACCACTGTACATGAGAATTTCACACCTATTTGTAATCAATACACAAAATCCTATTGAATTTCAGGTACTTGTTTATTCAGCATTGCTTGACTCCGCGGACTCCTTGTTGTTTCAATATTCTAGCAATAGGACTAATCGCCAATACAGTGCCGTTGTAATCTATTCCTTCTGCCAGCAGAGGACGGTATTCGCACAGCCAGTTCAGGATAAGATACGGTCCTCGCAGTTCACAGTACAACTGGCCACAGCCGTACTCGGAATATGCTCTCGATAACCTCGTTTAGTTTAAGTACGGCCGTATTTCATATCAACCCACAGATGCATTGCATAAACACTAGAATTCTGGTTGTACTTAAATTGACCTTATACGTTTTGGATTATGTTTAACCTTCTTCAATTTCTTTCATTTCTTCAACCATATTTTGAGTTGATTACGTTTACAGAAGCAAATATTATTCAGTGCTTTTTCTTCACTCCTTTAATCAAACCCACATTTCTATAAGGAGGGCCATTGTGAAACTCTCCAAAGTGAGCTGAATTAATCTTTTATTCTTCACACCTGCGAAGTCATTCCTTCATTGTGTAATATGAAGGCCTTTCATTATTCACGTATACTACTACATCTGAAAATAATGGGTCTTGAAATAGTTGAATGAAAGAAAATCCTGAATAACGCCTCCAAATGCGTTACACTTTCATCAAGTACACACACTTTGAATGTGATGAACTATAAAAAGTTATTTTAACCATACCCAATGGAGCTCGGGAGTGCGATTGCATACACAATCATGTTTTCAGTGTTTGGACATCAGCCGTACATCAGAACAATCATTTCACTAACTCAGCTCCATGTTGAGTGACTTCCCTCCAAAAACACAAAGGCACTTTCGTTAGCAATTATTGCATGGACTTAGATTATCTGCCTTCTGCATCAAGCCCTGTATGATATACTGTACAAAGCCAAGCTTTGGGATAGTGCTTTGTTTGGATCCTTGTCTTGATCCTTTTGGATCCCAGGATGCTCATTTGCAAATGAGTTTTGACATTCACAAGGAATGACAGCATCTGAAAGCTTGGGAGAAATTAGAATTGTTTATTGTGATGTGGAGATTTGGCGTAACCAGCTTGGCTGAGGGCCAACCTCCCCGCTGTTGGACGGGGAGGATAGGATCCCCCAAAAGAACCAAGCGGGACCCCTAGTCACCAGTGCAGAAAAAACAAAAACAAAAGTATATTGGTCGAATTCGGCTGAGGAGATAAAGTGCCTGCTTGAGGATACCAGGGTTAGTTTTGATGTATGCATGGTAAGCCTCGGAGGATCGATGGCCGAGTTGCTTGATGAGATACTGGGGTATGCCTTGGCGAGCGCATCCGGAGGATGCGGCCCCTGATCTAAAGGAGTGCCCGGAGAATTGTTTAGGAGGGTATCATGATACGGCCCTTCTCATTTGCGAACAGAGGGACAGTAGGGTAAGCTCCGGCAGAGGTGCGAAGATGTGCGTAATGGGATAGAGGCTCATAAGGGCTTATGTAGGAACAGAGTTTGAAATAATAGATGAGAGTGGCGGATCCGAGTTGGTTGGTTTTGCTTTTGAGATAGAAGGTCAGTGTCTTGGAAGATAAGATGGAGATGTTGGATAAGCAGGGTTGAGAAGAAGGATCGAAGGATGTGGAATGAGCGGTAATTTTGGAGCACCTTAGGGAGATAAAGAAGGCTAACAAGAATAAAGATTCAAGAGGGTGGTTGGCCCAGGGTGAGTGGTAACCTGACCTGACAACGTAGATGCGTAGGTTCGGAAGTGGTTTTTCAAGCCACCGAAAGCCTTTAAGGAGAGTAATTTGAGGGTAGATAAGGGATGGACAGATTGTGCCGAAAAGGAGTGGATGCCGCACAGGTATACTTTGGTGGTGGATGCTCGTACCTTGAGTGAGTTTCTACGATAGCAAACGAAGGATGATACGGTGAGAATATCGAAAGAACGGAATTTTATGTTCACGGAGAGGTGGAAGGATTGGAAGCCATTCCAGGCAGTGCAGTAAGAATTGAGAGTTCGAGGGGCGATCCCTAAGGGGATAGTTTGCTGGGCCAGCTGGAGATAGCGATGGAAAGGATGATTCAGAGGAACGCGAGTTCCGAATAGGGAGGTACTGTGCAGGGGTTCGGTCTTGCATCTGGTGCCGAGTTCCTGAATTGAAAGCGAGAGAGAGAGCTATCTTATTAAGGTGACCTGGAATGTGAGCAGCTGCGCAGATGAATTGATGTGAGAGAAATCCATTTAAAGCGGCAGAGGAATTTCGTGATGGATTGGGATGAAGACCTTCCTTTGTTGATTATATGAACTACTGCATGGATGGCCAAATGGATGAGGATGGTTTTTTTTTTTGTTTCCATTGAAGCAGGGGCGAAGGCTGCGGTAGGGACTGAGGAGGCTGCCGAGTCGTTTTGGATGCCAGGGGGTGGGGGAGGGTAAGGGCTGGCTGGCTGAGCTGGGGGTCGTTTACTAGCTGGCCTTCGGGCCATGGAGACAGCAGCAGGGGCCGAAAGAAAAGAAACCGGGGCCGAAGGCACCAAGCTGGCGGAGCGTGAGCCGTGTTGGACGCCGGAGGTAGAGACAGAGGAGAGTGCAGAAATTAGATTAAGCGGGGGGGAGGGGTGTGAGCCTGGGGCCTTAGACTCGGCAGTGAGGAGATTAGGGCAGGAGGCTCGGTGGAAGAGGCTAGGTGCAGTTGTTCAGCAGAGGAATGGATTGCTTGGGGGAACAGACAGAAACGGATATATCAGGACAAGACAAGACAGAAGATGTGACAGGCAGAGGCGCGAGCGGCCTTGCGGTCCTCACATTGGGATGAGAGGCGGCGGCGCGGATGATGTCATCAGAGGGCTCCGGGGGAAGCTGGGGAGTTGATGTTTCCTCGTGTAGACTGCGGTTAAGTACAGGGAAAAAAGAGTTTTTTTTTTTTTGGGAAGCGTTTCTTTTAAAATGGACGCCATGTTTTCGAAGTATCCTCTGGAGGCTTGCTACGGTCCGGTTGGAAGTCGCGAGAGATGATCCGGGAGAAGGGGGAGCCGATGTGCGTGAAGCGCGGCGGCAGGGACATCCTCGAGAGAAGCGGGGGTTATTTGGAGATTTTGCCGTGGAGGAGCGGGAAGGCTGGGTTTGTAATGAGAGAGGGACTACGACGGCGGAACGCAGTCTTCGGCGAGGAGTTGGATCTTGTGAGGACTGGCTGGGAGATGAGACGGAGGTGAGGGGAGCTGTGGGGGGTGGACTGGACGAGAAGAGTAGGAGAGTCTCCTGCGCTGCAGAAAAGGTCTTCATCGGAGCGGCGGATTTGTACATCCGTGAGAAGGGAGCACGGATTCGAGCTAGGTGAAAACAAACCATGCAGAAAACGAACGAGGAAGAGGAGAGGGTGACGTTTGATATTTATGGAGACCGGTTGCTTACGTCAGGATTAGTGAGAATTGCAGCAGCTCTGTCGAATGAGCGCGGCTGCCTTCATTCCTCCCGAACTTTCATTAAAAACTCCATTTAATTATAGTGACTATAGCAATGAGGTGGCACTGTGGTTCACAGAGCTGGGGTCCTGGGTTCAATTCCTGGGGTGCATTCTGGATGGAATTGTATGTTCTCCCTTCATTTGTGTGGATTTCTTCCAGGTGCTCCAGTTTCTTCCCACAGTCCAAAGACATACAGTACTAGTAGGTTAAGGTGGAACTACAGTCCCAATTTTGCAGACACAAAATTATTTAATTTCAGTCACAAAATAAAATCATTGACATTATAGAAAAACTTTACAAACTCAAAATTGAGCACAAAATCATGAACTTTGTGAAAGTACTGTAAGTTACGCCATGTTGTAACAAATTCGCATTCAAGTTCCACACAAATTGCGATGTGATGCAGCCTTTCCTGCTCACTAATCACTGTAATGACTAATGCAATGTGATGTAGGAGAGAAAAGGTATAGGTTATGCAGCAAACATTTCACTGCAAAAAACGTTCCATTCCAAGGTTCTTTATGCAAAGTTAACAATGTAATATTATTTATTGGCAAAAACGTAAAAAAGTTGAGAGTAATATTTCCATTGGATTAAACGAGATGTTCACAAGCCTGCTCCTTTACAATGTCATAGGGCCACATCAGATTACAGGAAGTTTTGCTGCCTCGTTCTGAATCGCAGAACATGGTAATTCTCTATTTCCGGTTCCGGTCGAGAGGGAACGCTGGCGCATTTGGCTGCCGCTCCTCTCACCAGTTTTTCATTTCTATCTACTTATTTATGTTTTTTTTCCCTTTTTCTCCTCGATTACACTGATTTCTAATTTATCTATTTTCATCCGCTTCACGTTACAAATTCACAAATGCGACTTCCACTGCATTGTGAACTTACTCAACTGAAGACCTTCACCTCTTGCTACCGCCTTCTCTGGATTTCCTTCCCGTCTCGCTTCATCGATCATGTCTGTGAGGTACACTGCACTGCAACTTCTTCAACTAAAACAAAGCTACTTCCTGGTCAAAGACACATTCGATTACTGCCGTTTTACTGGGATTTTACGACCGACTCGCTACATCCATCGCAGCACAGGACGCCGTTCTCTTCGTTCGTCTGCCTGCGGAGTCTCTATCCCTGCCTTTCGGCGCACGTCTGTAAGTCCATCACGTACCGGCGCTGATCTAAAAAATCTCCTCTCACTACCGCACCTGGACCGCACTCCGCTTCCCCCCGCATCCCCGAGACTGGCCAGATCAGCGCTACTCAACACCCGCTCCGTTAACAGCAAGGCTCTTCTTTTATGTGACATTATCAAAGAAAAACAACTGGACCTTCTGTGCTTAACCGAAACATGGCACAAACAAAACGATGGACTCCTGTTCAACCAACTAGTTCCTCCTGGATATGGTTTCTTTGACCTTCCGCGTCTTTCAGGCAGAGGCGGGGGCATCATTGTTATTTACAACCTTTTTTACAGTCTAAGTCCTATAGCTATACCTCCTCCCTCTTCTTTTGAGTGTCTTGTTTTAAATGTTTCTATCCCCCAATCTACTATTATTGCCACAGTTTACAGACCACCCAAACCCAGTGGAGTCTTCTTAGGTGAGTTTGGTGATTTTCTCTCATTCTTATCCCTTAAATTTAAAAGGATCCTTATTCTAGGGGACTTTAATATACACATTGATTCCACCTCTTCCAGTCTGGCTAAAGACTTCCTTTCTCTTTTGGGATGCTTTGACCTTGCTCAGTTTGTTTGTACCCCTACACATAACAAAGGACACACCTTAGATCTAATTATTGCAAATGACTCCTTTGTCTCCCACTGCTCCCCCCTTGATCTAGGCCTCTCTGACCACTTAGCCATTCTCTTCAATCTGGAATTACCTGTTTCTAACACTTCCCCCTCACGCTCTGTAAATTTCCGCAACTGGCGATCAATTGATCACCCAAGGTTTGCAAATTCTGTTCTGTCCTCCTTATCCTGTTTCTCTTCCTCTGACCCTCTAGAGGACAAAATACAGTTACTTGACAATGCTCTTTTATCTACCCTCGACACCTTTGCTCCTTTAAAAACTCGAACCATCTCCTTCTCTCGCCCTGCCCCCTGGTACAATGACCATCTGCGTTTCATGAAGGCAGCCTCTCGCAAACTTGAGCGTAGGTGGCGTCTTTCCGGCCTAAATGTACATTATCAGGCCTGGAGAGATTACTTATCTGATTATAAGGTTACTATAGAGTCTGCTAGATCCACCTACTTCTCTCACATCATTGAAAATCACCAAAACAATCCCAGACATCTTTTCTCCACCATCAACAGACTGCTCAAGCCAAACTGCCCCACCACATTACCTGCCTCATCACAACTTTGCAACACATTCTTAGATTTCTTTAGTTCTAAGATTGACAACATCCGGCATCACATTCTCTCCACTACGGATATAATTTCCACACCTCCTCCATCCTCATCCAACTTCTCTGGTTCCCGTCTCTCCAGCTTCTCTCTTCTTGACTCAGCATCCCTAAACAAACTAGTTACGCGCATGAAACCCACCACATCTATTTTAGATCCCATTCCCACCACTTTATTCCAGTCCTGTTTCTCTTCTCTCTGTCCCATTGTCCTCAATATAATACATGAATCCTTGAGCACCGGCATTGTACCAACGGTCCTCAAAACTGCTGCTATTACCCCAGTGCCAAAGAAGCCTAACATGGCTCTCGACAATCTTAACAACTTTCGCCCCATCTCCAACTTACCCTTTCTCTCTAAAATTCTAGAACGTGCTGTCACACTTCAGTTACATAACCACCTCATGACAAACAACCTTTTCGAACCCCTCCAATCTGGCTTCCGTCAACTTCACAGCACAGAAACCGCCCTAGTCAAAGTCACCAACGATCTCCTAATAGCTTCTGATTCTGTTTCTCTTTCCATACTCATCCTTCTTGATCTCAGTGCTGCCTTTGACACTGATGACCATAACATCTTGCTTTCTCGTCTCGAGACTGTGTTTGGAGTCTCTGACACTGCCCTCAAAGTTTAAGTCTTACCTCACTGATCGCTGTCACTTTGTCTCTTTCAATGGGTACAGGTCTGAAATTGGTCTTGTCAAGTCTGGTGTCCCTCAGGGCTTAATACTGTGCCCCTTGCTCTTCAGCATTTACATGTTCCCACTTGGTCAGCTTTTAAGATCACATGGCCTAAGCTTTCATTTTTACGCTGACGATACTCAAATATACATCCATACCAAACCCGACACTGATGTGGCTGTCTCTATTCTATCTAATTGCATCTCTGACATAAAAATTTGGATGACTCAAAACTTTCTTCATCTTAACTGTGACAAGACTGAAGTCATGCTTATTGGTACCCCCCATCAACTTTGTAAAGCCAGTCCTGTAACCCTGTCTGTAGATGGCTCTGTACTTGAGCTCCAATCAAAATTGAAAAACCTTGGGGTTATATTCGATTCTGGCTTAACATTCGACCCACATGTACAGCATACTGTCAAAACATCTTTTTTTCACTTTAGAAATATTGCAAGACTACGCCCTATGCTATCATTAACTGTGGCTGAAAAGCTGATCAACATATTTGTATTCTCTCGAATTGACTACTGCAATGCTCTGCTCCCTGGGGTATCTAAATCTACTCTGAACAAGCTGCAGTATGTCCAAAATTCAGCAGCCAGAATCCTGACCAGGTCTAGTGCAAGTGTTCACATTACTCCTATCCTGGAGTCCTTGCACTGGCTTCCGGTCAAATTCCGCGTAGACTTTAAAATCCTCATGCTCACCTACAAGGCTTTACATGGCTTGGCACCTCAATACCTGTCTGAACTTTTATCGCCCTACTCCCCACCTCGCAACCTCCGCTCTTCAAATTCTGCCCTCCTTACTGTCCCCCAAGCCCGTCTACATTGTATGGGCGACAGGGCCTTCTCCTGCTATGCCCCCAAGCTCTGGAACTCTTTGCCCAAGGATATTAGAGAGTCACCTTCTCTAAACTCCTTCAAATCCAGAATCAAAACCCTCCTTTTCAGAAAAGCCTTTACTTAACTGGTTCCATTCTTCACCCCTCTGCTCTTCTTAATACCATCTTCCACGGTCTCCTCTATTGTTATTGTTGTATTGTTGTAATTTTAATTGTGTCCTGTCTTGTGAAATTTTCTTATTTATTGTTGTAGTCTACTTATTTTTTGTTATTGTCATCCTGTAAAGCGCTTTGAGAAGCCACCTTTAAAGGCGCTATATAAAATAAAGTTTATTATTATTATAATATTATTAACCTTGAAATGTAGTCTATTTGGTGATGTAAATTGGAGGTTTTACAAGTTATTGTGTGTTCCCCTTTAATTGGCTTCTGGGAAAACTGGCCTCAACACTGTATTGGATAAGGCATTTAGAAAACAGATTCATGCGTGGACCACAGCAATGTCCCTTTACTGAGAGCCAGCAATCAACGGATGTGTCTGATCGTGAATGGTTGCATTTTAAGCTGTGCATGAGGCAGGACCCGGAGGGTGCCTGGAGTGTAAGAGCTGCAGATAATATTGAGTCACATTAATCCCAACATATTTCAAATATTATGAAAATTAAATAAGTTAATTCAAATAACTTTCATTAAAAAAATCAATCACTCTTTACCTTGCTTTTTCAGTTGTTTTTAAGGAAAATTGATGCCGAGATTGTGTGAATACTACTTTTTGATGGTTCCAAGGCCAATGTGACCTGTTCTATTGCCTGCTAATTGTACATTCCAGGTTGAAAAATTTTTTTTAGGAGGTCAAGGTGTATGAATGATAAGAACAGCTTGAAATTTATTTTCACGGTCGACATATTTTCGCAAGGGAAAAAACTGAAATAACCACAGTTACGCAAACACCAGTCCACCAAAAAAAAATCATTTTATTAAAACAAGGTAACATTTTTTTGTATCATCATACGGATGAACTGTGCTAAATATATTTCTAAAAAGAAAAAGCAGGACGTGAGTCGTGAGCCAAGATCATGACTCTTTTACTCTTCTTCACATCAGTTTTCATCTGCGAGGAGGAGGAGGAGGGCGGCTCCTGATGTGCTGACACTTGGGGATGTGCCTCTGTGCCGGTCTGGGGGCAAAGCGCCGGCCGCAGTGAGGGCAGGGCACGTAGTCGGGATTTGGATTCGCGGGGGGCTGGGGCAGGTTCACAACCTTCCCTCCTTCAGTGATAACCTGCTGCACCTGTCACGGACATCCAAAGGGACTAACCGTGGGGAGCAGGAGAGCGGAAAAAGACCCATATGCGTAGCGGCGAGACGGGAAAAAGGCCCGGGCTCATTAGAGCAAAGAGTTCAGGAATGCCGTATAGAAACCTATGCCCTCAGGGAGCGGACGTGGGGCGCCCTGGTGCTAGGCGGGTCTCAGGACATCCGAACAACAGTACTGAGCGAGGACAGAGTGCAAGACCCGGAAATATATAGCCCAAGGGAAAGACAGGGACAGGAAGGACAGCAGACCGGAAACTAGGGACAGGACAGAGAAGGAGCGCCCTCTGGCTGCAGAGGGCGTGACAGCACCTCCCTGGCCTTTTTGATGCTCCGAATGAAATCCTCGTGCTTCTGCCTCCAGTTGTTCTTTCTCAGCTGGGAACAGGAAATGAAACCAATAAAACAGCTTCCAGAAAAAGTCCAGACTAGCACTGCGTACACAGTCTGGTCACAAACCATTCACAAGGCAAGAAAATATCAATACAGTAATAACTTAGCTTTCTGGGGCTACCTTTCAGGTCATTGGGTAGAGAGTACAATTTAGTTATGGTTTTGTTTCCTGTGAGTGCTATTTGCTTGATATCTCATGTAGATTTTTACAACAGAATTCAGAAGTCACTAAGATCCATTTATTCTGTCTGGCAAATGTGCCTTTGCGGCAGTTTTTCAGAAGAGTACTTCATAAAACACTTATTTATTGTTTACATTGATTTATAAGTTGAGTCTGACTCTAGGAGAAAACAAGGGAAGCTTGGAAAGAGTTTAAGGATAGCCCTTACCACGATTGGCGGTTTAACCTTCTTCTTATGGATGTATGTCTCCAGTTCTGTTCCCTTGGCCTGTGCTTGAAAGAGTCAAAAACCTTCCTCTTTGAATTCTGAAGCTTTTTGCAGATCTTGCTGTGTTTCTCCAGCCTCTCTACAGCAAACTTCCCGTGACACAGTTCACAGGGCACCAGCTGAGGGTTTCCACTCTGGCCATTCTCATATGGAAATTGCTCAGCGGTAGGGCACATCAGACTTGTAGGGGACAAATATCTGTTTTCCACTGACAGAGTTTGTTCATCCAGACATGCGGTGTTATTTCTGAAGTGGGCCTGCGCAGCCTGTGCCGCTGACACGTCGCTTTCAGGGAGCCTTGCTTTCTTGAGATACTTTCTCCTTCCACAGGGGACGTCTTCTAGCCCACGGCTGCAAGGGCTCACTTGACGTCTCTCCTGATGGGAAAGCGCAGAGGGAAAGTGCGATTCTGCGCATCCGCCGTCTTCCATTGGAGAACCATAATCAAGGTTGCCTCCTCTGATAGGAAGGGCTTTCCTTGGAGTGAAGGCTTTTTGCTTCTCCATTCTGCAGGTCAGAAGAGGCACGGACTTAGAGCGGTGGTTGGCCCACGGTCCTCTGGGGCAAAGCTCGCTCTGCCTCGCCAGGAGTGTCTTCCTTCGGGTCAGGAGTCCTCTATTTTCCCTTCCGGCCACCTCTCTGGAGTCTTCCATCTCTCTCTAAACCATCCTCAGCTCCTCCTGAGCTCTGAAGAGCTTCGCCTGCATCATGGCCTCCCTCTGGCGAATCTCGTCCTTCATCATGGCCTCCTTCCGGCGCATCACATCCTGCAGACTGGCCTCCCTCCGGCGATGCTCCTCCTTCAGCACGGCCTCTGCCTCGGCCACTTTTCGTAGCTCCTCTTGCAACTGAAAGTGCTCCTTCCCATTGGCATGAGAAGGGCATTGCCCTGGAGGGGTCGCCACCATGGGGAGGACAGTCCTGTCCTTAGGTTTGCGTACTCTTGAGCCCCTCCTGCCCGGCCTCTCGCAGGGCCTCTCATGACCATCCTGAGGCGGGGTGGGGGCAAACAAGGAATCACTCTGTGCGTCCGGGCGGTCCACAGCCTGAACCTCACCAGGGCCAGAGACTTTCCTGTTACCCATAGGCTTCAGGGGGTAAGACCGATCATACCCCACAATGTTCTTCTCGGGGCCCTGTTGGGCTTGGAAGCGATAGCTGTTCCCCGTCTTCTTCTCCGCAGTGTATTTGACATATTGGAAACATTTTCTCATCTTCTGTAGAGCTGCCTCCTGCCGCCGAT
Organism: Lepisosteus oculatus; assembly: GCF_040954835.1. Classification (NCBI taxonomy): domain Eukaryota; kingdom Metazoa; phylum Chordata; class Actinopteri; order Semionotiformes; family Lepisosteidae; genus Lepisosteus; species Lepisosteus oculatus. Next base: position 2,724,168 of record NW_027167902.1, on the reverse strand, counting down.
TGTACATGGCGATCATTTTTTTCTCATTTTCCTTCATCAGTTTCTCTTGGAAGGTGTCCTTCAGAAGCTGTATCTTGGGAGGCGGGCAGTACGTGGAGATCAGATCCTGTCGCGTTAAGGGCGCGGGTTGATTCGAGTCTGTGTCCTTCGGGGAGGGGGACGGAGCACCAGGCTTAGGACTGGGCTCCATTGGCAAATGAGATATGAGCTTTGTTTCCCAGGTATCTGGAAAAGGCAAAAATGGCAAATAAATGATATCCTGCACAGTCTACTATGGTCTAATAGAAAAGAATAAAAAAAACAATTCAGGAAATACACAACGTTTTAATATTAAACCTAATGGTGTTGAATGCTGCATGCTGACTCAGTAGGAGACAGATCCTAAACATAAACATTATAATAAACATTTGTTTCCCAAATAACATTCTCAATGTTCAGAATGCTTAAAGTCATGAGCTTTTTTAAAAATGTTTAACTGAAACCTGGAAATGTACTATTTCATTTCAAAGCTTGTATTATATCTATGATATAAATGTTTTTTATATAAAATTAACCCATTATGCAACAGGGGTTTGAGCAAAAGTCACTGTGAATAAGGGAATTTATCAATATTAATTAGCCGTTTCACTACATTATAGATAGCTGAAGGATTATGATACAGTATATCGATTTCGCTACAAATTGACAAGCATATTTGATGACACTTACCAAACAAGTTTTAAACAGCGGAGAAATAGTTCACCACGACGATAGCAATGCAATGTTTGACTGCATCTCCCTATGTGATATATCTGTATTTGGGTATATACAGATCACGTAATTCAGGGAGCACTGTTACGTCAGGTCACCAACCATTATTTCGACGCTCATATGTCATAGAGCTCCTTAGGATGTTTGTATAATCTTTATCCAAATTTTCATATGGCCCAGTTATGGCGTTTATTTTACAGTTAATGTAACAGGGTGTCATTATATTTTTCTGTCTTTATGGTGGCAGACCACTTAACTAAATCTGAGTAGGCGGTATTCTACAAATGGGTCAGATAAAATATTAAATATACAGTAAAAGCTCACACCTATTCATACCCTTTATGTACTGTATATCTACAATTACGTATACTGTATAATACGATAACTACCATTACAAAATGTCTCCCTTTTGATTTGAAGTGGTTCTTTTAAATAAGTAAATTGCAATCACTTAGCCTACATCTGAGCTCCTATTTCATCGCGATGACGGACTGAGACTCCAGTCGGATTTGTGAGAAGGGGTGTGTCTGTTTTAAAACCGATTCATACGTCTTAAACACATGGACATAGATAGCAGTCTGTGTTATATAATTTATCTTTTTATTTTATTTAAATTTAAGTATCACATACACATTTTCAAAGTAACTGTACCCCTTTTAATTATGATCCCCATCGCTCACAGCTCCGAAGGTGAGACGAGGGCTACTTCAGATGGGATTTCCAATATTTCTCTCTTAGCTTGTATACCGGTGGAAAGGAGAGGGCTCTTAAAACATGTTGATAGTAAGATTGGGATGTATTTGCAGTCTAGATATAGTTTTTTTAATGTTCGGAGCCGCCACAGATTCATTTTCTTACGACTGCTTTTCTGGATGACAATGACAATGCAAACGATGGTGTTAAGGCGAGGCTGTGCCTTAAGGCTCCTCTGCTTACAATGTTCAGCGCGTAAATCGCAAACTAGCGCCTTCCCTTACGATGAAAATGCAGAAAATAAGACCACGAGATTTAAACCTACGGCTTACAAATTTACGCGTAAACACTAAAACCGTATCTTTAGCAAAACTGGCGAAACAGTGTGTTTTATCATTGAAAAAGTACTGGAAAATAATTAAAGGTTATCACGATAAACAGAGGTTACTGATCTACTACTGTACGCTGTGACCAAAAATGAGAGTCCCCCGATCCTCTCAGCCTTCATGCTTTGGTCTGGGCCTGGCCGTTTTTTTTAAGATAATGGGGTCAAGTTAAGAAATTATGCAAGTTTCTAATCAAATCCAAGGGCGCCTCGATCTCCTAAACATCTTTAGAAGGCCGACGGACCACACTGCACGGTCCGGGTCCGGGCCCTGACCCGGTTCTGGATAATGCCAGCTTAAAGTGAAAAATTCTACTGTACATATTATGTTTCTTATTATGGTATATATGTATAATATGGCACGACCGCTTCACGAAGCTAGAAAGAAAGTTATCCGCCATTTTTATTTTACCTGCAATTGAATTTGCCATTAAAATCATTATTAATACCGCAGCTGCTAAATAACTTACCTAAAAGCGTTCAGATACAAGAGCACTTGAGCTGTAATGTTTGTATACTGTTGGCCCGATGACCTACTTCGTGGGTGGTCTGACGCAGTGGTGGCAGCTGTGTGATGCAGTGGTGGCTGGGCATGGTGAGGTGCGCTGGTAGATGTGTGACGCAGCTGTGGCAGGGTTCAGTGAGGTGCGCTGGCAGCTGTGTGACACAGTTGTGGTATGGTACGGTGAGGTGTGCTGGCAGCTGTGTGACGCAGTGGTTATCTGGCATGGTGAGGTGCGATGGCAGCTGTGTGACGCAGTGTTGGTCTAGCACTGTGAGGTGCGCTGGGATCTGTGTGACGCAGTGGTGGCCGTGCACGGTGAGGTGCGCTGGCATCTGTGTGACGCAGTGGTGGCCTTGCATGGTCAGGTGCGCTGGCAGCTGTATGATGAAGAGGTGGCCGGGTACGGTGAGGTGCACTTGCAGCTGTGTGGTGTGATGCAGTTGTGGCCGGGCAGGGTGAGTTTCGCTGGTAGCTGGGCGACGCATTGGTGGCCTGGAACGGTGAGGTGCGCTGCCAGCTGTGTGGTGTGACGCAGTGGTGGCCTGGCACGGTGAGGTGTGCTTGCAGCTGTGTGACTTGTCTTGGTAGTAGTATTGCAGCTCCAACATCAGCACTTAAATAATGGTTTTTGATGTTACTTGTCCTTGGAGTTAGTACACTCCTGAGAAGTCAAGAGAAATCTTACGTAAGCATTAATTATGTTTCACTTTTGAAAGCAAAGTACGTGTCAAGTACTTTGAAGGCATTTGTTGATACTTGTAAGCACTTTCGTTGATTATTATTATCCTTCAATTAGTTATTACAAGTCCAACATTCTCTACATGATCTCACTCCATATTCAGAATGTGGGAATACAGTTGTGTTAAGGAAATGCCACTGAATAGATAGTAGCTGCACTCTAAAAAGATGAATTTGCTAATTAATCAGTCAGGGACACAGCTTATACTTCAGTAGTCTTAGATCATGTAATGATGATTATTGTACTTTATAACTAGAAAAATCCCCATATCCTGTTCATTGCCCCTTTTTCAGTCATGTGGATTGACTTATGCCTGAAGTGGTTAATTCTCACCTTGACATCTCATAGAACAACTGAATCTCTACCAAGGGTGAATGTGTCCTTCCTCTTAATGTCTAAAAGAAAAGGTTAAAATTCATTGAAGCAAAATGCAACAACCCAAAATGTTGGGGAGGTCGTTTCCACAGTTATTTCATATGACAGTGCTTGGAGTGAAACTACATGACCATGGTGAAGAAGTAAAAACACTTTACCTTGTTCCTCCTGACTGATGTCCTTATGGGTGTTTTGCACAGTTGAGCGTTTTGTGTCTTGTCGTCTGTGTAGGCAACAGCCCTTTTCCCTGGGATAGAACTAGATGATATTTAGACACGTTAATTTGACTTCTCCATTGCTCACATTGATGTGGCATATCATGCATATCTTGTGTATTATTTATTGTAGTTGGTTTTGTCATTGTGTAAAGAAGCCACCTTTCAAGGCACTATATAAAATAATGTTTGTTATTATTATTTACATTTTTCATCGTAAAATTTGGCGAAGAGTCTTAAGAGAATATCAAAGAACACGTTGCTCTTACCTTTCCATTCCAAGAAATGCCCTCAGCTCGGATTGCAGAGATTGACCTCTCTGTCTCAAATTCTGAGAAACATAGACTCGATTGGAAAATGACCATTTCCTAAGATTCACATAACATCACCAGTCAACATTTGCCACTTGACATCAATAGAAACCATAGAGTACATGACATTTCCAATCAGTTTTCTTTCAAGGTACAATAGCAATCGCCTTGCCAGAAGAGTTATACTGCGGTAGATAAATATTACAAATGTCAGATACATGCAGAGTTGTTTGGATTACTATGAAAAGATTGTCAAATATATTTATGTTCATTATATTTCTTGGAGTGACAGAGCTAAAGAGAAAAAAATACTTACCTTTATCTCTTCAGACAGGATTGCAAGGGATTCCCTTATACTGGGTTCCTATATAACAAATAATACATTATTCAAAAAACATGATATTTCTCTGTCCATTGGCAGCATGATTGTTTATCATTACAGTTTTAGTTAGCTTTAATTTTGGAAACCCCAAGTAAACATAGTTCGTGCCTTTCTCTGAACTTTTTGGCATTTCAATTCAGTTGTTTGTAAGCTTATTTTACAGTTGCTAGGTTGATGAAGTTCCTGAACTGTGCAGTATTTCTTTTGGGTTTGGTGCGAATCATATTCTAGCGGTTGGGGGAAAAAAGCACAGGTGCCATCCCACCATTAAACCCTGAAACTTACCTTAGCCGATTCTTCAACTAAACCAGACATGTTAACTAAGTGTTACAGTATGTTTCAAAGTGTGTATTTTAGCAAACACAACTGAAGTTCTGTTGTCTCCTTGGAGACACCTGGAACTGGTGTGATGCTGGTTCTATGACATCATTCGTTCTAAATGTAAATGCAGGTATTGGCACAACATAGTAAATTGATGTAAAGTTATGGATCCATTTATGATTTTCACTCAGTTTGAAAGAGTTCCTGTCGTGTGGTTAAACTTTGTGTTACGGAGGGTTAACTGGGGTTCTGGCTACTAGTTAGGCTTGGTCATTCAGTCATCTGGTTCATGAAATAGGAAGCTAAGAGATCTGTGTTTTAGTTTTACTGTTTGTTTTTGTTCCATAGAATAAGAAATGTTTCATTAATATTAGTAATAGAGTAGCTGTTTCTCTAAACAGTGTGTGTCAGTTTGCACTGCAGGTGTACCAGGTAGAGACCATTTAAGAACCCAAAAATATGCTGTCATTTACTGCCGTGGCTAATTTCTGTTAACCTTGTCTCTCACTCACTTTGATGAGCAAAATGTTCATACATAAAGCATACATTTCTGATTGGTCAGAAGAAGCTTCTTAACATATAAGGTATAAACAAAGTCAGAAAGTTAGGCACTTAGGTCAGCCTTAGGCAGTTAACCAAGACCATAATCCGATAAGAAGCTATTCCCTTTCATGTTGCTAAATCACATGTAGGATACATGAGTTACACCTCCACTTAAGAGACCTTAAAGAGACCTTGGCCAGCCAGGAGTGTAGAAAACCGTAAAACAGTTCTTGAGGACCTAATTGTTAACTCTTAACAGGCAAAGGTTCCTTCAGTCCTATGAGAAATATTTTAGAATTGAACTAAAGTGTGTTTCCGATACAGGAGCATATGTGTGTCAGGGCCTGTTGGAGAGGCCCTGCGTGAGAACCCCTGGCTGCAGTTCCACATCCCCCTGAAAGTAAATAGAGCCTTAAGCACGGAGCTAAGGACACTGCTCCAGGACATGCTGGCTGTCGATCCTGACCAGCGACTAGAAGCCATCAAGCTGGACAAGCAAGTCAGGCAAGCCATGGCACGAGACAAAACATCTTTGTAGTGACTGATAGCAAGATGTCCGTGACCAAGGGCAATTCGTCTGAGTAAAGTCTGATTTCATTTTTATGTCCCGAAAGGCCACTGCCTTTGTGCTGTAGATTTCTGATTTAGACGGGCATTTCTATGGACAACTTTGACTTTTCTGTGGGTCCAATGAAAATAAGTTTTTTAACTTATTCTTTGTTACAGTTTTCGACAGTTTAAAGACATTCACTGAGTTGACGATAAAGGAAAAGTTTCATCTTTCACCTCTTCGATGGTAGGCTGGTCAGAGGTATATGTGTCTACATGTCTTCATTCTCCATGTTTGTAAGTATGGAGATTTTGTATTGTGTGCTTTTGCACTGTTCTGCTTTATTGAAAGAAATCAGATGCTCTTCCTGAAGTCTGAATTTTTGGTGGGGGATTTAAGAACTTTTTTACAATTTTAACTGTTTCAAAAGATTTTAAGGTATAATACCATTCATCTTGCCAGAAAATATATACTCCAGTAGATTAAACGTAGAAATGTCAGATGCATGTAGAGTTTGTTTATACAGATGCAGCCATTCAGAGTTCGCGGTACAAACCCGTACCACTGGCATCTACGCCCTACCGCGGTACGTGATTGGCTGGCCAAAATGACCGACGGGCACTCGTGGTGCGTTGGTCGGTCGTGGAAGGATCTAATCATATAATGTCTTTACTGTGAATTTTTTGATCCGCTTAGTATTGAGTATTTATATGGAATTGTACCACTGTAGGGAAATTTTAGTAGCTGAGCATAAAAAGAATAGGAGCATAACGCAAGTGAAGGCCATAAACAATATTAATTTTGGAACATAAACATATTATGTAAACTGTATATGGCTGGTCTCGGTACATTAAAGAAAAAATACACAGCAGTCTTTCATTTCTCCCTAAACATTTTAAGCATCAAAATTTTCAAAAACGGTCCCCAAATATGCAATTGCTGTATAGAATGAATTTTAATTAAAAAAAATTATTTAACACGAAAATTAAGCTTTTTACGTTCCTCCGCCTGAGAATATAGTCCCTTGTTGCTGCGCAACGCAGAAACACAGCCACGAGTAACTAGCAAAGAGAGGACACTAGCTAGCCAATATGATAAAGGAATAAACTACTTTTTTTATTTCTTCAGCACATTTATTTGAACATTTCCATCAATTCTACAAGCACTGAAAAACTGTCCAATCCCTAGTTCGTGAGGAATTTTCTTTTACCATAACAGACATAAAAACTTCCTTGCTTTTAACAGAACATTTCATAATTTCTAACAACGCAAATGATTTACACTGCGACACTTATCATTCAACGAGAGCTCAAAAATATCACAAGTATCCTCAAGAATGCAACAGACAGCAGCAAAAGATACATGAGAATCCAAGGTTTTTTATCTACGCTAAGACGTAGTCTTAAAGATTTCTTTATCAAACAGTGAAGTCAAAATTCCGGTGTGTGCGTATATTAGAGAATATAGCACTCCTTCGAATGTGTTTCAGCCAATCAGATTTTAGGACCGGAATTATTGGTTTTGTAATAGGGAATATAGTATGGAATCACGTATCTAAAGACATGAATAATGATATTAATTAGGATCTGAATATCTAAAAATGTGTCACACAATGTGCCACAAAAGTTCCACACAACACGGCAAGACTGTGAAAGGTCAATAGGCCTGACTAGTGTGCACAACACGGTGCAGTGTGCTGGCAGCTGTGTGTTGTGACGCAGTGGTGGCCTGGCACGGTATGGTGCGCTGGTAGCTGTGTGATGCAGCTGTGGCCGGGCACGGTGAGGTGCGCTGGCAGCTGTGTGATGCAGTGGTAGCAGGGCACAGTGAGGTGCACTGGTAGCTGTGTGGTGTGACGCAGTGGTGGGCTGGCACGGTGAGGTGCGCTGGCAGCTGTGTGGTGTGACGCCGTGGTGGCCTAGTACAGTGAGGTGCACTGGCAGATGCGTGACGCAGTGGTGGCCTGGCACAGTGAGGTGCGCTGGCAGCTGTGTGGTGTGACGCCGTGGTGGCCTAGTACAGTGAGGTGCACTGGCAGATGCGTGACGCAGTGGTGGCCTGGCACAGTGAGGTGCGCTGGCAGTTGTGTAGTGTGACGCAGTGGTGGCCTTGCACGGTGAGGTGCGTTGGCAGCTGTGTGACGCAGTGGTGGCCTGGCACGGTGAGGTGCGCTGGCAGCTGTGTGGTTTGAGGCAGTGGTGGCCTGGTACGGTGAGGTGCGCTGGCAGCTTTGTGATGGAGTGGTGGCCTGGCACAGTGAGGTGCGCTGGCAGCTGTGTGGTGTGACGTAGTGCTGGCCTGGCACGTTGAGGTGCGCTGGCAGCTGTGTGATGCAGTGGTGGGCTGGCACGGTGAGGTACGCTGGCAGCTGTGTGACGCAGTGGTGGCCTGGCACAGTGTGGTGTGCTGGCAGATGTGTGGTATGACACACTGGTGGCCTTTCATGGTCAGGTGCGTTGGCAGTTGTGTAGTGTGACGCAGTGGTGGCCTGGCACGGTGAAGTGCACTGGCAGCTGTGTAGTGTGTCACAGTGGTGGGCTGGCATGGTGAGGTACGCTGGCAGGTGTGTGACGCTGTGGTGCCTGGTACCGTGAGGTATGCTGGCAGCTGTGTGACGCAGTGGTGGCCTGGCACAGTGTGGTGTGCTGGCAGCTGTGTGGTATGACGCTGTGGTGGCTTTGCACGGTGAGGTGCGTTGGCAGTTGTGTAGTGTGACGCAGTGGTGGGCTGGCATGGTGAGCTGCGCTGGGAACTGTATGACACAATGGTGGCCGGGCACGGTGAGCTGCACTGCCAGCTGTGTGGTGTGACGCAGTGGTGGCCGGGCATGGTGAGGTGCGCTGGCAGTTGTGTAGTGTGATTCAGTGAGGCCTGGCACAGTGAGGTGCACTGGCAGCTGTGTGCTGTGAAGCAGAGGTGGCCTGGCACGGTGAGGAGCGCTTGCAGCTCTGTGACGCAGTGGTGGTCTGGCACGGTGAGGTGCGCTGGCAGCTGTGTGATTCAGTATTGGCTGGGCAGCTGTGTAGTGTGTCGCAGTGGTGGGCTGGCATGGTGAGGTGCGCTGGGAACTGTATAACGCAGTGGTGGTCTGGTACGGTGATGTGTGCTGGCAGCTGTGTGACGCAGTGGTGGCCTGGTACGGTGAGGTGCGCTGGCAGCTGTGTGATGTATTGGTTGCCTGGCACAGTGTGGTGTGCTGACAGCTGTGTGGTATGACGCAGTGGTGGCTTTGCATGGTGAGGTGTGCTGGCAGCTGTGTGGTGTGACACAGTGGTGGCCTGGCACGGTGAGGTGCGCTGGCAGCTGTGTGGTTTGACGCAGTGGTGGGCTGGCACGGTGAGGTGCGCTGGCAGTGGTTTAGTGTGACGCAGTGGTGGCCTGGTACGGTGAGGTGCGCTGGCAGCTTTGTGATGGAGTGGTGGCCTGGCACGGTGAGGTGCGCTGGCAGCTGTGTGGTGTGATAGAGTGGTGGCCTGGCACGGTGAGGTGTGCTGGCAGCTGTGTGGTGTGACGCAGTGGTGGCCGGGCACGGTGAGGTGCGCTGGCAGTTGTGTAGTGTGATTCAGTGGTGGCCTGGCACAGTGAGGTGCACTGGCAGCTGTGTGCTGTGAAGCAGAGGTGGCCTGGCACGGTGAGGAGCACTTGCAGCTCTGTGACGCAGTGGTGGCCTGGCACGGTGAGGTGCGCTGGCAGCTGTGTGATTCAGTGTTGGCTGGGCAGCTGTGTAGTGTGTCGCAGTGGTGGGCTGGCATGGTGAGGTGCGCTGGGAACTGTATAACGCAGTGGTGGTCTGGTACGGTGATGTGTGCTGGCAGCTGTGGGACGCAGTGGTGGCCTGGCACGGTGAGGTGCTCTGGCGGCTGTGTGGTGTGACGCAGTGGTGGTCTGGTACAGTAAGGTGCGTTGGCGGGTGTGTGATGCAGTTGTGGCCGGGTACGGTAAGGTGCACTGGCAGCTGTGTGATATGTTATGCAGTGGTGGCCTGGCACTGTGAGTTGCACTGGCAATTGTGTGGTGTGAGGGAGTGGTGGCCTGGCACGTTGAGGTGCGCTGGCAGCTGTGTGGTGTGACGCAGTGGTGGCCTGGCACGGTGAGGTGCACTGGCAGATGTGTGATATGTGATGCAGTGGTGGCCTGGCACTGTGAGTTGCACTGGCAATTGTGTGGTGTGAGGGAGTGGTGGCCTGGCACGTTGAGGTGCGCTGGCAGCTGTGTGGTGTGACGCAGTGGTGGCCTGGCACGGTGAGGTGCACTGGCAGATGTGTGATATGTGATGCAGTGGTGGCCTGGCACTGTGAGTTGCACTGGCAATTGTGTGGTGTGAGGCAGTGGTGGCCTGGCACGTTGAGGTGCGCTGGCAGCTGTGTGACGCGGTGGTGGCTGGGCACAGTGAGGTGCAATGGCAATTGTGTGTGTGACGTAGTGGTGGCCTGGCACGGTGGGTGCGTTGGCAGTTGTGTAGTGTGACGCATTGGTGGCCTGGCATGGTAAGGTGCGCTGGCAGTTGTGTAGTGTAACTCAGTGGTGGCCTGACACAGTGAGGTGTGCTTGCAGCTGTGTGATGCATTGGTGGCTGGGCACAGTGAGGTGCACTGGCAATTGTGTGTGTGACGCAGTGGTGGCCTTTCATGGTGAGGTGCATTGGCAGTTGTGTAGTGTGACGCAGTGGTGGGCTGGCATCGTGAGGTGCGCTGGCAGCTGTGTGCTGTGACGCAGTGGTGGCCTGGTACGGTGAGATGTGCTGGCAGCTGCGTGATGCAGTGGTGGCCGGGTACAGTGAGGTGCACTGGCAGCTGTGTGGTGTGATGCAGTGGTGGCCTGGCTCTGTGAGGTGCACTGGCAGATGTGTGATGCAGTGGTGGCCTAGCTTGGTGAAGTGCACTGGCAGATGTGTGATATGTGACGCAGTGGTGGCCTGGCACTGTGAGGTGCGTTGGCAGCTGTGTGATGCATTGGTGGCTGGGCACAGTGAGGTGCTACTGGCAATTGTGTGTGTGACGCAGTGGTGGCCTGGTACGGTGAGGTGCGCTTGCAGCTGTGTGGTTTGACGCAGTGGTGGGCTGGCATGGTGAGGTGCGCTGGCAGCTGTGTGGTGTGAAGCAGTGGTGGCCTGGTACGGTGAGATGCGCTGGCAGCTGTGTGATGCAGTGGTGGCCGGGTACAGTGAGGTGCACTGGCAGCTGTGTGGTGTGATGCAGTGGTGGCCTGGCACGGTGAGGTGCACTGGCAGATGTGTGATGCAGTGGTGGACTAGCTTGGTGAAGTGCACTGGCAGATGTGTGATATGTGACGCAGTGGTGGCCTGGTACGGTGAGGTGCGCTGGCAGCTGTGTGATGCATTGGTTGCCTGGCACAGTGTGGTGTGCTGACAGCTGTGTGGTATAACGCAGTGGTGGCTTTGCATGGTGAGGTGCGCTGGCAGGTGTGTGACGCTGTGGTGCCTGGTATGGTGAGGTATGCTGGCAGCTGTGTGACGCAGTGGTGGCCTGGTACGGTGAGGTGCGCTGGCAGCTGTGTGATGTATTGGTTGCCTGGCACAGTGTGGTGTGCTGACAGCTGTGTGGTATGACGCAGTGGTGGCTTTGCATGGTGAGGTGCGCTGGCAGCTGTGTGGTGTGACACAGTGGTGGCCTGGCACTGTGAGGTGCGTTGGCAGCTGTGTGATGCATTGGTGGCTGGGCACAGTGAGGCGCTACTGTCAATTGTGTGTGTGACGCAGTGGTGGCCTGGTACGGTGAGGTGCGCCTGCAGCTGTGTGGTTTGACGCAGTGGTGGCCTGGCACGTTGAGGTGTGCTGGCAGCTGTGTGGTGTGATGCAGTGGTGGCATGGCACTGTGAGTTGGACTGGCAATTGTGTGGTGTGAGGCAGTGGTGGCCTGGCACGTTGAGGTGCGCTGGCAGCTGTGTGACGCGGTGGTGGCTGGGCAGAGTGAGGTGCACTGGCAATTGTGTGTGTGACGTAGTGGTGGCCTGGCACGGTGAGGTGCGTTGGCAGTTGTGTAGCGTGACGCATTGGTGGCCTGGCACGGTAAGGTGGGCTGGCAGTTGTGTAGTGTAACTCAGTAGTGGCCTGGTACGGTGAGGTGCACTGGCAGTTGTGTAGTGCGACACAGTGGTGGCCTGACACAGTGAGGTGCGCTTGCAGCTGTGTGATGAATTGGTGGCTGGGCACAGTGAGGTGCACTGGCAATTGTGTGTGTGACGCAGTGGTGGCCTTTCATGGTGAGGTGCATTGGCAGTTGTGTAGTGTGACGCAGTGGTGGGCTGGCATGGTGAGGTGCGCTGGCAGTTGTGAAGTGTAATGCAGTGGTGGCCTGGCACGGTGAGGTGTGCTGGCAATTGTGTGTGTGACGCAGTGGTGGCCTTTCATGGTGAGGTGCATTGACAGTTGTGTAGTGTGACGCAGTGGTGGCCTGATACGGTGAGGTGCGCTTGCAGCTGTGTGGTTTGACGCAGTGGTGGGCTGGCATGGTGAGGTGCGCTGGCAGCTGTGTGGTGTGACCCAGTGGTGGCCTGGTATGGTGAGGTGCACTCGTAGATGTGTGATATGTGATGCAGTGGTGGCCTGGCACTGCGTGGTGCACTGGCAGTTGTGTGATGGATTGGTGGCTTGGCACAGTGAAGTGCACTGGCAATTGTGTGGTGTGACGCAGTGGTGGCCTGGCACGGTGAGATGCGCTGGCAGCTGTGTGATTCAGTGGTAGAACGATCACAGTGAGGTGCACTGGCAGCTGTGTGGTGTGACATAGTGCTGGCCTGGCACGGTGAGGTGTGCTGGCAGCTGTGTGGTGTGACACAGCTGTGGCCGGGCACGGTGAGGGGCGCTGGCAACTGTGTGACGCAGTGGTTGTCTGGCATGGTGAGGTGCGATGGCAGCTGTGTGACGCAGTGGTGGCCTGGCACGGTGAGGTGCGCTGGGAACTGTGTGACGCACTGGTGGCCTGGCACAGTGAGGTGCGCTGGCAGGTGTGTGATGCAGTGTTGGTCTAGCACAGTGAGGTGCACTGGTAGCTGTGTGACGCAGCTGTGGCTGGGCACGGTGAGGTGCGCTGGCAGCTGTGTGATGTAGTGGTGGCCTGGCATGGTGAGGTGCGCTGGGAGTTGTGTGACGCAGTGGTGGCCTGCCACAGTGAGGTTGGATGGCAGGTGTGTGGTATATCGCAGTGGTGGCCTGGCACTGTGAGGTTCGCTGGCAGCTGTGTGATGGAGTGTAGGCCTGGCACAGTGAGGTGCGCTGGCAGCTGTGTGACGCAGTGGTTGCCTGGCACGGTGAGGTGCGCTGGTAGCTGTGTGGTGTGAATCTGTGGTGGCCTAGCACGGTGAGGTGCGCCGGCAGCTGTGTGAAGTGACGCAGTGGTGGCCTGGTACGGTGAGGTGTGCTGGAATCTGTGTGGTGTGACGCAGTGTTGTCCTTGCACGGTAAGGTGCGCTGGCAGCTGTATGATACAGTGGTGGTCTGGCAAGGTGAAGTACGCTGGGAGCTGTGTGGTGTGATGCAGTGGTGGTCTGGCACGGTGAGGTGCGCTGGCAGCTGTTTGACGCAGTGGTGGCCTAGCATGGTGAGGTGCGCTGGCAGGTGTGTGACGCTGCTGTGGCCGGGCACTGTGAGGTGCGCTTTCAGCTGTGTGACGCAGTGGTGGCCAAGCACGGTGAGGTACGCTGGCAGCTGTGTGACGCAGTGGTGGCCTGGCACAGTGAGGTGAGCTGGCAGGTGTGTGGTATGACGCAGTGGTGGCCTGACACGGTTAGGTGCGCTGGCAGCTGTATGATGCAGTGGTGGCCTGGCACGGTGAAGTTCGCTTGCAGCTGTGTGGTTTGATGCAGTGGTGGCCTGACACGGTGAGGTGCGCTGGCAGCTGTGGTATGACATAGTGGTGGCCTGGCATGCTGAGGTGCACTGGCAGCTGTGTGATGCAGTGTTGGTCTAGCACAGTGAGGTGCGCTAGTAGCTGTGTGGTGTGATGCAGTGGTGGCCCAGGACGGTGAGGTGCTCTGGCAGCTGTGTGGTGTGACGCAGCTGTGGCCGGGCACGGTGAGGAGCGCTGGCACCTGTGTGACGCAGTGGTTGTCTGGCACGGTGAGGTGCGATGGCAGCTGTGTGACGCAGTGGTGGCCTAGCACGGTGAGGTGCGCTGGGAACTGTGTGGTGTGACGCAGTGGTGGCCGGGCACGGTGAGGTGTGCTGGCATCTGTGTGACGCACTGGTGGCCTGGCACAGTGAGGTGCGCTGGCAGGTGTGGTATGACATAGTGGTGGCCTGGCATGCTGAGGTGCACTGGCAGCTGTGTGATGCAGTGTTGGTCTAGCACAGTGAGGTGCGCTGGTAGCTGTGTGACGCAACTGTGGCTGGGCACGGTGAGGTGCGCTGGCAGCTGTGTGATGTAGTGGTGGCCTGGTACGGTGAGGTGTGCTGGTATCTATGTGATGCAGTGGTGGCCTGGCATGGTGAGGTGCGCTGGGAGTTGTGTGACGCAGTGGTGGCTTGGCACGGTGAGGTGCGCTTTCAGCTGTGTGATGCAGTGGTGGCCTGGCACGGTGAGGTGCGCTGGCAGCTGTGTGATGGAGTGTAGGCCTGGCACAGTGAGGTGCGCTGGCAGCTGTGTGACGCAGTGGTTGCCTGGCACGGTGAGGTGCGCTGGCAGCTGTGTGATGGAGTGTAGGCCTGGCACAGTGAGGTGCGCTGGCAGCTGTGTGACGCAGTGGTTGCCTGGCACGGTGAGGTGCGCTGGTAGCTGTGTGGTGTGACTCTGTGGTGGCCTGGCACGGTGAGGTGCGCTGGCAGCTGTGTGGAGTGACGCAGTGGTGGCCTGGCACGGTGAGGTGCGCTGGCAGCTGTGTGGAGTGACGCAGTGGTGGCCTGGTACGGTGAGGTGTGCTGGAAGCTGTGTGGTGTGACGCAGTGTTGTCCTTGCACGGTGAGGTGCGCTGGCAGCTGTTTGACGCAGTGGTGGCCTAGCATGGTGAGGTGCGCCGGCAGGTGTGTGACGCTGCTGTGGCCGGGCACAGTGAGGTGCGCTTTCAGCTGTGTGACGCAGTGGTGGCTTGGCGCAGTGAGGTGCACTTTCAGCTGTGTGACGCAGTGGTGGCCCAGCACGGTGAGGTGAGCTGGCAGGTGTGTGGTATGACGCAGTGGTGGCCTGGCACGTTGAGGTGCGCTGGGAGTTGTGTGACGCAGTGATGGCCTGACACGGTTAGGTGCGCTGGCAGCTGTATGATGCAGTGGTGGCCTGGCACGGTGAAGTTCGCTTGCAGCTGTGTGGTTTGATGCAGTGGTGGCCTGACACGGTGAGGTGCGCTGGGAGCTGTATGACGCAGTGGTGGCCTAGCACGGTGAGGTGCGCTGGTAGCTGTGTGGTGTGATGCAGTTATGGCCGGGCAGGGTGAGTTTCGCCGGTAGCTGGGTGACGCATTGGTGGCCTGGAACGGTGAGGTGCGCTGCCAGCTGTGTGGTGTGACGCAGTGGTGTTCATCAGGCACAAGTTCATCAGTGAAAAGACCACTGGCATTTTTCCTTCCCCCTACATTCTCAGAACAGAATCGAATTTAATATTAGCATAATTTATTACAGTGCTAAGTTTAATATTATTTATTACTAATAGTTTATGCTAAAACCTAACTTTCTTAACGCGAGAAGTACTTATGTAAGTACCAACTGTACTGTACTTAAGTACTACCATAAGAAGTACTGCTGTATGCAACAAAAAAGGAGGAGTGGTGAAACAGCCCTACACATACAGTGTCAGTATGAACAGAGATTGTATCAGTATCAGTTCTTGCTTTGTGCTGGGTTTAGCAGTTTTCCAAACATTGTCTTTCAGCGAATGCCATACCATCTCTATTGGATTTAAATCTGGAGATTCGGCTGGAGTTTTCATCCAGTTCACTCGTTCTTCTATAAGCCTCGCCCTTGCTGCTGTGTGTTTCGGATCGTTGTCTTGAAAGAGACTGTGCCTTGATCCAATGTGCTCCCTGATATATGGGGCGGCATGCTGTGTGACCACGACTTCCTTGAAGAATTCACGACCTATAATCCCTTCGAAATAAAATTATTTTTCAAGCAATATAATGCAAGATGCTTTCTAACATTGGGCAATGTGTTTTTTCTCGAAATTTTGTTTCGAGAGACTAGATAAGTTATTCAAGTGTTTATGATATGTGACTGCTGTGAATGTCTGTGGAGTGTATCTTATTAGCCTGTCCTGACTGGTGGAGCTCATCCAGCTGTGTCTGGATATCTTGGTTAAATATTCAGCTAGTGTGTACTGTCTGTTTAGGGTTCTGTAGCATTCCACAGGGCTGGGCAGCTTGTTCCCCCCTCCCACCCCTCTCTGTGTACAGTAGAGCCTCCTGTCCTGGCTGGTAGAGCTCATCCAGCTGTGTCTGGCTAATATTAAAGCCAGTACTTTAATATTGTTTTCTGTATGTTTATCAATAGTGGGTATTGCCCTAATTCGGTCCTGCACCCGTTGTTAGGTGTTTTTTAGGTGTTGTTAGGGCTTCTACCAAATATTAACAAGTGCTCTTCCTGAAACTTACCTTAGCTGATTCTTAGGCTAAACCAGACAGACTTCTCAAATTCTCAAATATTATCAAATCTTGTTGGTGCAGAGTTGGTGGAGCCCTATACCAACAGACTCACAGCTGAAATTGCTGTGAAAAGGGCTTCTACCAAACATTAACATGTGGGTGAAAATGTATACAATTGTAATATTTCCTTTTTTCCCATTGAAAGTATAACATATGTGGTGTGAGAAAGAGGTCCTCATTTAATTGCATGAAACTCTGGCACTGGTGCAACAAACTGAACAAAGTTCAAGGGGGTATACGCTTTCTGTAGACACTTTATTTCCTCTTTTTCCATACTCTAAGAAATGATTTGGGAAACCTGTGGGACACTGGAGGTCATTATACATGAGCCTCTTTCTGCACTTTTTAAGCCATTGAAACCTAGTTGCCTTGTTACAAGGTCTAATATTACAGTAGATGTGGTTTCCGTCTCCTAATTTCTGAGAATGATCAAATTGGGGAATAAGGTGTAGGGAATACCACTCTTGCACTTCTAAGAAAAGACTATCTCAAATGAAACTCGCTATAGAAAGACATCTTGTTGAAAAATTCTTTATTTTTTGTAATTTCTAAAGAAAAAACATTCATCAAGTCCTTCACAAATGTTTTGTTTGTGACTTTCTCTGTTGTTCCCTTTCACACTCAACTGAACTATGTGTTATGTCTTGTAAACGTAATCAAACATTTCACTTAGGAGTGTGGGTTAACACAAACCCATATTATATGAAACATTCAGTTTTTTCATTCAAGTTTTTTCTAACAATTGCATCCATGCTAGGACTACAGTAAACAACACGTTTTACTAAAGTAAATGAAATTGTTCATTAAACAAGACACATTGTTTTAAATGTATGCAATACGATGACACCAAAAACAACACTGAAACTTTTCATTGAAATACTGCACGAGATTGTGCATATTCAATGGATTTCTCCTGGTGCTTTCTTTCATCAGTCTTTTCATATTCTTGTTCTCTACTCAGGTGTCTCCTGTTCCTTTGGTGATGTCTACTGTACACACATGGTATCATACACTTGAGCAAAGTGTGATACCACCGTTTGTTCTTCTCCTAAATTAAAGATGAACATTGACAAAAGTCAGAAGCACTCTTTTCTTTGACAGACGAACAAAACAATGCAAGAATAACCATACTCTCTGTTCCTTATTCATTTCTACCTACCTGTTTGCCCACTTTGTCTGCTTCAGTCAGGACAGGGTGCTGGGGCTGACTCTGAGCAATCTGAGAAGAGCTCGCTGTGATCTTCTCCCCTACAGTGGCTACTGTACTCTGTTTGAAATCCAGGTTTCGCCTCCGGTAAGTTCCTCGGTCCTTTTTGGGACTTGAAAGGGTAGAATCATTTTGTGACTACATTTCATTGTCATGCACTGATATGTTCTGGTTTGTGTTCGATTACTGCAGGCGTTCAAGTGCTTTCTTTTTGTTCTAGATTGGCAGTGTTTGAAATGGTAGGAACTTGTCGTTTTCTCAACTTATTTTCTCTATGAGACTCTGAATGCTCTGTAAACATACTATTTTAGCAATTCTTAGAAATCTGAAAGCAGTGTTACTTGTATCATTTTTTGTCTTGGTAGTAGTATTGCAGCTCCAACATCAGCACTTAAATAATGGTTTGTGATGTTACTTGTCCTTGGAGTATACTCCTGAGAAGTCAAGAGAAATCTTACGTAAGCATTAATTATGTTTCACTTTTGAAAGCAAAGTACGTGTCAAGTAATTTGAAGGCATTTGTTGATACTTTTAAGCACTTTCGTTGATTATTATTATCCTTCAATTAGTTATTACAAGTCCAACATTCTCTACATTATCTCACTCCATATTCAGAATGTGGGAATACAGTTGTTTTAAGGAAATGCCACTGAATAGATAGTAGCTGCACTCTACAAAGATGAATTTGCTAATTAATCAGTCAGGGACACAGCTTATACTTCAGTAGTCTTAGATCATTTAATGATGATTATTGTACTTTATAACTAGAAAAATCCCCATATCCTGTTCATTGCCCCTTTTTCAGTCATGTGAATTGAATTATGCCTGAAGTGGTTAATTCTCACCTTGACATCTCATAGAACAACTGAATCTCTACCAAGGGTGAATGTGTCCTTCCTCTTAATGTCTAAGTCGTCTTGTCTTGTCGTCTGTGAAGGCAACAGCCCTCTCCCCTGGGTTAGAACTAGATGATATTTAGACACATTATTTGACTTCTCCATCGCTCACATTGATGTGGATATGATTGTAATGCTCCGTTTTGTGGGCTTCCCAAGAAAACAATAAATCCCTTACTACTTGTTCGAAATGCAGTAGCTCAGATCCTAACAAAGTTATTTCTCCAATGTTTAGGAGGATATCGCCATAATAAAGCCATGCTTGTCATATGCTAAAAGAATAGCTTATAACAGGAAAGGCAAAGTCTGTTTTTTTTAAAAAGCTCATTTAAAGCCTGTGCCCCAGAAGGTCCATTTATGTTGAGCTGTGAAAGTGCTTTACAGTAAAAACCTTGTGTAAATGGTTAAAAGCAATGATCCAGGGACCAAAGGTGATTCAGGAGCCTAGAACCAATATTTGTGTGCTCGGTGCAGTCGGATGTTGAAATTTGTTCCCCGTTTTTGAAAACGTCCCACTGTATGCTGTTCCTTTTATTTACAATAAGAATCTAGGAACCTCTAGAAGAAATCAACTGCAAAGTGACATGACTGAGAGCCTCTTGAGTCCTGCAGATACAGGGTACCTCATAATTTAAATGAAATCAAATGTGTACTGTACGTGTAAAACTGAAGCTGACCTAACAACCATCCCCTTTTCTGCAGAGCGTGTTTAATTGTACTGTTTCAGCACATCAGTTTTTTTTTAATTTTTTAAATAAAGCCTTAAGACAATTAGGAGGTACTGGTATTCACAAGGTAGAAGGTGGTGTTTTCAGAGGCCTAAAGGGAAACTGTTATACCTAATGATTAAATACTTGATGAGACATTTTTTTACTGCATTGTTTATGTATGATCTGTGTATCTCAGCTGAAAAGCTGAGATAAAATAAGATGTTTGCATCTAAATAACTGGACATCAAATAGCAGACCTTATGAGCAATACTGTGTGTATTTATTTAAAATATTTACAGCTCCTCTGGAAAGTTGTTGGGGGAAAAAAACCTTACTCGCACCAAACAAATTAATACAGATGCAGCCATTCAAAATGCGCGGGCGATACCGCATTATTTTGCGGTACGCTGTACGCAATCTACCGCAAGCTACCGGTAAATACCGCGAGTTACCGGTAAATACCGCGAGTTACCGGTAAATACCGCGAGTTACCGTAAATTCTCCTATAATACGACAAGCAAAATAATAGTATCCGGAATTTCCGCAAGGTGGAGCTAATAAAGTTCAACCTCTCATGTTTGAGCTGTCGCCATCAAAGTCTTTAACGAAGATATTACTAATAGTATTAATAATGAATGACCTTGGACAAGCTGTAAGTGTAAACTCAAAGTATTGCCCTGGTCCACATTCTTTCTTTCATTGACCGTCTTTGTAAAAGCCGCATTTTTTTCCAGTCATGCAAACTACAGTAATTTTTGAGAATCGATTCACCATGCCTTTCACATGCTCATAAAAGAGATTGATTTAGGAAAATAAACATATTACCGTATGCAAACTGTACTGTATACAGTATGTATATGTATATTTAATGTCTTAACTGTGCCCGTTTAAGTATTGAATTTTTATATGGAATTTTACAACTGAAGGGAAATCTTAGTGCATGAGCATAAAAAGAATAGGAGCATACTGCAACGCGTGTGAAGGCCATAAACGATATTAATTTTGGAACATAAACATACAGTATATGGCTGGTCTCGGTACTTTAAAGAAAACATACACGAAACATGGTTTCATTATGACCAGAATCGGTCTTGAGATATTTTTAACTTGATTTATAGTTTTTGAGAGGTATGTCTTAACACTGATACTACAGTACATAAATACTGCTCACGTATATGTTTATAGGTTTATATTATGCATTTCATACAGTCAAATTAGTGATAGTGAAAACTTAAGATTTTTAAGGCTAAAAGTCAAATTCATTCTACAAATTAAGGCAAATGAAAATTCAGGACGTTAAAGTGCTAGAGGTGTAAAAAAATACAAAAATGCACATGAGCAAAAAGTTTTAGAAATGGAGCACACAGAAAAAAAGCCATGCGTATAGTGCAGAAGAGGGATGCAGGAACACTTGCTTAGATATACAAAAAAATCACAAAAAGGTATATGTTACAAAAGAACATGCAAACATGTTCATCATGTACATCAATTTCCCTTCGCGATCAATAAAGTCTTATCTATAAACATGAAACAGAGTGAGGAATCAGAAAATTAGCATGCATAAAAAACAGCAATTCTGTCAATGAGCCCTAAATAATTAATAGCAACCATGGTTTCATGGAGGGCTTCTCAGATAGTTGGGCATTCAGGTAGATTGCCAGGTGAAAGGATTTGTAAACATACTTTGTTAAAGCAAGTCAGTTTTTTCCGCAACACATAAAATACATTTTTCCAAGAAAGTTTAGCCTTTGTCACTAATGAAACCACTAAATAAAGACATAAATATAGAAATCATAAGATTTTTTTTATTCAGTGTTGGTAGCAGGATGAACTGTGCTAAGTGTATATATCACTCCAAGAAATATAATGAACATAAATATATTTTGCCAATCTTTTCATAGTAATCCAAACAACTCAGGGAGTGTCCAAGGAGACAACAGAACTTCAGTTGTGTTTGGTAAAATACACACTTTGAAACATACTGTAACACTTAGTTAACATGTCTGGTTTAGTTGAAGAATCGGCTAAGGTAAGTTTCAGGGTTTAATGGTGGGATGGCACCTGTGCTTTTTTCCCCCAACCGCTAGAATATGATTCGCACCAAACCCAAAAGAAATACTGCACAGTTCAGGAACTTCATCAACCTAGCAACTGTAAAATAAGCTTACAAACAACTGAATTGAAATGCCAAAAAGTTCAGAGAAAGGCACAAACTATGTTTACTTGGGGTTTACAAAATTAAAGCTAACTAAAACTGTAATGATAAACAATCATGCTGCCAATGGACAGAGAAATATCATGTTTTTTGAATAATGTATTATTTGTTATATAGGAACCCAGTATAAGGGAATCCCTTGCGATCCTGTCTGCAGAGATAAAGGTAAGTATTTTTTTCTCTTTAGCTCTGTCACTCCAAGAAATATAATGAACATAAATATATTTGACAATCTTTTCATAGTAATCCAAACAACTCTGCGTGTATCTGACATTTGTAATATTTATCTACCGCAGTATAACTCTTCTGGCAAGGCGATTGCTATTGTACCTTGAAAGAAAACTGATTGGAAATGTCATGTAAACAATTTGTAAACTCAAAGTATTGCCCTGGTCTATGTTTCTCAGAATTTGAGACAGAGAGGTAAATCTCTGCAATCCGAGCTGAGGGCATTTCTTGGAATGGAAAGGTAAGAGCAACGTTTTCTTTGATATTCTCTTAAGACTCTTCGCCAGATTTAACGATGAAAAATTTAAATAATAAAAACAAACATTATTTTATATAGTGCCTTGAAAGGTGGCTTCTTTACAGAATGACAAAACCAACAACAATAAATAATACACAAGATATGCATGATGACAATACACAGTTAGAGGAGACAGTAGATGGTCATTGTCAGTGTATTCTGAAGGTAGTTTTCCAATTTTTTGGAACGGGGTAAAAGAGGCCACCTCTGCTAGAATCTTTGTCCTAACCAAAAATGTAACAAAGTATAATAATAATATTAAAAATAATAATAATAAACTTTATTTATAGAGCACCTTTCATACAAATAGTGCTTTGGTGCTTTACAAACCAAGCGTAAAAATAAAATATTAAAATTGAGAGATATACTTTCAGTTGTAAAGGAAAATGCAGCAATACAGTAAAGCAACATACATGTCAATTAAATAAATAAAAATTAGGAAAGTTGTAATAAAATAAGAACAATTAAAGAGAACTAAAAAAAGAAACAGAAATAGAAAGAACAAAGAACCACTTTAACTAAAAGCAACAATTTCAAATGTTTTTTAAAACAATGTACCAAGCTTGACTGCCTAATAAAAAGTGGTAGTGAGTTTCATAATTTAGAAGCATAAAAACAAAAAGCAGTGTAGCGGCGAGGCTTATTAATAAGAAAGAATTAAGTGTTCTTAGCCTTCCCAAATGAGGCCCCATTTCTCTGTTCATCTCTGTGGTGCAGCCACAGAGAAACCATTCATGCTAGATGTTTTCTTTTGATAAGGACAGCTCCCAAAGGGGGATGCACTTAGCTAAGCCTGGCTATCATGATCAATGGTCATCCATTGGCGCCTATCTGTCTAGGGAGTGCCAGTTGGACATCTGGACTGCATTACTAAGTGTCAGGACTAAGTGACTCATATCTCACCTTGATCAACCAATCAGGGACTGGTAGGGCCGAGTAACCCACGTGGGACTCTGATGCCCATGGAACTTTCAGCCAATCAATGAGCTGAAGTTCCTCCAGGTAAAAACAGGCAACACAGAGAGCCTATAAGATTCAGATTCAGATTCAGATTCAACAAGAAAGGGAGATTCAGATTCAACAAGATTCAGATTCAGTAAGATTCTGGAGAGGATTCTGTGGACTGTTCTAAAGGGAATTCAAAGGAGAATTCCAGGGCAGGATGGCCCAGGAGCAGAAGGCTCCCAAGGGCAGGACATTCTCGCAGCGCGCCTCCTGACCATCCTGAGACTCAGCCCGGACAACCACGGAACGGCCAGTGTGTCCGAGTGCCAGAACTTTCCTTTGTTCTAAGAGTCTAGAGTGGAGGTTGTCAGAGAGTAACCAGAGGATCCACCCGAGGTTAGCACCAGCAGCAGGCCTCGTGAACAGGTCGGAACTGTGGACAGCTGAATCACTATTCAGAACTAGCTCTTCATCAGGAACGAACCGGTCCTCTTCCTGACTTGCTGGGACCCACAGTCATCTTTTCTCCTGTGCACAAACTTTGCTAGTTAAAGCCAACAGTGAGCATCAGCAGCGCACCGTCGCAAGCAGCACGGCACAACCTGGCACGGAGCCAGAGAGCGCGGATTGGACAGCAACAGCCTGCAGCTGTTTCTTTGTGCCCGCAGGAGATCTGAATCCCCAGAGATTGGATGAGTATTCAACTTCAATGCATTACAGCTCGAGAATTCAATTGTTATCCCAACCAGTTGATATCAATTTAATTCCTAAGAGTTATGTACTTGTTTGAGTATCTAATGTAGAAGTTGTAACCAAGTTCACTTTACGAAACGGTCTTAATGGATGATATACTGAACGTATGTCCTCTTGATATGTGTAACTCTTTGTAACTGACCGAATATACCTTTTGTATTCTGATAGCCCTCTCGATAAGATCTGTTAGGTTTATATGCATATTCTATGTATTAATAAATGTATCCTCGTGTATTAGTACCTGTGTGTGTGCGTTGTTTGAGTTATGTCGCATGGTTGGATTCTAAAGCCATCAAAAGATCAACTTTGTGATTTACTGCTACAATTAATAATTGTCTCAGGAAATGCCCAAACCCTACAGAACTGGTGCCTTCAGAGAGCCACTATGATTACATATTTGGCGTCCCTGAGCCGGTTTTCCCTACAGCAGCCTCTCCACTCTTTCTGCATTTTACATGTGGTATTTGCAGTAGGCCAGTATGTGCAGATCTGAGGTCACGTATAGGAACATATGAAGACAGACATTCAGTAAGGTACAGGCGTGCTAGGTCGCTTAAAGCTTTAAAAACAAGTAAAAGAACTTTCAAATTTATCCTAGATAATACAGGTGACCAGTGAAGTTTTTTCAAAACAGGAATGATATTCTCTTTCTTGTATTTGTTAGGATCTGTGCTACTGCATTTCGAACAAGTAGTAAGGGATTTATTGTTTTCTTGGGAAGCCCACAAAACCGAGCATTATAATCATATCCACATCAATGTGAGCAATGGAGAAGTCAAATCAACGTGTCTAAATATCATCTAGTTCTATCCCAGGGAAGAGGGCTGTTGCCTACACAGACGACAAGACACAAAATGCTCAACTGTGCAAAACACGCATAAGGACATCAGTCAGGAGGAACAAGGTAAAGTGTTTTTTCTTCTTCACCATGGTCATGTAGTTTCACTCCAAGCACTGTCATATGAAATAACTGTGGAAACGACCTCCCCAACATTTTGGGTTGTTGCATTTTGCTTCAATGAATTTTAACCTTTTCTTTTAGACATTAAGAGGAAGGACACATTCACCCTTGGTAGAGATTCAGTTGTTCTATGAGATGTCAAGGTGAGAATTAACCACTTCAGGGATAAGTCAATCCACATGACTGAAAAAGGGGCAATGAAAAGGATATGGGGATTTTGCTAGTTATAAAGTACAATAATCATCATTAAATGATCTAAGACTACTGAAGTATAAGCTGTGTCTCTGACTGATTAATTAGCAAATTCATCTTTGTAGAGTGCAGCTACTATCTATTCAGTGGCATTTCCTTAAAACAACTGTATTCCCACATTCTGAATATGGAGTGAGATCATGTAGAGAATGTTGGACTTGTAATAACTAATTGAAGGATAATAATAATCAACGAAAGTGCTTAAAAGTATCAACAAATGCCTTCAAAGTACTTGACACGTACTTTGCTTTCAAAAGTGAAACATAATTAATGCTTACGTAAGATTTCTCTTGACTTCTCAGGAGTATACTAACTCCAAGGACAAGTAACATCACAAACCATTATTTAAGTGCTGATGTTGGAGCTGCAATACTACTACCAAGACAAAAAATGATACAGGTAACACTGCTTTCAGATTTCTAAGAATTGCTAAAATAGTATGTTTACAGAGCATTCAGAGTCTCATAGAGAAAATAAGTTGAGAATATGACAAGTTCCTACCATCTCAAACACTGCCAATCTAGAACAAAAAGAAAGTACTTGAACGCCTGCAGTAATCGAACACAAACCAGAACATATCAGTGCATGACAATGAAATGTAGTCACAAAATGATTCTACCCTTTCAAGTCCCAAAAAGGACCGAGGAACTTACCGGAGGCGATACCTGGATTTGAAACAGAGTACAATGTAGCAACTTTAGGGGAGAAGATCACAGAGAGCTCTTCTCAGATTGCTCAGAGTCAGCCCCAGCACCCTGTCCTGACTGAAGCAGACAAAGTGGTCAAACAGGTAGGTAGAAATGAGTAAGGAACAGAGAGTATGGTTATTCTTGCATTGCTTTGTTCGTCTGTCAAAGAAAAGAGTGCTTCTGACTTTTGTCAATGTTCATCTTTATTTTAGGAGAAGAACAAACGGTGGTATCACACTTTGCTCAAGTGTATGATGCCATGTGTGTACAGCAGACATCACCAAAGTAACAGGAGACACCTGAGTAGAGAACAAGAATATGAAAAGACTGATGAAAAAAAGCACCAGGAGAAATCCATTGAATATGCACAATCTCGTCCAGTATTTCAATGAAAAGTTTCAGTGTTGTTTTTAGTGTCGTCGTATTGCATACATTTAAAACAATGTGTCTTGTTTAATGAACAATTTCATTTACTTTAGTAAAAAGTGTTGTTTACTGTAGTCCTAGCATGGATGCAATTGTTAGAAAAAACGGGAATGAAAAACTGAATGTTTCATACAACATGGGTTTGTGTTAACCCACACACCTAAGTGAAATGTTTGATTACGTTTACAAGACATAACACATAGTTCAGTTGAGTGTGAAAGGGAACAACTGAGAAAGTCACAAACAAAACATTTGTGAAGGACTTGATGAATGTTTTTTCTTAAGAAATTACAAAAAATAAAGAATTTTTCAACAAGATGTCTTTCTATAGCGAGTTTCATTTGAGATAATCTTTTCTTAGAAGTGCAAGAGTGGTATTCCCTACAACTTATTCCCCAATTTGATCATTCTCAGAAATTAGGAGACGGAAACCACACCTACTGTAAAATTAGACCTTGTAACAAGGCAACTAGGTTTCAATGGCTTAAAAGGTGCAGAAAGAGGCTCATGTATAATGACCTCCAGTGTCCCACAGGTTTCCCAAATCATTTCTTAGACTATGGAAAAAGAGGAAATAAAGTGTCTACAGAAAGCGTATACCCCCTTGAACTTTGTTCAGTTTGTTGCGCCAGTGCCAGAGTTTCATGCAATTAAATGAGGACCTCTTTCTCACACCACATATGTTATACTTTCAATGGGAAAAAAGGAAATATTACAATTGTATACATTTTCACCCACATGTTAATATTTGGTAGAAGCCCTTTTCACAGCAATTTCAGCTGTGAGTCTGTTGGTAATGAGCTCCACCACCTCTGAACCAACAAGATTTGATAATATTTCAGAATTTCAGAAGTCTGTCTGGTTTAGCTGAAGAATCAGCTAAGGTAAGTTTCAGGAAGAGCATCTGATTTCTTTCAATAAAGCAGAACAGAGAAAAAACACACAATACAAAATCATGAGAATTTGTATCCATATGACACTTTGACTCGAATACTTTTATCAGACCTACACAGAGTATATACTGTACACACTTTTTCAGCCCAGGTTTATACATTTGATACATTTGGAACTGCCATTTGTAGGTGTTTTTGTGTCTTAGCTCAAC
Organism: Lepisosteus oculatus; assembly: GCF_040954835.1. Lineage (NCBI taxonomy): Eukaryota > Metazoa > Chordata > Actinopteri > Semionotiformes > Lepisosteidae > Lepisosteus > Lepisosteus oculatus. The sequence goes on along the minus strand of NW_027167902.1, from coordinate 2,697,127 downwards.
ACTGTGAAACCTGTAGTTACAAACATGGAGGATGAAGACATGAAGACATATATTGTACCTCTGACCGGCCTACCTTCGAAAAGGTGAAAGATGAAACTTTTCCTTTATCGTCAACTCAGTGAATGTCTTTAAACTTTCGAAAACTGTAACAAAGAATAAGTTAAAAAACTTATTTTCATTGGACCCACAGAAAAGTCAAAGTTGTCCATAGAAATGCCCGTCTAAATCAGAAATCTACAGCACAAAGGCAGTGGCCTTTCGGGACATAAAAATGAAATCAGACTTTACTCAGACGAATTGCCCTTGGTCACGGACATCTTGCTATCAGTCACTACAAAGATGTTTTCTCTCGTGCCATGGCTTGCCTGACTTGCTTCTTCAGCTGGATGGCTTCTGGTCGCTGGTCAGGATCGACAGCCAGCATGTCCTGGAGCAGTGTCCTTAGCTCAGTGCTTATGGCTCTATTTACTTTCAGGGGGATGTGGAACTGCAGCCAGGGGTTCTCATCCAGGGCCTCTCCAACAGGCCCTGACAGACATATGCTCCTGTATCGGAAACACACTTTAGTTCAATTCTAAAATATTTCTCATAGGGCTGAAGGAACCTTTGCCTGTTAAGAGTTAACAATTAGGTCCTCAAGAACTGTTTTACGGTTTTCTACACTCCTGGCTGGCCAAGGTCTCTTTAAGGTCTCTTAAGTGGAGGTGTAACTCATGTATCCTACATGTGATTTAGCAACATGAAAGGGAATAGCTTCTTATCGGATTATGGTCTTGGTTAACTGCCTAAGGCTGACCTAAGTGCCTAACTTTCTGACTTTCTTTATACCTTATATGTTAAGAAGCTTCTTCTGACCAATCAGAAATGTATGCTTTATGTATGAACATTTTGCTCATCAAAGTGAGTGAGAGACAAGGTTAACAGAAATTAGCCACGGCAGTAAATGACAGCATATTTTTGGGTTCTTAAATGGTCTCTACCTGGCACACCTGCAGTGCAAACTGACACACACTGTTTAGAGAAACAGCTACTCTATTACTAATATTAATGAAACATTTCTTATTCTATGGAACAAAAACAAACAGTAAAACTAAAACACAGATCTCTTAGCTTCCTATTTCATGAACCAGATGACTGAATGACCAAGCCTAACTAGTAGCCAGAACCCCAGTTAACCCTCCGTAACACAAAGTTTAACCACATGACAGGAACTCTTTCAAACTGAGTGAAAATCATAAATGGATCCATAACTTTACATCAATTTACTATGTTGTGCCAATACCTGCATTTACATTTAGAACGAATGATATCATAGAACCAGCATCACACCAGTTCCAGGTGTCTCCAAGGAGACAACAGAACTTCAGTTGTGTTTGCTAAAATACACACTTTGAAACATACTGTAACACTTAGTTAACATGTCTGGTTTAGTTGAAGAATCGGCTAAGGTAAGTTTCAGGGTTTAATGGTGGGATGGCACCTGTGCTTTTTTCCCCCAACCGCTAGAATATGATTCGCACCAAACCCAAAAGAATTACTGCACAGTTCAGGAACTTCATCAACCTAGCAACTGTAAAATAAGCTTACAAACAACTGAATTGAAATGCCAAAAAGTTCAGAGAAAGGCACAAACTATGTTTACTTGGGGTTTACAAAATTAAAGCTAACTAAAACTGTAATGATAAACAATCATGCTGCCAATGGACAGAGAAATATCATGTTTTTTGAATAATGTATTATTTGTTACATAGGAACCCAGTATAAGGGAATCCCTTGCGATCCTGTCTGCAGAGATAAAGGTAAGTATTTTTTTCTCTTTAGCTCTGTCACTCCAAGAAATATAATGAACATAAATATATTTGACAATCTTTTCATGGTAATCCAAACAACTCTGCGTGTATCTGACATTTGTAATATTTATCTACCGCAGTATAACTCTTCTGGCAAGGCGATTGCTATTGTACCTTGAAAGAAAACTGATTGGAAATGTCATGTAAACAATCTGTAAACTCAAAGTATTGCCCTGGTCTATGTTTCTCAGAATTTGAGACAGAGAGGTCAATCTCTGCAATCCGAGCTGAGGGCATTTCTTGGAATGGAAAGGTAAGAGCAACGTGTTCTTTGATATTCTCTTAAGACTCTGCGCCAGATTTTACGATGAAAAATGTAAATAATAATAACAAACATTATTTTATATAGTGCCTTGAAAGGTGGCTTCTTTACAGAATGACAGAACCAACTACAATAAATAATACACAAGATATGCATGATGACAATACACAGTTAGAGGAGACAGTAGATGGTCATTGTTAGTGTATTCTGAAGGTAGTTTTCCAATTTTTTGGAACAGGGTAAAAGAGGCCACCTCTACTAGAATCTTTGTCCTAACCAAAAATGTAACAAAGTATAATAATAATATTAAAAATAATAATAATAAACTTTATTTATAGAGCACCTTTCATACAAATAGTGCTTTGGTGCTTTAAAAAGCAAGCGTAAAAATAAAATATTAAAATTGAGAGATATACTTTCAGTTGTAAAGGAAAATACAGCAATACAGTAAAGCAACATACATGTCAATTAAATAAATACAAATTAGGAAAGTCGTAAGAAAATAAGAACAATTAAAGAGAATTAAAAAAAGAAACAGAAATAGAAAGAACAAAGAACCACTTTAACTAAAAGCAACATTTTCAAATGTTTTTTAAAACAATGTACCGAGCTTGACTGCCTAATAAAAAGTGGAAGTGAGTTTCATAATTTAGAAGCATAAAAACAAAAAGCAGCCCCTCCACTCTTTCTGCATTTCACATGTGGTATTTGCAGTAGGCCAGTATGTGCAGATCTCAGGTCACGTATAGGAACATATGAAGACAGACATTCAGTAAGGTACAGACGTGCTAGGTCGCTTAAAGCTTTAAAAACAAGTAAAAGAACTTTCAAATTTATCCTAGATAATACAGGTGACCAGTGAAGTTTTTTCAAAACAGGAATGATATTCTCTTTCTTGTATTTGTTAGGATCTGTGCTACTGCATTTCGAACAAGTAGTAAGGGATTTATTGTTTTCTTGGGAAGCCCACAAAACCGAGCATTATAATCATATCCACATCAATGTGAGCAATGGAGAAGTCAAATTAACGTGTCTAAATATCATCTAGTTCTATCCCAGGGAAGAGGGCTGTTGCCTACACAGACGACAAGACACAAAACGCTCAACTGTGCAAAACACGCATAAGGACATCAGTCAGGAGGAACAAGGTAAAGTGTTTTTACTTCTTCACCATGGTCATGTAGTTTCACTCCAAGCACTGTCATATGAAATAACTGTGGAAACGACTTCCCCAACATTTTGGGTTGTTGCATTTTGCTTCAATGAATTTTAACCTTTTCTTTTAGACATTAAGAGGAAGGACACATTCACCCTTGGTAGAGATTCAGTTGTTCTATGAGATGTCAAGTTGAGAATTAACCACTTCAGGCATAAGTCAATCCACATGACTGAAAAAGGGGCAATGAACAGGATATGGGGATTTTGCTAGTTATAAAGTACAATAATCATCATTACATGATCTAAGACTACTGAAGTATAAGCTGTGTCCCTGACTGATTAATTAGCAAATTCATCTTTGTAGAGTGCAGCTACTATCTATTCAGTGGCATTTCCTTAAAACAACTGTATTCCCACATTCTGAATATGGAGTGAGATCATGTAAGAATTTTGGACTTGTAATAACTAATTGAAGGATAATAATAATCAACGAAAGTGCTTAAAAGTATCAACAAATGCCTTCAAAGTACTTGACACGTACTTTGCTTTCAAAAGTGAAACATAATTAATGCTTACGTAAGATTTCTCTTGACTTCTCAGGAGTATACTAACTCCAAGGACAAGTAACATCACAAACCATTATTTAAGTGCTGATGTTGGAGCTGCAATACTACTACCAAGACAAAAAATGATACAGGTAACACTGCTTTCAGATTTCTAAGAATTGCTAAAATAGTATGTTTACAGAGCATTCAGAGTCTCATAGAGAAAATAAGTTGAGAATATGACAAGTTCCTACCATCTCAAACACTGCCAATCTAGAACAAAAAGAAAGTACTTGAACGCCTGCAGTAATCGAACACAAACCAGAACATATCAGTGCATGACAATGAAATGTAGTCACAAAATGATTCTACCCTTTCAAGTCCCAAAAAGGACCGAGGAACTTACCGGAGGCGATACCTGGATTTCAAACAGAGTACAATGTAGCCACTGTAGGGGAGAAGTTCACAGAGAGCTCTTCTCAGATTGCTCAGAGTCAGCCCCAGCACCCTGTCCTGACTGAAGCAGACAAAGTGGTCAAACAGGTAGGTAGAAATGAGTAAGGAACAGAGAGTATGGTTATTCTTGCATTGTTTGTTCGTCTGTCAAAGAAAAGAGTGCTTCTGACTTTTGTCAATGTTCATCATTATTTTAGGAGAAGAACAAACGGTGGTATCACACTTTGCTCAAGTGTATGATGCCATGTGTGTACAGCAGACATCACCAAAGGAACAGGAGACACCTGAGTAGAGAACAAGAATATGAAAAGACTGATGAAAAAAAGCACCAGGAGAAATCCATTGAATATGCACAATCTCGTACAGTATTTCAATAAAAAGTTTCAGTGTTGTTTTTAGTGTCGTCGTATTGCATACATTTAAAACAATGTGTCTTGTTTAATGAACAATTTCATTTACTTTCGTAAAAAGTGTTGTTTACTGTAGTCCTAGCATGGATGCAATTGTTAGAAAAAAAGGGAATGAAAAACTGAATGTTTCATACAATATGGGTTTGTGTTAACCCACACACCTAAGTGAAATGTTTGATTACGTTTACAAGACATAACACATAGTTCAGTTGAGTGTGAAAGGGAACAACAGAGAAAGTCACAAACAAAACATTTGTGAAGGACTTGATGAATGTTTTTTCTTTAGAAATGACAAAAAATAAAGAATTTTTCAACAAGATGTCTTTCTATAGCGAGTTTCATTTGAGATAGTCTTTTCTTAGAAGTGCAAGAGTGGTATTTCCTACAATTTATTCCCCAATTTGATCATTCTCAGAAATTAGGAGACGGAAACCACACCTACTGTAATATTAGACCTTGTAACAAGGCAACTAGGTTTCAATGGCTTAAAAGGTGCAGAAAGAGGCTCATGTATAATGACCTCCAGTGTCCCACAGGTTTCCCAAATCATTTCTTAGAGTATGGAAAAAGAGGAAATAAAGTGTCTACAGAAAGCGTATACCCCCTTGAACTTTGATAAGTTTGTTGCGCCAGTACCAGAGTTTCATGCAATTAAATGAGGACCTCTTTCTCACACCACATATGTTATACTTTCCATGGGAAAAAAGGAAATATTACAATTGTATACATTTTCACCCACATGTTAATATTTGGTAGAAGCCCTTTTCACAGCAATTTCAGCTGTGAGTCTGTTGGTAATGGGCTCCACCACCTCTGCACCAACAAGATTTGATAATATTTGAGAATTTCAGAAGTCTGTCTGGTTTAACTGAAGAATCAGCTAAGGTAAGTTTCAGGAAGAGCATCTGATTTCTTTCAATAAAGCAGAACAGAGAAAAAACACACAATACAAAATCATGAGAATTTGTATCCATATGACACTTTGACTCGAATACTTTTATCAGACCTACACAGAGTATATACTGTTCACACTTTTTCAGCCCAGGTTTATACATTTGATACATTTGGAACTGCCACTTGTAGGTGTTTTTGTGTCTTAGCTCAACACTGTGAAACCTGTAGTTACAAACATGGAGGATGAAGACATGAAGACATATATTGTACCTCTGACCGGCCTACCTTCCAAGAGGTGAAAGATGAAACTTTTCCTTTATCGTCAACTCAGTGAATGTCTTTAAACTTTCGAAAACTGTAGCAAAGAATAAGTAAAAAAAATATTTTCATTGGACCCACAGAAAAGTCAAAGTTGTCCATAGAAATGCCCGTCTAAATCAGAAATCTACAGCACAAAGGCAGTGGCCTTTCGGGACATAAAAATGAAATCAGAATTAGCTCAGAAGAATTGCCCTTAGTCACGGACATCTTGCTATCAGTCACTACAAAGATGTTTTCTCTCGTGCCATGGCTTGCCTGACTTGATTCTTCAGCTGGATGGCTTCTGGTCGCTGGTCAGGATCGACAGCCAGCATGTCCTGGAGCAGTGTCCTTAGCTCCATGCTTATGGCTCTATTTACTTTCAGGGGGATGTGGAACTGCAGCCAGGGGTTCTCACGCAGGGCCTCTCCAACAGGCCCTGACAGACATATGCTCCTGTATCGGAAACACACTTTAGTTCAATTCTAAAATATTTCTCATAGGACTGAAGGAACCTTTGCCTGTTAAGAGTTAACAATTAGGTCCTCAAGAACTGTTTTACGGTTTTCCACACTCCTGGCTGGCCAAGGTCTCTTTAAGGTCTCTTAAGTGGAGGTGTAACTCATGTATCCTACATGTGATTTAGCAACATGAAAGGGAGCTTCTTATCGGATTATGGTCTTGGTTAACTGCCTAAGGCTGACCTAAGTGCCTAACTTTCTGACTTTCTTCATACCTTATATGTTAAGAAGCTCTTCTGACCAATCAGAAATGTATGCTTTATGTATGAACATTTTGCTCATCAAAGTGAGTGAGAGACAAGGTTAACAGAAATTAGCCACGGCAGTAAATGACAGCATATTTTTTCGTTCTTAAATGGTCTCTACCTGGCACACCTGCAGTGCAAACTGACACACACTGTTTAGAGAAACAGCTACTCTATTACTAATATTAATGAAACATTTCTTATTCTATGGAACAAAAACAAACAGTAAAACTAAAACACAGATCTCTTAGCTTCCTATTTCATGAACTAGATGACTGAATGACCAAGCCTAACTAATAGCCAGAACCCCAGTTAACCCTCCGTAACACAAAGTTTAACCACACGACAGGAACTCTTTCAAACTGAGTGAAAATCATAAATGGATCCATAACTTTACATCAATTTACTATGTTGTGCCAATACCTGCATTTACATTTAGAACGAATGATGTCATAGAACCAGCATCACACCAGTTCCAGGTGTCTCCAAGGAGACAACAGAACTTCAGTTGTGTTTGCTAAAATACACACTTTGAAACATACTGTAACACTTAGTTAACATGTCTGGTTTAGTTGAAGAATCGGCTAAGGTAAGTTTCAGGGTTTAATGGTGGGATGGCACCTGTGCTTTTTTCCCCCAACCGCTAGAATATGATTCGCACCAAACCCAAAAGAAATACTGCACAGTTCAGGAACTTCATCAACCTAGCAACTGTAAAATAAGCTTACAAACAACTGAATTGAAATGCCAAAAAGTTCAGAGAAAGGCACAAACTATGTTTACTTGGGGTTTCCAAAATTAAAGCTAACTAAAACTGTAATGATAAACAATCATGCTGCCAATGGACAGAGAAATATCATGTTTTTTGAATAATGTATTATTTGTTATATAGGAACCCAGTATAAGGGAATCCCTTGCGATCCTGTCTGCAGAGATAAAGGTAAGTATTTTTTTCTCTTTAGCTCTGTCACTCCAAGAAATATAATGAACATAAATATATTTGACAATCTTTTCATAGTAATCCAAACAACTCTGCGTGTATCTGACATTTGTAATATTTATCTACCGCAGTATAACTCTTCTGGCAAGGCGATTGCTATTGTACCTTGAAAGAAAACTGATTGGAAATGTCATGTACTCTATGGTTTCTATTGATGTCAAGTGGCAAATGTTGACTGGTGATGTTATGTGAATCTTAGGAAATGGTCATTTTTCAATCGAGTCTATGTTTCTCAGAATTTGAGACAGAGAGGTCAATCTCTGCAATCCGAGCTGAGGGCATTTCTTGGAATGGAAAGGTAAGAGCAACGTGTTCTTTGATATTCTCTTAAGACTCTTCGCCAGATTTTACGATGAAAAATGTAAATAATAATAACAAACATTATTTTATATAGTGCCTTGAAAGGTGGCTTCTTTACAGAATGACAGAACCAACTACAATAAATAATACACAAGATATGCATGATGACAATACACAGTTAGAGGAGACAGTAGATGGTCATTGTCAGTGTATTCTGAAGGTAGTTTTCCAATTTCTTGGAACAGGGTAAAAGAGGCCACCTCTACTAGAATCTTTGTCCTAACCAAAAATGTAACAAAGTATAATAATAATATTAAAAATAATAATAATAAACTTTATTTATAGAGCACCTTTCATACAAATAGTGCTTTGGTGCTTTAAAAAGCAAGCGTAAAAATAAAATATTAAAATTGAGAGATATACTTTCAGTTGTAAAGGAAAATACAGCAATACAGTAAAGCAACATACATGTCAATTAAATAAATACAAATTAGGAAAGTCGTAATAAAATAAGAACAATTAAAGAGAACTAAAAAAAGAAACAGAAATAGAAAGAACAAAGAACCACTTTAACTAAAAGCAACATTTTCAAATGTTTTTTAAAACAATGTACCGAGCTTGACTGCCTAATAAAAAGTGGAAGTGAGTTTCATAATTTAGAAGCATAAAAACAAAAAGCAGCCTCTCCACTCTTTCTGCATTTCACATGTGGTATTTGCAGTAGGCCAGTATGTGCAGATCTCAGGTCACGTATAGGAACATATGAAGACAGACATTCAGTAAGGTACAGACGTGCTAAGTCGCTTAAAGCTTTAAAAACAAGTAAAAGAACTTTCAAATTTATCCTAGATAATACAGGTGACCGGTGAAGTTTATTCAAAACAGGAATGATATTCTCTTTCTTGTACTTGTTAGGACCTGTGCTACTGCATTTCGAACAAGTAGTAAGGGATTTATTGTTTTCTTGGGAAGCCCACAAAACCGAGCATTATAATCATATCCACATCAATGTGAGCAATGGAGAAGTCAAATTAACGTGTCTAAATATCATCTAGTTCTATCCCAGGGAAGAGGGCTGTTGCCTACACAGACGACAAGACACAAAACGCTCAACTGTGCAAAACACGCATAAGGACATCAGTCAGTAGGAACAAGGTAAAGTGTTTTTTCTTCTTCACCATGGTCATGTAGTTTCACTCCAAGCACTGTCATATGAAATAACTGTGGAAACGACATCCCCAACATTTTGGGTTGTTGCATTTTGCTTCAATGAATTTTAACCTTTTCTTTTAGACATTAAGAGGAAGAACACATTCACCCTTGGTAGAGATTCAGTTGTTCTATGAGATGTCAAGGTGAGAATTAACCACTTCAGGCATAAGTCAATCCACATGACTGAAAAAGGGGCAATGAACAGGATATGGGGATTTTGCTAGTTATAAAGTACAATAATCATCATTACATGATCTAAGACTACTGAAGTATAAGCTGTGTCCCTGACTGATTAATTAGCAAATTCATCTTTGTAGAGTGCAGCTACTATCTATTCAGTGGCATTTCCTTAAACAACTGTATTCCCACATTCTGAATATGGAGTGAGATCATGTAGAGAATGTTGGACTTGTAATAACTAATTGAAGGATAATAATAATCAACGAAAGTGCTTAAAAGTATCAACAAATGCCTTCAAAGTACTTGACACGTACTTTGCTTTCAAAAGTGAAACATAATTAATGCTTACGTAAGATTTCTCTTGACTTCTCAGGAGTATACTAACTCCAAGGACAAGTAACATCACAAACCATTATTTAAGTGCTGATTTTGGAGCTGCTACCAAGACAAAAAATGATACAGGTAACACTGCTTTCAGATTTCTAAGAATTGCTAAAAATAGTATGTTTACAGAGCATTTACATGTTTACATGTTTACAGAGCATTCAGAGTCTCAGAGAAAATAAGTTGAGAATATGACAAGTTCCTACCATCTCAAACACTGCCAATCTAGAACAAATAGAAAGTACTTGAACGCCTGCAGTAATCGAACACAAACCAGAACATATCAGTGCATGACAATGAAATGTAGTCACAAAATGATTCTACCCTTTCAAGTCCCAAAAAGGACCGAGGAACTTACCGGAGGCGATACCTGGATTTCAAACAGAGTACAATGTAGCCACTGTAGGAGAGAAGATCACAGAGAGCTCTTCTCAGATTGCTCAGAGTCAGCCCCAGCACCCTGTCCTGACTGAAGCAGACAAAGTGGTCAAACAGGTAGGTAGAAATGAGTAAGGAACAGAGAGTATGGTTATTCTTGCATTGTTTGTTCGTCTGTCAAAGAAAAGAGTGCTTCTGACTTTTGTCAATGTTCATCTTTATTTTAGGAGAAGAACAAACGGTGGTATCACACTTTGCTCAAGTGTATGATGCCATGTGTGTACAGCAGACATCACCAAAGGAACAGGAGACACCTGAGTAGAGAACAAGAATATGAAAAGACTGATGAAAAAAAGCACCAGGAGAAATCCATTGAATATGCACAATCTCGTACAGTATTTCAATAAAAAGTTTCAGTGTTGTTTTTAGTGTCGTCGTATTGCATACATTTAAAACAATTTGTCTTGTTTAATGAACAATTTCATTTACTTTCGTAAAAAGTGTTGTTTACTATAGTCCTAGCATGGATGCAATTGTTAGAAAAAACGGGAATGAAAAACTGAATGTTTCATACAATATGGGTTTGTGTTAACCCACACACCTAAGTGAAATGTTTGATTACGTTTACAAGACATAACACATAGTTCAGTTGAGTGTGAAAGGGAACAACAGAGAAAGTCACAAACAAAACATTTGTGAAGGACTTGATGAATGTTTTTTCTTTAGAAATTACAAAAAATAAAGCATTTTTCAACAAGATGTCTTTCTATAGCGAGTTTCATTTGAGATAGTCTTTTCTTAGAAGTGCAAGAGTGGTATTCCCTACAATTTATTCCCCAATTTGATCATTCTCAGAAATTAGGAGACGGAAACCACACCTACTGTAATATTAGACCTTGTAACAAGGCAACTAGGTTTCAATGGCTTAAAAGGTGCAGAAAGAGGCTCATGTATAATGACCTCCAGTGTCCCACAGGTTTCCCAAATCATTTCTTAGAGTATGGAAAAAGAGGAAATAAAGTGTCTACAGAAAGCGTATACCCCCTTGAACTTTGATCAGTTTGTTGCGCCAGTGCCAGAGTTTCATGCAATTAAATGAGGACCTCTTTCTCACACCACATATGTTATACTTTCAATGGGAAAAAAGGAAATATTACAATTGTATACATTTTCACCCACATGTTAATATTTGGTAGAAGCCCTTTTCACAGCAATTTCAGCTGTGAGTCTGTTGGTAATGGGCTCCACCACTTCTGCACCAACAAGATTTGATATTTGAGAATTTCAGAAGTCTGTCTGGTTTAGCTGAAGAATCAGCTAAGGTAAGTTTCAGGAAGAGCATCTGATTTCTTTCAATAAAGCAGAACAGAGAAAAAACACACAATACAAAATCATGAGAATTTGTATCCATATGACACTTTGACTCGAATACTTTTATCAGACCTACACAGAGTATATACTGTACACACTTTTTCAGCCCAGGTTTATACATTTGGATCTGCCATTTGTAGGTGTTTTTGTGTCTTAGCTCAACACTGTGAAACCTGTAGTTACAAACATGGAGGATGAAGACATGAAGACATATATTGTACCTCTGACCGGCCTACCTTCCAAGAGGTGAAAGATGAAACTTTTCCTTTATCGTCAACTCAGTGAATGTCTTTAAACTTTCGAAAACTGTAGCAAAGAATAAGTAAAAAAAATATTTTCATTGGACCCACAGAAAAGTCAAAGTTGTCCATAGAAATGCCCGTCTAAATCAGAAATCTACAGCACAAAGGCAGTGGCCTTTCGGGACATAAAAATGAAATCAGACTTAGCTCAGAAGAATTGCCCTTGGTCACGGACATCTTGCTATCAGTCACTACAAAGATGTTTTCTCTCGTGCCATGGCTTGCCTGACTTGCTTCTTCAGCTGGATGGCTTCTGGTCGCTGGTCAGGATCGACAGCCAGCATGTCCTGGAGCAGTGTCCTTAGCTCCATGCTTATAATAATAATAATAATTGCTTACACTTATATAGCGCTTTTCTGGACACTCCACTCAAAGCGCTTTACAGGTAATGGGGACTCCCCTCCACCACCACCAATGTGCAGCATCCACCTGGATGATGCGACGGCAGCCATAGTGCGCCAGAACGCTCACCACACATCAGCTATCAGTGGGGAGGAGAGCAGAGTAATGTAGTCAATTCATAGAAGGGGATTATTAGGAGGCCATGATTGGTAAGAGCCAATTGGAAATTTGGCCAGGACACCGGGGTTACACCCCTACTCTTTTCGAGAAGCGCCCTGGGATTTTTAATGACCACAGAGAGTCAGGACCTCGGTTTTACGTCTCATCCGAAGGACGGCGCCTGTTTACAGTATAGTGTCCCCATCACTATACTGGGGCATTAGGACCCACATGGACCACAGGGTGAGCACCCCCTGCTGGCCCCACTAACACCTCTTCCAGCAGCAACCTTAGTTTTTCCCAGGAGGTCTCCCATCCAGGTACTGACCAGGCTCACACCTGCTTAGCTTCAGTGGGTTGCCAGTTGTGAGTTGCAGGGTGATATGGCTGCTGGCTTATGGCTCTATTTACTTTCAGGGGGATGTGGAACTGCAGCCAGGGGTTCTCACGCAGGGCCTCTCCAACAGGCCCTGACAGACATATGCTCCTGTATTGGAAACACACTTTAGTTCAATTCTAAAATATTTCTCATAGGACTGAAGGAACCTTTGCCTGTTAAGAGTTAACAATTAGGTCCTCAAGAACTGTTTTACGGTTTTCCACACTCCTGGCTGGCCAAGGTCTCTTTAAGGTCTCTTAAGTGGAGGTGTAACTCATGTATCCTACATGTGATTTAGCAACATGAAAGGGAATAGCTTCTTATCGGATTATGGTCTTGGTTAACTGCCTAAGGCTGACCTAAGTGCCTAAGTTCCTGACTTTCTTTATACCTTATATGTTAAGAAGCTTCTTCTGACCAATCAGAAATGTATGCTTTATGTATGAACATTTTGCTCATCAAAGTGAGTGAGAGACAAGGTTAACAGAAATTAGCCACGGCAGTAAATGACAGCATATTTTTTCGTTCTTAAATGGTCTCTACCTGGCACACCTGCAGTGCAAACTGACACACACTGTTTAGAGAAACAGCTACTCTATTACTAATATTAATGAAACATTTCTTATTCTATGGAACAAAAACAAACAGTAAAACTAAAACACAGATCTCTTAGCTTCCTATTTCATGAACCAGATGACTGAATGACCAAGCCTAACTAATAGCCAGAACCCCAGTTAACCCTCTGTAACACAAAGTTTAACCACACGACAGGAACTCTTTCAAACTGAGTGAAAATCATAAATGGATCCATAACTTTACATCAATTTACTATGTTGTGCCAATACCTGCATTTACATTTAAAACGAATGATGTCATAGAACCAGCATCACACCAGTTCCAGGTGTCTCCAAGGAGACAACAGAACTTCAGTTGTGTTTGCTAAAATACACACTTTGAAACATACTGTAACACTTAGTTAACATGTCTGGTTTAGTTGAAGAATCGGCTAAGGTAAGTTTCAGGGTTTAATGGTGGGATGGCACCTGTGCTTTTTTCCCCCAACCGCTAGAATATGATTCGCACCAAACCCAAAAGAAATACTGCACAGTTCAGGAACTTCATCAACCTAGCAACTGTAAAATAAGCTTACAAACAACTGAATTGAAATGCCAAAAAGTTCAGAGAAAGGCACAAACTATGTTTACTTGGGGTTTCCAAAATTAAAGCTAACTAAAACTGTAATGATAAACAATCATACTGCCAATGGACAGAGAAATATCATGTTTTTTTAATAATGTATTATTTGTTATATAGGAACCCAGTATAAGGGAATCCCTTGCGATCCTGTCTGCAGAGATAAAGGTAAGTATTGTTTTCTCTTTAGCTCTGTCACTCCAAGAAATATAATGAACATAAATATATTTGCCAATCTTTTCATAGTAATCCAAACAACTCTGCGTGTATCTGACATTTGTAATATTTATCTACCGCAGTATAACTCTTCTGGCAAGGCGATTGGTATTGTACCTTGAAAGAAAACTGATTGGAAATGTCATGTACTCTATGGTTTCTATTGATGTCAAGTGGCAAATGTTGACTGGTGATGTTATGTGAATCTTAGGAAATGGTCATTTTTCAATCGAGTCTATGTTTCTCAGAATTTGAGACAGAGAGGTCAATCTCTGCAATCCGAGCTGAGGGCATTTCTTGGAATGGAAAGGTAAGAGCAACGTGTTCTTTGATATTCTCTTAAGACTCTTCGCCAGATTTTACGATGAAAAATGTAAATAATAATAACAAACATTATTTTATATAGTGCCTTGAAAGGTGGCTTCTTTACAGAATGACAGAACCAACTACAATAAATAATACACAAGATATGCATGATGACAATACACAGTTAGAGGAGACAGTAGATGGTCATTGTCAGTGTATTCTGAAGGTAGTTTTCCAATTTTTTGGAACGGGGTAAAAGAGGCCACCTCTACTAGAATCTTTGTCCTAACCAAAAATGTAACACAGTATAATAATAATATTAAAAATAATAATGATAAACTTTATCTATAGAGCACCTTTCCTACAAATAGTGCTTTGGTGCTTTAAAAACCAAGCGTAAAAATAAAATATTAAAATTGAGAGATATACTTTCAGTTGTAAAGGAAAATACAGCAATACAGTAAAGCAACATACATGTCAATTAAATAAATAAAAATTAGGAAAGTCGTAATAAAATAAGAACAATTAAAGAGAACTAAAAAAAGAAACAGAAATAGAAAGAACAAAGAACCACTTTAACTAAAAGCAACATTTTCAAATGTTTTTTAAAACAATGTACCGAGCTTGACTGCCTAATAAAAAGTGGAAGTGAGTTTCATAATTTAGAAGCATAAAAACAAAAAGCAGCCTCTCCACTCTTTCTGCATTTCACATGTGGTATTTGCAGTAGGCCAGTATGTGCAGATCTCAGGTCACGTATAGGAACATATGAAGACAGACATTCAGTAAGGTACAGACGTGCTAGGTCGCTTAAAGCTTTAAAAACAAGTAAAAGAACTTATAAATTTATCCTAGATAATACAGGTGACCGGTGAAGTTTTTTCAAAACAGGAATGATAATCTCTTTCTTGTATTTGTTAGGATCTGTGCTACTGCATTTCGAACAAGTAGTAAGGGATTTATTGTTTTCTTGGGAAGCCCACAAAACAGAGCATTATAATCATATCCACATCAATGTGAGCAATGGAGAAGTCAAATTAACGTGTCTAAATATCATCTAGTTCTATCCCAGGGAAGAGGGCTGTTTCCTACACAGACGACAAGACACAAAACGCTCAACTGTGCAAAACACGCATAAGGACATCAGTCAGGAGGAACAAGGTAAAGTGTTTTTTCTTCTTCACCATGGTCATGTAGTTTCACTCCAAGCACTGTCATATGAAATAACTGTGGAAACGACCTCCCCAACATTTTGGGTTGTTGCATTTTGCTTCAATGAATTTTAACCTTTTCTTTTAGACATTAAGAGGAAGGACACATTCACCCTTGGTAGAGATTCAGTTGTTCTATGAGATGTCAAGGTGAGAATTAACCACTTCAGGGATAAGTCAATCCACATAACTGAAAAAGGGGCAATGAACAGGATATGGGGATTTTGCTAGTTATAAAGTACAATAATCATCATTACATGATCTAAGACTACTGAAGTATAAGCTGTGTCCCTGACTGATTAATTAGCAATTTCATCTTTGTAGAGTGCAGCTACTATCTATTCAGTGGCATTTCCTTAAAACAATTGTATTCCCACATTCTGAATATGGAGTGAGATCATGTAGAGAATGTTGGACTTGTAATAACTAATTGAAGGATAATAATAATCAACGAAAGTGCTTAAAAGTATCAACAAATGCCTTCAAAGTACTTGACACGTACTTTGCTTTCAAAAGTGAAACATAATTAATGCTTACGTAAGATTTCTCTTGACTTCTCAGGAGTATACTAACTCCAAGGACAAGTAACATCACAAACCATTATTTAAGTGCTGATGTTGGAGCTGCAATACTACTACCAAGACAAAAAATGATACAGGTAACACTGCTTTCAGATTTCTAAGAATTGCTAAAATAGTATGTTTACAGAGCATTCAGAGTTGAGAATATGACAAGTTCCTACCATCTCAAACACTGCCAATCTAGAACAAAAAGAAAGTACTTGAACGCCTGCAGTAATCGAACACAAACCAGAACATATCAGTGCATGACAAGGAAATGTAGTCACAAAATGATTCTGCCCTTTCAAGTCCCAAAAAGGACCGAGGAACTTACCGGAGGCGATACCTGGATTTCAAACAGAGTACAATGTAGCCACTGTAGGGGAGAAGATCACAGAGAGCTCTTCTCAGATTGCTCAGAGTCAGCCCCAGCACCCTGTCCTGACTGAAGCAGACAAAGTGGTCAAACAGGTAGGTAGAAATGAGTAAGGAACAGAGAGTATGGTTATTCTTGCATTGTTTTGTTCGTCTGTCATAGAAAAGAGTGCTTCTGACTTTTGTCAATGTTCATCTTTATTTTAGGAGAAGAACAAACGGTGGTATCACACTTTGCTCAAGTGTATGATACCATGTGTGTACAGCAGACATCACCAAAGGAACAGGAGACACCTGAGTAGAGAACAAGAATATGAAAAGACTGATGAAAAAAGGCACCAGGAGAAATCCATTGAATATGCACAATCTCGTCTGGTATTTCAATGAAAAGTTTCAGTGTTGTTTTTAGTGTCGTCGTATTGCATACATTTAAAACAATGTGTCTTGTTTAATGAACAATTTCATTTACTTTAGTAAAAAGTGTTGTTTACTGTAGTCCTAGCATGGATGCAATTGTTAGAAAAAACTTGAATGAAAAACTGAATGTTTCATACAATATGGGTTTGTGTTAACCCACACACCTAAGTGAAATGTTTGATTACGTTTACAAGACATAACACATAGTTCAGTTGAGTGTGAAAGGGAACAACAGAGAAAGTCACAAACAAAACATTTGTGAAGGACTTGATGAATGTTTTTTCTTTAGAAATTACAAAAAATAAAGAATTTTTCAACAAGATGTCTTTCTATAGCGAGTTTCATTTGAGATAGTCTTTTCTTAGAAGTGCAAGAGTGGTATTCCCTACAACTTATTCCCCAATTTGATCATTCTCAGAAATTAGGAGACGGAAACCACACCTACTGTAATATTAGACCTTGTAACAAGGCAACTAGGTTTCAATGGCTTAAAAGGTGCAGAAAGAGGCTCATGTATAATGACCTCCAGTGTCCCACAGGTTTCCCAAATCATTTCTTAGAGTATGGAAAAAGAGGAAATAAAGTGTCTACAGAAGGCGTATACCCCCTTGAACTTTGTTCAGTTTGTTGCGCCAGTGCCAGAGTTTCATGCAATTAAATGAGGACCTCTTTCTCACACCACATATGTTATACTTTCAATGGGAAAAAAGGAAATATTACATTTTCACCCACATGTTAATATTTGGTAGAAGCCCTTTTCACAGCAATTTCAGCTGTGAGTCTGTTGGTAATGGGCTCCACCACCTCTGCACCAACAAGATTTGATAATATTTGAGAATTTCAGAAGTCTGTCTGGTTTAGCTGAAGAATCAGCTAAGGTAAGTTTCAGGAAGAGCATCTGATTTCTTTCAATAAAGCAGAACAGAGAAAAAACACACAATACAAAATCATGAGAATTTGTATCCATATGACACTTTGACTCGAATACTTTTATCAGACCTACACAGAGTATATACTGTACACACTTTTTCAGCCCAGGTTTATACATTTGGATCTGCCATTTGTAGGTGTTTTTGTGTCTTAGCTCAACACTGTGAAACCTGTAGTTACAAACATGGAGGATGAAGACATGAAGACATATATTGTACCTCTGACCGGCCTACCTTCCAAGAGGTGAAAGATGAAACTTTTCCTTTATCGTCAACTCAGTGAATGTCTTTAAACTTTCGAAAACTGTAACAAAGAATAAGTTAAAAAACTTATTTTCATTGGACCCACAGAAAAGTCAAAGTTGTCCATAGAAATGCCCGTCTAAATCAGAAATCTACAGCACAAAGGCAGTGGCCTTTCGGGACATAAAAATGAAATCAGACTTTACTCAGACGAATTGCCCTTGGTCACGGACATCTTGCTATCAGTCACTACAAAGATGTTTTCTCTCGTGCCATGGCTTGCCTGACTTGCTTCTTCTGCTGGATGGCTTCTGGTCGCTGGTCAGGATCGACAGCCAGCATGTCCTGGAGCAGTGTCCTTAGCTCAGTGCTTATGGCTCTATTTACTTTCAGGGGGATGTGGAACTGCAGCCAGGGGTTCTCATCCAGGGCCTCTCCAACAGGCCCTGACAGACATATGCTCCTATATC
The DNA here is from genome assembly GCF_040954835.1 of Lepisosteus oculatus. Classification (NCBI taxonomy): domain Eukaryota; kingdom Metazoa; phylum Chordata; class Actinopteri; order Semionotiformes; family Lepisosteidae; genus Lepisosteus; species Lepisosteus oculatus. Next base: position 2,678,558 of record NW_027167902.1, on the reverse strand, counting down.
GGAAACACACTTTAGTTCAATTCTAAAATATTTCTCATAGGACTGAAGGAACCTTTGCCTGTTAAGAGTTAACAATTAGGTCCTCAAGAACTGTTTTACGGTTTTCTACACTCCTGGCTGGCCAAGGTCTCTTTAAGGTCTCTTAAGTGGAGGTGTAACTCATGTATCCTACATGTGATTTAGCAACATGAAAGGGAATAGCTTCTTATCGGATTATGGTCTTGGTTAACTGCCTAAGGCTGACCTAAGTGCCTAACTTTCTGACTTTCTTTATACCTTATATGTTAAGAAGCTTCTTCTGACCAATCAGAAATGTATGCTTTATGTATGAACATTTTGCTCATCAAAGTGAGTGAGAGACAAGGTTAACAGAAATTAGCCACGGCAGTAAAAGACAGCATATTTTTGGGTTCTTAAATGGTCTCTACCTGGCACACCTGCAGTGCAAACTGACACACACTGTTTAGAGAAACAGCTACTCTATTACTAATATTAATGAAACATTTCTTATTCTATGGAACAAAAACAAACAGTAAAACTAAAACACAGATCTCTTAGCTTCCTATTTCATGAACCAGATGACTGAATGACCAAGCCTAACTAGTAGTCAGAACCCCAGTTAACCCTCCGTAACACAAAGTTTAACCACACGACAGGAACTCTTTCAAACTGAGTGAAAATCATAAATGGATCCGTAACTTTACATCAATTTACTATGTTGTGCCAATACCTGCATTTACATTTAGAACGAATGATGTCATAGAACCAGCATCACACCAGTTCCAGGTGTCTCCAAGGAGACAACAGAACTTCAGTTGTGTTTGCTAAAATACACACTTTGAAACATACTGTAACACTTAGTTAACATGTCTGGTTTAGTTGAAGAATCGGCTAAGGTAAGTTTCAGGGTTTAATGGTGGGATGGCACCTGTGCTTTTTTCCCCCAACCGCTAGAATATGATTCGCACCAAACCCAAAAGAAATACTGCACAGTTCAGGAACTTCATCAACCTAGCAACTGTAAAATAAGCTTACAAACAACTGAATTGAAATGCCAAAAAGTTCAGAGAAAGGCACAAACTATGTTTACTTGGGGTTTACAAAATTAAAGCTAACTAAAACTGTAATGATAAACAATCATGCTGCCAATGGACAGAGAAATATCATGTTTTTTGAATAATGTATTATTTGTTATATAGGAACCCAGTATAAGGGAATCCCTTGCGATCCTGTCTGCAGAGATAAAGGTAAGTATTGTTTTCTCTTTAGCTCTGTCACTCCAAGAAATATAATGAACATAAATATATTTGCCAATCTTTTCATAGTAATCCAAACAACTCTGCGTGTATCTGACATTTGTAATATTTATCTACCGCAGTATAACTCTTCTGGCAAGGCGATTGGTATTGTACCTTGAAAGAAAACTGATTGGAAATGTCATGTACTCTATGGTTTCTATTGATGTCAAGTGGCAAATGTTGACTGGTGATGTTATGTGAATCTTAGGAAATGGTCATTTTTCAATCGAGTCTATGTTTCTCAGAATTTGAGACAGAGAGGTCAATCTCTGCAATCCGAGCTGAGGGCATTTCTTGGAATGGAAAGGTAAGAGCAACGTGTTCTTTGTTATTCTCTTAAGACTCTTCGCCAGATTTTACGATGAAAAATGTAAATAATAATAACAAACATTATTTTATATAGTGCCTTGAAAGGTGGCTTCTTTACAGAATGACAAAACCAACTACAATAAATCATACACAAGATATGCATGATGACAATACACAGTTAGAGGAGACAGTAGATGGTCATTGTCAGTGTATTCTGAAGGTAGTTTTCCAATTTTTTGGAACGGGGTAAAAGAGGCCACCTCTACTAGAATCTTTGTCCTAACCAAAAATGTAACACAGTATAATAATAATATTAAAAATAATAATGATAAACTTTATCTATAGAGCACCTTTCATACAAATAGTGCTTTGGTGCTTTAAAAACCAAGCGTAAAAATAAAATATTAAAATTGAGAGATATACTTTCAGTTGTAAAGGAAAATACAGCAATACAGTAAAGCAACATACATGTCAATTAAATAAATAAAAATTAGGAAAGTCGTATAAAAATAAGAACAATTAAAGAGAACTAAAAAAAGAAACAGAAATAGAAAGAACAAAGAACCACTTTAACTAAAAGCAACATTTTCAAATCTTTTTTAAAACAATGTACCGAGCTTGACTGCCTAATAAAAAGTGGAAGTGAGTTTCATAATTTAGAAGCAAAAAAACAAAAAGCAGCCTCTCCACTCTTTCTGCATTTCACATGTGGTATTTGCAGTAGGCCAGTATGTGCAGATCTCAGGTCACGTATAGGAACATATGAAGACAGACATTCAGTAAGGTACAGACGTGCTAGTTCGCTTAAAGCTTTAAAAACAAGTAAAAGAACTTTCAAATTTATCCTAGATAATACAGGTGACCAGTGAAGTTTTTTCAAAACAGGAATGATATTCTCTTTCTTGTATTTGTTAGGATCTGTGCTACTGCATTTCGAACAAGAAGTAAGGGATTTATTGTTTTCTTGGGAAGCCCACAAAACAGAGCATTATAATCATATCCACATCAATGTGAGCAATGGAGAAGTCAAATTAACGTGTCTAAATATCATCTAGTTCTATCCCAGGGAAGAGGGCTGTTGCCTACACAGACGACAAGACACAAAACGCTCAACTGTGCAAAACACGCATAAGGACATCAGTCAGGAGGAACAAGGTAAAGTGTTCTTTCTTCTTCACCATGGTCATGTAGTTTCACTCCAAGCACTGTCATATGAAATAACTGTGGAAACGACCTCCCCAACATTTTGGGTTGTTGCATTTTGCTTCAATGAATTTTAACCTTTTCTTTTAGACATTAAGAGGAAGGACACATTCACCCTGGGTAGAGATTCAGTTGTTCTATGAGATGTCAAGGTGAGAATTAACCACTTCAGGGATAAGTCAATCCACATAACTGAAAAAGGGGCAATGAACAGGATATGGGGATTTTGCTAGTTATAAGTACAATAATCATCATTACATGATCTAAGACTTCTGAAGTATAAGCTGTGTCCCTGACTGATTAATTAGCAAATTCATCTTTGTAGAGTGCAGCTACTATCTTTTCAGTGGCATTTCCTTAAAACAATTGTATTCCCACATTCTGAATATGGAGTGAGATCATGTAGAGAATGTTGGACTTGTAATAACTAATTGAAGGATAATAATAATCAACGAAAGTGCTTAAAAGTATCAACAAATGCCTTCAAAGTACTTGACACGTACTTTGCTTTCAAAAGTGAAACATAATTAATGCTTACGTAAGATTTCTCTTGACTTCTCAGGAGTATACTAACTCCAAGGACAAGAAACATCACAAACCATTATTTAAGTGCTGATGTTGGAGCTGCAATACTACTACCAAGACAAAAAATGATACAGGTAACACTGCTTTCAGATTTCTAAGAATTGCTAAAATAGTATGTTTACAGAGCATTCAGAGTTGAGAATATGACAAGTTCCTACCATCTCAAACACTGCCAATCTAGAACAAAAAGAAAGTACTTGAACGCCTGCAGTAATCGAACACAAACCAGAACATATCAGTGCATGACAACGAAATGTAGTCACAAAATGATTCTGCCCTTTCAAGTCCCAAAAAGGACCGAGGAACTTACCGGAGGCGATACCTGGATTTCAAACAGAGTACAATGTAGCCACTGTAGGGGAGAAGATCACAGAGAGCTCTTCTCAGATTGCTCAGAGTCAGCCCCAGCACCCTGTCCTGACTGAAGCAGACAAAGTGGTCAAACAGGTAGGTAGAAATGAGTAAGGAACAGAGAGTATGGTTATTCTTGCATTGTTTTGTTCGTCTGTCAAAGAAAAGAGTGCTTCTGACTTTTGTCAATGTTCATCTTTATTTTAGGAGAAGAACAAACGGTGGTATCACACTTTGCTCAAGTGTATGATACCATGTGTGTACAGCAGACATCACCAAAGGAACAGGAGACACCTGAGTAGAGAACAAGAATATGAAAAGACTGATGAAAAAAGGCACCAGGAGAAATCCATTGAATATGCACAATCTCGTCTGGTATTTCAATGAAAAGTTTCAGTGTTGTTTTTAGTGTCGCCGTATTGCATACATTTAAAACAATGTGTCTTGTTTAATGAACAATTTCATTTACTTTAGTAAAAAGTGTTGTTTACTGTAGTCCTAGCATGGATGCAATTGTTAGAAAAAACTTGAATGAAAAACTGAATGTTTCATACAATATGGGTTTGTGTTAACCCACACACCTAAGTGAAATGTTTGATTACGTTTACAAGACATAACACATAGTTCAGTTGAGTGTGAAAGGGAACAACAGAGAAAGTCACAAACAAAACATTTGTGAAGGACTTGATGAATGTTTTTTCTTTAGAAATTACAAAAAATAAAGAATTTTTCAACAAGATGTCTTTCTATAGCGAGTTTCATTTGAGATAGTCTTTTCTTAGAAGTGCAAGAGTGGTATTCCCTACAACTTATTCCCCAATTTGATCATTCTCAGAAATTAGGAGACGGAAACCACACCTACTGTAATATTAGACCTTGTAACAAGGCAACTAGGTTTCAATGGCTTAAAAGGTGCAGAAAGAGGCTCATGTATAATGACCTCCAGTGTCCCACAGGTTTCCCAAATCATTTCTTAGAGTATGGAAAAAGAGGAAATAAAGTGTCTACAGAAAGCGTATACCCCCTTGAACTTTGTTCAGTTTGTTGCGCCAGTGCCAGAGTTTCATGCAATTAAATGAGGACCTCTTTCTCACACCACATATGTTATACTTTCAAAGGGAAAAAAGGAAATATTACAATTGTATACATTTTCACCCACATGTTAATATTTGGTAGAAGCCCTTTTCACAGCAATTTCAGCTGTGAGTCTGTTGGTAATGGGCTCCACCACCTCTGCACCAACAAGATTTGATAATATTTGAGAATTTCAGAAGTCTGTCTGGTTTAGCTGAAGAATCAGCTAAGGTAAGTTTCAGGAAGAGCATCTGATTTCTTTCAATAAAGCAGAACAGAGAAAAAACACACAATACAAAATCATGAGAATTTGTATCCATATGACACTTTGACTCGAATACTTTTATCAGACCTACACAGAGTATATACTGTACACACTTTTTCAGCCCAGGTTTATACATTTGGATCTGCCATTTGTAGGTGTTTTTGTGTCTTAGCTCAACACTGTGAAACCTGTAGTTACAAACATGGAGGATGAAGACATGAAGACATATATTGTACCTCTGACCGGCCTACCTTCCAAGAGGTGAAAGATTAAACTTTTCCTTTATCGTCAACTCAGTGAATGTCTTTAAACTTTCGAAAACTGTAACAAAGAATAAGTTAAAAAACTTATTTTCATTGGACCCACAGAAAAGTCAAAGTTGTCCATAGAAATGCCCGTCTAAATCAGAAATCTACAGCACAAAGGCAGTGGCCTTTCGGGACATAAAAATGAAATCAGACTTTACTCAGACGAATTGCCCTTGGTCACGGACATCTTGCTATCAGTCACTACAAAGATGTTTTCTCTCGTGCCATGGCTTGCCTGACTTGCTTCTTCTGCTGGATGGCTTCTGGTCGCTGGTCAGGATCGACAGCCAGCATGTCCTGGAGCAGTGTCCTTAGCTCAGTGCTTATGGCTCTATTTACTTTCAGGGGGATGTGGAACTGCAGCCAGGGGTTCTCATCCAGGGCCTCTCCAACAGGCCCTGACAGACATATGCTCCTGTATCGGAAACACACTTTAGTTCAATTCTAAAATATTTCTCATAGGACTGAAGGAACCTTTGCCTGTTAAGAGTTAACAATTAGGTCCTCAAGAACTGTTTTACGGTTTTCTACACTCCTGGCTGGCCAAGGTCTCTTTAAGGTCTCTTAAGTGGAGGTGTAACTCATGTATCCTACATGTGATTTAGCAACATGAAAGGGAATAGCTTCTTATCGGATTATGGTCTTGGTTAACTGCCTAAGGCTGACCTAAGTGCCTAACTTTCTGACTTTCTTTATACCTTATATGTTAAGAAGCTTCTTCTGACCAATCAGAAATGTATGCTTTATGTATGAACATTTTGCTCATCAAAGTGAGTGAGAGACAAGGTTAACAGAAATTAGCCACGGCAGTAAATGACAGCACATTTTTGGGTTCTTAAATGGTCTCTACCTGGCACACCTGCAGTGCAAACTGACACACTGTTTAGAGAAACAGCTACTCTATTACTAATATTAATGAAACATTTCTTATTCTATGGAACAAAAACAAACAGTAAAACTAAAACACAGATCTCTTAGCTTCCTATTTCATGAACCAGATGACTGAATGACCAAGCCTAACTAGTAGTCAGAACCCCAGTTAACCCTCCGTAACACAAAGTTTAACCACACGACAGGAACTCTTTCAAACTGAGTGAAAATCATAAATGGATCCATAACTTTACATCAATTTACTATGTTGTGCCAATACCTGCATTTACATTTAGAACGAATGATGTCATAGAACCAGCATCACACCAGTTCCAGGTGTCTCCAAGGAGACAACAGAACTTCAGTTGTGTTTGCTAAAATACACACTTTGAAACATACTGTAACACTTAGTTAACATGTCTGGTTTAGTTGAAGAATCGGCTAAGGTAAGTTTCAGGGTTTAATGGTGGGATGGCACCTGTGCTTTTTTCCCCCAACCGCTAGAATATGATTCGCACCAAACCCAAAAGAAATACTGCACAGTTCAGGAACTTCATCAACCTAGCAACTGTAAAATAAGCTTACAAACAACTGAATTGAAATGCCAAAAAGTTCAGAGAAAGGCACAAACTATGTTTACTTGGGGTTTACAAAATTAAAGCTAACTAAAACTGTAATGATAAACAATCATGCTGCCAATGGACAGAGAAATATCATGTTTTTTGAATAATGTATTATTTGTTACATAGGAACCCAGTATAAGGGAATCCCTTGCGATCCTGTCTGCAGAGATAAAGGTAAGTATTGTTTTCTCTTTAGCTCTGTCACTCCAAGAAATATAATGAACATAAATATATTTGCCAATCTTTTCATAGTAATCCAAACAACTCTGCGTGTATCTGACATTTGTAATATTTATCTACCGCAGTATAACTCTTCTGGCAAGGCGATTGGTATTGTACCTTGAAAGAAAACTGATTGGAAATGTCATGTACTCTATGGTTTCTATTGATGTCAAGTGGCAAATGTTGACTGGTGATGTTATGTGAATCTTAGGAAATGGTCATTTTTCAATCGAGTCTATGTTTCTCAGAATTTGAGACAGAGAGGTCAATCTCTGCAATCCGAGCTGAGGGCATTTCTTGGAATGGAAAGGTAAGAGCAACGTGTTCTTTGTTATTCTCTTAAGACTCTTCGCCAGATTTAACGATGAAAAATGTAAATAATAATAACAAACATTATTTTATATAGTGCCTTGAAAGGTGGCTTCTTTACAGAATGACAAAACCAACTACAATAAATAATACACAAGATATGCATGATGACAATACACAGTTAGAGGAGACAGTAGATGGTCATTGTCAGTGTATTCTGAAGGTAGTTTTCCAATTTTTTGGAACGGGGTAAAAGCCACCTCTACTAAAATCTTTGTCCTAACCAAAAATGTAACAAAGTATAATAATAATATTAAAAATAATAATGATAAACTTTATCTATAGAGCACCTTTCATACAAATAGTGCTTTGGTGCTTTAAAAACCAAGCGTAAAAATAAAATATTAAAATTGAGAGATATACTTTCAGTTGTAAAGGAAAATACAGCAATACAGTAAAGCAACATACATGTCAATTAAATAAATAAAAATTAGGAAAGTCGTAATAAAATAAGAACAATTAAAGAGAACTAAAAAAAGAAACAGAAATAGAAAGAACAAAGAACCACTTTAACTAAAAGCAACATTTTCAAATGTTTTTTAAAACAATGTACCGAGCTTGACTGCCTAATAAAAAGTGGAAGTGAGTTTCATAATTTAGAAGCATAAAAACAAAAAGCAGCCTCTCCACTCTTTCTGCATTTCACATGTGGTATTTGCAGTAGGCCAGTATGTGCAGATCTCAGGTCACGTATACGAACATATGAAGACAGACATTCAGTAAGGTACAGACGTGCTAGGTCGCTTAAAGCTTTAAAAACAAGTAAAAGAACTTTCAAATTTATCCTAGATAATACAGGTGACCAGTGAAGTTTTTTTCAAAACAGGAATGATATTCTCTTTCTTGTATTTGTTAGGATCTGTGCTACTGCATTTCGAACAAGTAGTAAGGGATTTATTGTTTTCTTGGGAAGCCCACAAAACAGAGCATTATAATCATATCCACATCAATGTGAGCAATGGAGAAGTCAAATTAACGTGTCTAAATATCATCTAGTTCTATCCCAGGGAAGAGGGCTGTTGCCTACACAGACGACAAGACACAAAACGCTCAACTGTGCAAAACACGCATAAGGACATCAGTCAGGAGGAACAAGGTAAAGTGTTTTTTCTTCTTCACCATGGTCATGTAGTTTCACTCCAAGCACTGTCATATGAAATAACTGTGGAAACGACCTCCCCAACATTTTGGGTTGTTGCATTTTGCTTCAATGAATTTTAACCTTTTCTTTTAGACATTAAGAGGAAGGACACATTCACCCTTGGTAGAGATTCAGTTGTTCTATGAGATGTCAAGGTGAGAATTAACCACTTCAGGGATAAGTCAATCCACATAACTGAAAAAGGGGCAATGAACAGGATATGGGGATTTTGCTAGTTATAAAGTACAATAATCATCATTACATGATCTAAGACTACTGAAGTATAAGCTGTGTCCCTGACTGATTAATTAGCAAATTCATCTTTGTAGAGTGCAGCTACTATCTATTCAGTGGCATTTCCTTAAAACAATTGTATTCCCACATTCTGAATATGGAGTGAGATCATGTAGAGAATGTTGGACTTGTAATAACTAATTGAAGGATAATAATAATCAACGAAAGTGCTTAAAAGTATCAACAAATGCCTTCAAAGTACTTGACACGTACTTTGCTTTCAAAAGTGAAACATAATTAATGCTTACGTAAGATTTCTCTTGACTTCTCAGGAGTATACTAACTCCAAGGACAAGTAACATCACAAACCATTATTTAAGTGCTGATGTTGGAGCTGCAATACTACTACCAAGACAAAAAATGATACAGGTAACACTGCTTTCAGATTTCTAAGAATTGCTAAAATAGTATGTTTACAGAGCATTCAGAGTTGAGAATATGACAAGTTCCTACCATCTCAAACACTGCCAATCTAGAACAAAAAGAAAGTACTTGAACGCCTGCAGTAATCGAACACAAACCAGAACATATCAGTGCATGACAAGGAAATGTAGTCACAAAATGATTCTGCCCTTTCAAGTCCCAAAAAGGACCGAGGAACTTACCGGAGGCGATACCTGGATTTCAAACAGAGTACAATGTAGCCACTGTAGGGGAGAAGATCACAGAGAGCTCTTCTCAGATTGCTCAGAGTCAGCCCCAGCACCCTGTCCTGACTGAAGCAGACAAAGTGGTCAAACAGGTAGGTAGAAATGAGTAAGGAACAGAGAGTATGGTAATTCTTGCATTGTTTTGTTCGTCTGTCAAAGAAAAGAGTGCTTCTGACTTTTGTCAATGTTCATCTTTATTTTAGGAGAAGAACAAACGGTGGTATCACACTTTGCTCAAGTGTATGATACCATGTGTGTACAGCAGACATCACCAAAGGAACAGGAGACACCTGAGTAGAGAACAAGAATATGATAAGACTGATGAAAAAAAGCACCAGGAGAAATCCATTGAATATGCACAATCTCGTCCAGTATTTCAATGAAAAGTTTCATTGTTGTTTTTAGTGTTGTCGTATTGCATACATTTAAAACAATGTGTCTTGTTTAATGAACAATTTGATTTACTTTAGTAAAAAGTGTTGTTTACTGTAGTCCTAGCATGGATGCAATTGTTAGAAAAAACTTGAATGAAAAACTGAATGTTTCATACAATACGGGTTTGTGTTAACCCACACACCTAAGTGAAATGTTTGATTACGTTTACAAGACATAACACATAGTTCAGTTGAGTGTGAAAGGGAACAACAGAGAAAGTCACAAACAAAACATTTGTGAAGGACTTGATGAATGTTTTTTCTTTAGAAATGACAAAAAATAAAGAATTTTTCAACAAGATGTCTTTCTATAGCGAGTTTCATTTGAGATAGTCTTTTCTTAGAAGTGCAAGAGTGGTATTCCCTACAACTTATTCCCCAATTTGATCATTCTCAGAAATTAGGAGACGGAAACCACACCTACTGTAATATTAGACCTTGTAACAAGGCAACTAGGTTTCAATGGCTTAAAAGGTGCAGAAAGAGGCTCATGTATAATGACCTCCAGTGTCCCACAGGTTTCCCAAATCATTTCTTAGAGTATGGAAAAAGAGGAAATAAAGTGTCTACAGAAAGCGTATACCCCCTTGAACTTTGTTCAGTTTGTTGCGCCAGTACCAGAGTTTCATGCAATTAAATGAGGACCTCTATCTCACACCACATATGTTATACTTTCAATGGGAAAAAAGGAAAATTACAATTGTATACATTTTCACCCACATGTTAATATTTGGTAGAAGCCCTTTTCACAGCAATTTCAGCTGTGAGTCTGTTGGTAATGGGCTCCACCACCTCTGCACCAACAAGATTTGATAATATTTGAGAATTTCAGAAGTCTGTCTGGTTTAGCTGAAGAATCAGCTAAGGTAAGTTTCAGGAAGAGCATCTGATTTCTTTCAATAAAGCAGAACAGAGAAAAAACACACAATACAAAATCATGAGAATTTGTATCCATATGACACTTTGACTCGAATACTTTTATCAGACCTACACAGAGTATATACTGTACACACTTTTTCAGCCCAGGTTTATACATTTGGATCTGCCATTTGTAGGTGTTTTTGTGTCTTAGCTCAACACTGTGAAACCTGTAGTTACAAACATGGAGGATGAAGACATGAAGACATATATTGTACCTCTGACCGGCCTACCTTCCAAGAGGTGAAAGATTAAACTTTTCCTTTATCGTCAACTCAGTGAATGTCTTTAAACTTTCGAAAACTGTAACAAAGAATAAGTTAAAAAACTTATTTTCATTGGACCCACAGAAAAGTCAAAGTTGTCCATAGAAATGCCCGTCTAAATCAGAAATCTACAGCACAAAGGCAGTGGCCTTTCGGGACATAAAAATGAAATCAGACTTTACTCAGACGAATTGCCCTTGGTCACGGACATCTTGCTATCAGTCACTACAAAGATGTTTTCTCTCGTGCCATGGCTTGCCTGACTTGCTTCTTCTGCTGGATGGCTTCTGGTCGCTGGTCAGGATCGACAGCCAGCATGTCCTGGAGCAGTGTCCTTAGCTCAGTGCTTATGGCTCTATTTACTTTCAGGGGGATGTGGAACTGCAGCCAGGGGTTCTCATCCAGGGCCTCTCCAACAGGCCCTGACAGACATATGCTCCTGTATCGGAAACACACTTTAGTTCAATTCTAAAATATTTCTCATAGGACTGAAGGAACCTTTGCCTGTTAAGAGTTAACAATTAGGTCCTCAAGAACTGTTTTACGGTTTTCTACACTCCTGGCTGGCCAAGGTCTCTTTAAGGTCTCTTAAGTGGAGGTGTAACTCATGTATCCTACATGTGATTTAGCAACATGAAAGGGAATAGCTTCTTATCGGATTATGGTCTTGGTTAACTGCCTAAGGCTGACCTAAGTGCCTAACTTTCTGACTTTCTTTATACCTTATATGTTAAGAAGCTTCTTCTGACCAATCAGAAATGTATGCTTTATGTATGAACATTTTGCTCATCAAAGTGAGTGAGAGACAAGGTTAACAGAAATTAGCCACGGCAGTAAATGACAGCATATTTTTGGGTTCTTAAATGGTCTCTACCTGGCACACCTGCAGTGCAAACTGACACACTGTTTAGAGAAACAGCTACTCTATTACTAATATTAATGAAACATTTCTTATTCTATGGAACAAAAACAAACAGTAAAACTAAAACACAGATCTCTTAGCTTCCTATTTCATGAACCAGATGACTGAATGACCAAGCCTAACTAGTAGCCAGAACCCCAGTTAACCCTCCGTAACACAAAGTTTAACCACACGACAGGAACTCTTTCAAACTGAGTGAAAATCATAAATGGATCCATAACTTTACATCAATTTACTATGTTGTGCCAATACCTGCATTTACATTTAGAACGAATGATGTCATAGAACCAGCATCACACCAGTTCCAGGTGTCTCCAAGGAGACAACAGAACTTCAGTTGTGTTTGCTAAAATACACACTTTGAAACATACTGTAACACTTAGTTAACATGTCTGGTTTAGTTGAAGAATCGGCTAAGGTAAGTTTCAGGGTTTAATGGTGGGATGGCACCTGTGCTTTTTTCCCCCAACCGCTAGAATATGATTCGCACCAAACCCAAAAGAAATACTGCACAGTTCAAGAACTTCATCAACCTAGCAACTGTAAAATAAGCTTACAAAAACTGAATTGAAATGCCAAAAAGTTCAGAGAAAGGCACAAACTATGTTTACTTGGGGTTTACAAAATTAAAGCTAACTAAAACTGTAATGATAAACAATCATGCTGCCAATGGACAGAGAAATATCATGTTTTTTTAATAATGTATTATTTGTTACATAGGAACCCAGTATAAGGGAATCCCTTGCGATCCTGTCTGCAGAGATAAAGGTTAGTATTGTTTTCTCTTTAGCTCTGTCACTCCAAGAAATATAATGAACATAAATATATTTGCCAATCTTTTCATAGTAATCCAAACAACTCTGCGTGTATCTGACATTTGTAATATTTATCTACCACAGTATAACTCTTCTGGCAAGGCGATTGGTATTGTACCTTGAAAGAAAACTGATTGGAAATGTCATGTACTCTATGGTTTCTATTGATGTCAAGTGGCAAATGTTGACTGGTGATGTTATGTGAATCTTAGGAAATGGTCATTTTTCAATCGAGTCTATGTTTCTCAGAATTTGAGACAGGGAGGTCAATCTCTGCAATCCGAGCTGAGGGCATTTCCTGGAATGGAAAGGTAAGAGCAACGTGTTCTTTGATATTCTCTTAAGACTCTTCGCCAGATTTAACGATGAAAAATGTAAATAATAATAACAAACATTATTTTATATAGTGCCTTGAAAGGTGGCTTCTTTACAGAATGACAAAACCAACTACAATAAATAATACACAAGATATGCATGATGACAATACACAGTTAGAGGAGACAGTAGATGGTCATTGTCAGTGTATTCTGAAGGTAGTTTTCCAATTTTTTGGAACGGGGTAAAAGAGGCCACCTCTACTAGAATCTTTGTCCTAACCAAAAATGTAACAAAGTATAATAATAATATTAAAAATAATAATGATAAACTTTATCTATAGAGCACCTTTCATACAAATAGTGCTTTGGTGCTTTAAAAACCAAGCGTAAAAATAAAATATTAAAATTGAGAGATATACTTTCAGTTGTAAAGGAAAATACAGCAATACAGTAAAGCAACATACATGTCAATTAAATAAATAAAAATTAGGAAAGTCGTAATAAAATAAGAACAATTAAAGAGAACTAAAAAAAGAAACAGAAATAGAAAGAACAAAGAACCACTTTAACTAAAAGCAACATTTTCAAATGTTTTTTAAAACAATGTACCGAGCTTGACTGCCTAATAAAAAGTGGAAGTGAGTTTCATAATTTGGAAGCATAAAAACAAAAAGCAGCCTCTCCACTCTTTCTGCATTTCACATGTGGTATTTGCAGTAGGCCAGTATGTGCAGATCTCAGGTCACGTATAGGAACATATGAAGACAGACATTCAGTAAGGTACAGATGTGCTAGGTCGCTTAAAGCTTTAAAAACAAGTAAAAGAACTTTCAAATTTATCCTAGATAATACAGGTGACCGGTGAAGTTTTTTCAAAACAGGAATGATATTCTCTTTCTTGTATTTGTTAGGATCTTTGCTAATGCATTTCGAACAAGTAGTAAGGGATTTATTGTTTTCTTGGGAAGCCCACAAAACAGAGCATTATAATCATATCCACATCAATGTGAGCAATGGAGAAGTCAAATTAACGTGTCTAAATATCATCTAGTTCTATCCCAGGGAAGAGGGCTGTTGCCTACACAGACGACAAGACACAAAACGCTCAACTGTGCAAAACACGCATAAGGACATCAGTCAGGAGGAACAAGGTAAACTGTTTTTTCTTCTTCACCATGGTCATGTAGTTTCACTCCAAGCACTGTCATATGAAATAACTGTGGAAACGACCTCCCCAACATTTTGGGTTGTTGCATTTTGCTTCAATGAATTTTAACCTTTTCTTTTAGACATTAAGAGGAAGGACACATTCACCCTTGGTAGAGATTCAGTTGTTCTATGAGATGTCAAGGTGAGAATTAACCACTTCAGGGATAAGTCAATCCACATGACTGAAAAAGGGGCAATGAACAGGATATTGGGATTTTGCTAGTTATAAAGTACAATAATCATCATTACATGATCTAACACTACTGAAGTATAAGCTGTGTCCCTGACTGATTAATTAGCAAATTCATCTTTGTAGAGTGCAGCTACTATCTATTCAGTGGCATTTCCTTAAAACAATTGTATTCCCACATTCTGAATATGGAGTGAGATCATGTAGAGAATGTTGGACTTGTAATAACTAATTGAAGTATAATAATAATCAACGAAAGTGCTGAAAAGTATCAACAAATGCCTTCAAAGTACTTGACACGTACTTTGCTTTCAAAAGTGAAACATAATTAATGCTTACGTAAGATTTCTCTTGACTTCTCAGGAGTATACTAACTCAAAGGACAAGTAACATCACAAACCATTATTTAAGTGCTGATGTTGGAGCTGCAATACTACTACCAAGACAAAAAATGATACAGGTAACACTGCTTTCAGATTTCTAAGAATTGCTAAAATAGTATGTTTACAGAGCATTCAGAGTTGAGAATATGACAAGTTCCTACCATCTCAAACACTGCCAATCTAGAACAAAAAGAAAGTACTTGAACGCCTGCAGTAATCGAACACAAACCAGAACATATCAGTGCATGACAAGAAAATGTAGTCACAAAATGATTCTACCCTTTCAAGTCCCAAAAAGGACCGAGGAACTTACCGGAGGCGATACCTGGATTTCAAACAGAGTACAATGTAGCCACTGTAGGGGAGAAGATCACAGAGAGCTCTTCTCAGATTGCTCAGAGTCAGCCCCAGCACCCTGTCCTGACTGAAGCAGACAAAGTGGTCAAACAGGTAGGTAGAAATGAGTAAGGAACAGAGAGTATGGTTATTCTTGCATTGTTTTGTTCGTCTGTCAAAGAAAAGAGTGCTTCTGACTTTTGTCAATGTTCATCTTTATTTTAGGAGAAGAACAAACGGTGGTATCACACTTTGCTCAAGTGTATGATACCATGTGTGTACAGCAGACATCACCAAAGGAACAGGAGACACCTGAGTAGAGAACAAGAATATGAAAAGACTGATGAAAAAAAGCACCAGGAGAAATCCATTGAATATGCACAATCTCGTTTAGTATTTCAATGAAAAGTTTCAGTGTTGTTTTTAGTGTCGTCGTATTGCATACATTTAAAACAATGTGTCTTGTTTAATGAACAATTTGATTTACTTTAGTAAAAAGTGTTGTTTACTGTAGTCCTGGCATGGATGCAATTGTTAGAAAAAACTTGAATGAAAAACTGAATGTTTCATACAATACGGGTTTGTGTTAACCCACACACCTAAGTGAAATGTTTGATTACGTTTACAAGACATAACACATAGTTCAGTTGAGTGTGAAAGGGAACAACAGAGAAAGTCACAAACAAAACATTTGTGAAGGACTTGATGAATGTTTTTTCTTTAGAAATGACAAAAAATAAAGAATTTTTCAACAAGATGTCTTTCTATAGCGAGTTTCATTTGAGATAGTCTTTTCTTAGAAGTGCAAGAGTGGTATTCCCTACAACTTATTCCCCAATTTGATCATTCTCAGAAATTAGGAGACGGAAACCACACCTACTGTAATATTAGACCTTGTAACAAGGCAACTAGGTTTCAATGGCTTAAAAGGTGCAGAAAGAGGCTCATGTATAATGACCTCCAGTGTCCCACAGGTTTCCCAAATCATTTCTTAGAGTATGGAAAAAGAGGAAATAAAGTGTCTACAGAAAGCGTATACCCCCTTGAACTTTGTTCAGTTTGTTGCGCCAGTACCAGAGTTTCATGCAATTAAATGAGGACCTCTATCTCACACCACATATGTTATACTTTCAATGGGAAAAAAGGAAAATTACAATTGTATACATTTTCACCCACATGTTAATATTTGGTAGAAGCCCTTTTCACAGCAATTTCAGCTGTGAGTCTGTTGGTAATGGGCTCCACCACCTCTGCACCAACAAGATTTGATAATATTTGAGAATTTCAGAAGTCTGTCTGGTTTAGCTGAAGAATCAGCTAAGGTAAGTTTCAGGAAGAGCATCTGATTTCTTTCAATAAAGCAGAACAGAGAAAAAACACACAATACAAAATCATGAGAATTTGTATCCATATGACACTTTGACTCGAATACTTTTATCAGACCTACACAGAGTATATACTGTACACACTTTTTCAGCCCAGGTTTATACATTTGGATCTGCCATTTGTAGGTGTTTTTGTGTCTTAGCTCAACACTGTGAAACCTGTAGTTACAAACATGGAGGATGAAGACATGAAGACATATATTGTACCTCTGACCGGCCTACCTTCCAAGAGGTGAAAGATTAAACTTTTCCTTTATCGTCAACTCAGTGAATGTCTTTAAACTTTCGAAAACTGTAACAAAGAATAAGTTAAAAAACTTATTTTCATTGGACCCACAGAAAAGTCAAAGTTGTCCATAGAAATGCCCGTCTAAATCAGAAATCTACAGCACAAAGGCAGTGGCCTTTCGGGACATAAAAATGAAATCAGACTTTACTCAGACGAATTGCCCTTGGTCACGGACATCTTGCTATCAGTCACTACAAAGATGTTTTCTCTCGTGCCATGGCTTGCCTGACTTGCTTCTTCTGCTGGATGGCTTCTGGTCGCTGGTCAGGATCGACAGCCAGCATGTCCTGGAGCAGTGTCCTTAGCTCAGTGCTTATGGCTCTATTTACTTTCAGGGGGATGTGGAACTGCAGCCAGGGGTTCTCATCCAGGGCCTCTCCAACAGGCCCTGACAGACATATGCTCCTGTATCGGAAACACACTTTAGTTCAATTCTAAAATATTTCTCATAGGACTGAAGGAACCTTTGCCTGTTAAGAGTTAACAATTAGGTCCTCAAGAACTGTTTTACGGTTTTCTACACTCCTGGCTGGCCAAGGTCTCTTTAAGGTCTCTTAAGTGGAGGTGTAACTCATGTATCCTACATGTGATTTAGCAACATGAAAGGGAATAGCTTCTTATCGGATTATGGTCTTGGTTAACTGCCTAAGGCTGACCTAAGTGCCTAACTTTCTGACTTTCTTTATACCTTATATGTTAAGAAGCTTCTTCTGACCAATCAGAAATGTATGCTTTATGTATGAACATTTTGCTCATCAAAGTGAGTGAGAGACAAGGTTAACAGAAATTAGCCACGGCAGTAAATGACAGCATATTTTTGGGTTCTTAAATGGTCTCTACCTGGCACACCTGCAGTGCAAACTGACACACTGTTTAGAGAAACAGCTACTCTATTACTAATATTAATGAAACATTTCTTATTCTATGGAACAAAAACAAACAGTAAAACTAAAACACAGATCTCTTAGCTTCCTATTTCATGAACCAGATGACTGAATGACCAAGCCTAACTAGTAGCCAGAACCCCAGTTAACCCTCCGTAAACAAAGTTTAACCACACGACAGGAACTCTTTCAAACTGAGTGAAAATCATAAATGGATCCATAACTTTACATCAATTTACTATGTTGTGCCAATACCTGCATTTACATTTAGAACGAATGATGTCATAGAACCAGCATCACACCAGTTCCAGGTGTCTCCAAGGAGACAACAGAACTTCAGTTGTGTTTGCTAAAATACACACTTTGAAACATACTGTAACACTTAGTTAACATGTCTGGTTTAGTTGAAGAATCGGCTAAGGTAAGTTTCAGGGTTTAATGGTGGGATGGCACCTGTGCTTTTTTCCCCCAACCGCTAGAATATGATTCGCACCAAACCCAAAAGAAATACTGCACAGTTCAAGAACTTCATCAACCTAGCAACTGTAAAATAAGCTTACAAAAACTGAATTGAAATGCCAAAAAGTTCAGAGAAAGGCACAAACTATGTTTACTTGGGGTTTACAAAATTAAAGCTAACTAAAACTGTAATGATAAACAATCATGCTGCCAATGGACAGAGAAATATCATGTTTTTTTAATAATGTATTATTTGTTACATAGGAACCCAGTATAAGGGAATCCCTTGCGATCCTGTCTGCAGAGATAAAGGTTAGTATTGTTTTCTCTTTAGCTCTGTCACTCCAAGAAATATAATGAACATAAATATATTTGCCAATCTTTTCATAGTAATCCAAACAACTCTGCGTGTATCTGACATTTGTAATATTTATCTACCACAGTATAACTCTTCTGGCAAGGCGATTGGTATTGTACCTTGAAAGAAAACTGATTGGAAATGTCATGTACTCTATGGTTTCTATTGATGTCAAGTGGCAAATGTTGACTGGTGATGTTATGTGAATCTTAGGAAATGGTCATTTTTCAATCGAGTCTATGTTTCTCAGAATTTGAGACAGGGAGGTCAATCTCTGCAATCCGAGCTGAGGGCATTTCCTGGAATGGAAAGGTAAGAGCAACGTGTTCTTTGATATTCTCTTAAGACTCTTCGCCAGATTTAACGATGAAAAATGTAAATAATAATAACAAACATTATTTTATATAGTGCCTTGAAAGGTGGCTTCTTTACAGAATGACAAAACCAACTACAATAAATAATACACAAGATATGCATGATGACAATACACAGTTAGAGGAGACAGTAGATGGTCATTGTCAGTGTATTCTGAAGGTAGTTTTCCAATTTTTTGGAACGGGGTAAAAGAGGCCACCTCTACTAGAATCTTTGTCCTAACCAAAAATGTAACAAAGTATAATAATAATATTAAAAATAATAATGATAAACTTTATCTATAGAGCACCTTTCATACAAATAGTGCTTTGGTGCTTTAAAAACCAAGCGTAAAAATAAAATATTAAAATTGAGAGATATACTTTCAGTTGTAAAGGAAAATACAGCAATACAGTAAAGCAACATACATGTCAATTAAATAAATAAAAATTAGGAAAGTCGTAATAAAATAAGAACAATTAAAGAGAACTAAAAAAAGAAACAGAAATAGAAAGAACAAAGAACCACTTTAACTAAAAGCAACATTTTCAAATGTTTTTTAAAACAATGTACCGAGCTTGACTGCCTAATAAAAAGTGGAAGTGAGTTTCATAATTTGGAAGCATAAAAACAAAAAGCAGCCTCTCCACTCTTTCTGCATTTCACATGTGGTATTTGCAGTAGGCCAGTATGTGCAGATCTCAGGTCACGTATAGGAACATATGAAGACAGACATTCAGTAAGGTACAGATGTGCTAGGTCGCTTAAAGCTTTAAAAACAAGTAAAAGAACTTTCAAATTTATCCTAGATAATACAGGTGACCGGTGAAGTTTTTTCAAAACAGGAATGATATTCTCTTTCTTGTATTTGTTAGGATCTTTGCTAATGCATTTCGAACAAGTAGTAAGGGATTTATTGTTTTCTTGGGAAGCCCACAAAACAGAGCATTATAATCATATCCACATCAATGTGAGCAATGGAGAAGTCAAATTAACGTGTCTAAATATCATCTAGTTCTATCCCAGGGAAGAGGGCTGTTGCCTACACAGACGACAAGACACAAAACGCTCAACTGTGCAAAACACGCATAAGGACATCAGTCAGGAGGAACAAGGTAAACTGTTTTTTCTTCTTCACCATGGTCATGTAGTTTCACTCCAAGCACTGTCATATGAAATAACTGTGGAAACGACCTCCCCAACATTTTGGGTTGTTGCATTTTGCTTCAATGAATTTTAACCTTTTCTTTTAGACATTAAGAGGAAGGACACATTCACCCTTGGTAGAGATTCAGTTGTTCTATGAGATGTCAAGGTGAGAATTAACCACTTCAGGGATAAGTCAATCCACATGACTGAAAAAGGGGCAATGAACAGGATATTGGGATTTTGCTAGTTATAAAGTACAATAATCATCATTACATGATCTAACACTACTGAAGTATAAGCTGTGTCCCTGACTGATTAATTAGCAAATTCATCTTTGTAGAGTGCAGCTACTATCTATTCAGTGGCATTTCCTTAAAACAATTGTATTCCCACATTCTGAATATGGAGTGAGATCATGTAGAGAATGTTGGACTTGTAATAACTAATTGAAGTATAATAATAATCAACGAAAGTGCTGAAAAGTATCAACAAATGCCTTCAAAGTACTTGACACGTACTTTGCTTTCAAAAGTGAAACATAATTAATGCTTACGTAAGATTTCTCTTGACTTCTCAGGAGTATACTAACTCAAAGGACAAGTAACATCACAAACCATTATTTAAGTGCTGATGTTGGAGCTGCAATACTACTACCAAGACAAAAAATGATACAGGTAACACTGCTTTCAGATTTCTAAGAATTGCTAAAATAGTATGTTTACAGAGCATTCAGAGTTGAGAATATGACAAGTTCCTACCATCTCAAACACTGCCAATCTAGAACAAAAAGAAAGTACTTGAACGCCTGCAGTAATCGAACACAAACCAGAACATATCAGTGCATGACAAGAAAATGTAGTCACAAAATGATTCTACCCTTTCAAGTCCCAAAAAGGACCGAGGAACTTACCGGAGGCGATACCTGGATTTCAAACAGAGTACAATGTAGCCACTGTAGGGGAGAAGATCACAGAGAGCTCTTCTCAGATTGCTCAGAGTCAGCCCCAGCACCCTGTCCTGACTGAAGCAGACAAAGTGGTCAAACAGGTAGGTAGAAATGAGTAAGGAACAGAGAGTATGGTTATTCTTGCATTGTTTTGTTCGTCTGTCAAAGAAAAGAGTGCTTCTGACTTTTGTCAATGTTCATCTTTATTTTAGGAGAAGAACAAACGGTGGTATCACACTTTGCTCAAGTGTATGATACCATGTGTGTACAGCAGACATCACCAAAGGAACAGGAGACACCTGAGTAGAGAACAAGAATATGAAAAGACTGATGAAAAAAAGCACCAGGAGAAATCCATTGAATATGCACAATCTCGTTTAGTATTTCAATGAAAAGTTTCAGTGTTGTTTTTAGTGTCGTCGTATTGCATACATTTAAAACAATGTGTCTTGTTTAATGAACAATTTGATTTACTTTAGTAAAAAGTGTTGTTTACTGTAGTCCTGGCATGGATGCAATTGTTAGAAAAAACTTGAATGAAAAACTGAATGTTTCATACAATACGGGTTTGTGTTAACCCACACACCTAAGTGAAATGTTTGATTACGTTTACAAGACATAACACATAGTTCAGTTGAGTGTGAAAGGGAACAACAGAGAAAGTCACAAACAAAACATTTGTGAAGGACTTGATGAATGTTTTTTCTTTAGAAATGACAAAAAATAAAGAATTTTTCAACAAGATGTCTTTCTATAGCGAGTTTCATTTGAGATAGTCTTTTCTTAGAAGTGCAAGAGTGGTATTCCCTACAACTTATTCCCCAATTTGATCATTCTCAGAAATTAGGAGACGGAAACCACACCTACTGTAATATTAGACCTTGTAACAAGGCAACTAGGTTTCAATGGCTTAAAAGGTGCAGAAAGAGGCTCATGTATAATGACCTCCAGTGTCCCACAGGTTTCCCAAATCATTTCTTAGAGTATGGAAAAAGAGGAAATAAAGTGTCTACAGAAAGCGTATACCCCCTTGAACTTTGTTCAGTTTGTTGCGCCAGTACCAGAGTTTCATGCAATTAAATGAGGACCTCTATCTCACACCACATATGTTATACTTTCAATGGGAAAAAAGGAAAATTACAATTGTATACATTTTCACCCACATGTTAATATTTGGTAGAAGCCCTTTTCACAGCAATTTCAGCTGTGAGTCTGTTGGTAATGGGCTCCACCACCTCTGCACCAACAAGATTTGATAATATTTGAGAATTTCAGAAGTCTGTCTGGTTTAGCTGAAGAATCAGCTAAGGTAAGTTTCAGGAAGAGCATCTGATTTCTTTCAATAAAGCAGAACAGAGAAAAAACACACAATACAAAATCATGAGAATTTGTATCCATATGACACTTTGACTCGAATACTTTTATCAGACCTACACAGAGTATATACTGTACACACTTTTTCAGCCCAGGTTTATACATTTGGATCTGCCATTTGTAGGTGTTTTTGTGTCTTAGCTCAACACTGTGAAACCTGTAGTTACAAACATGGAGGATGAAGACATGAAGACATATATTGTACCTCTGACCGGCCTACCTTCCAAGAGGTGAAAGATGAAACTTTTCCTTTATCGTCAACTCAGTGAATGTCTTTAAACTTTCGAAAACTGTAACAAAGAATAAGTTAAAAAACTTATTTTCATTGGACCCACAGAAAAGTCAAAGTTGTCCATAGAAATGCCCGTCTAAATCAGAAATCTACAGCACAAAGGCAGTGGCCTTTCGGGACATAAAAATGAAATCAGACTTTACTCAGACGAATTGCCCTTGGTCACGGACATCTTGCTATCAGTCACTACAAAGATGTTTTCTCTCGTGCCATGGCTTGCCTGACTTGCTTCTTCTGCTGGATGGCTTCTGGTCGCTGGTCAGGATCGACAGCCAGCATGTCCTGGAGCAGTGTCCTTAGCTCAGTGCTTATGGCTCTATTTACTTTCAGGGGGATGTGGAACTGCAGCCAGGGGTTCTCATCCAGGGCCTCTCCAACAGGCCCTGACAGACATATGCTCCTGTATCGGAAACACACTTTAGTTCAATTCTAAAATATTTCTCATAGGACTGAAGGAACCTTTGCCTGTTAAGAGTTAACAATTAGGTCCTCAAGAACTGTTTTACGGTTTTCTACACTCCTGGCTGGCCAAGGTCTCTTTAAGGTCTCTTAAGTGGAGGTGTAACTCATGTATCCTACATGTGATTTAGCAACATGAAAGGGAATAGCTTCTTATCGGATTATGGTCTTGGTTAACTGCCTAAGGCTGACCTAAGTGCCTAACTTTCTGACTTTCTTTATACCTTATATGTTAAGAAGCTTCTTCTGACCAATCAGAAATGTATGCTTTATGTATGAACATTTTGCTCATCAAAGTGAGTGAGAGACAAGGTTAACAGAAATTAGCCACGGCAGTAAATGACAGCATATTTTTGGGTTCTTAAATGGTCTCTACCTGGCACACCTGCAGTGCAAACTGACACACTGTTTAGAGAAACAGCTACTCTATTACTAATATTAATGAAACATTTCTTATTCTATGGAACAAAAACAAACAGTAAAACTAAAACACAGATCTCTTAGCTTCCTATTTCATGAACCAGATGACTGAATGACCAAGCCTAACTAGTAGCCAGAACCCCAGTTAACCCTCCGTAACACAAAGTTTAACCACACGACAGGAACTCTTTCAAACTGAGTGAAAATCATAAATGGATCCATAACTTTACATCAATTTACTATGTTGTGCCAATACCTGCATTTACATTTAGAACGAATGATGTCATAGAACCAGCATCACACCAGTTCCAGGTGTCTCCAAGGAGACAACAGAACTTCAGTTGTGTTTGCTAAAATACACACTTTGAAACATACTGTAACACTTAGTTAACATGTCTGGTTTAGTTGAAGAATCGGCTAAGGTAAGTTTCAGGGTTTAATGGTGGGATGGCACCTGTGCTTTTTTCCCCCCACCGCTAGAATATGATTCGCACCAAACCCAAAAGAAATACTGCACAGTTCAGGAACTTCATCAACCTAGCAACTGTAAAATAAGCTTACAAACAACTGAATTGAAATGCCAAAAAGTTCAGAGAAAGGCACAAACTATGTTTACTTGGGGTTTACAAAATTAAAGCTAACTAAAACTGTAATGATAAACAATCATGTTGCCAATGGACAGAGAAATATCATGTTTTTTGAATAATGTATTATTTGTTACATAGGAACCCAGTATAAGGGAATCCCTTGCGATCCTGTCTGCAGAGATAAAGGTAAGTATTGTTTTCTCTTTAGCTCTGTCACTCCAAGAAATATAATGAACATAAATATATTTGCCAATCTTTTCATAGTAATCCAAACAACTCTGCGTGCATCTGACATTTGTAATATTTATCTACCGCAGTATAACTCTTCTGGCAAGGCGATTGGTATTGAACCTTGAAAGAAAACTGATTGGAAATGTCATGTACTCTATGGTTTCTATTGATGTCAAGTGGCAAATGTTGACTGGTGATGTTATGTGAATCTTAGGAAATGGTCATTTTTCAATCGAGTCTATGTTTCTCAGAATTTGAGACAGAGAGGTCAATCTCTGCAATCCGAGCTGAGGGCATTTCTTGGAATGGAAAGGTAAGAGCAACGTGTTCTTTGATATTCTCTTAAGACTCTTCGCCAGATTTAACGATGAAAAATGTAAATAATAATAACAAACATTATTTTATATAGTGCCTTGAAAGGTGGCTGCTTTACAGAATGACAAAACCAACTACAATAAATAATACACAAGATATGCATGATGACAATACACAGTTAGAGGAGACAGTAGATGGTCATTGTCAGTGTATTCTGAAGGTAGTTTTCCAATTTTTTGGAATGGGGTAAAAGAGGCCACCTCTACTAGAATCTTTGTCCTAACCAAAAATGTAACAAAGTATAATAATAATATTAAAAATAATAATAATAAACTTTATCTATAGAGCACCTTTCATACAAATAGTGCTTTGGTGCTTTAAAAACCAAGCGTAAAAATAAAATATTAAAATTGAGAGATATACTTTCAGTTGTAAAGGAAAATACAGCAATACAGTAACTATACAGTAACTATACAGTAACAATACAGTACATGTCAACTAAATAAATAAAAATTAGGAAAGTCGTAATAAAATAAGAACAATTAAAGAGAACTAAAAAAAGAAACAGAAATAGAAAGAACAAAGAACCACTTTAACTAAAAGCAACATTTTCAAATGTTTTTTAAAACAATGTACCGAGCTTGACTGCCTAATAAAAAGTGGAAGTGAGTTTCATAATTTAGAAGCATAAAAACAAAAAGCAGCCTCTCCACTCTTTCTGCATTTCACATGTGGTATTTGCAGTAGGCCAGTATGTGCAGATCTCAGGTCACGTATAGGAACATATGAAGACAGACATTCAGTAAGGTACAGACGTGCTAGGTCGCTTAAAGCTTTAAAAACAAGTAAAAGAACTTTCAAATTTATCCTAGATAATACAGGTGACCAGTGAAGTTTTTTCAAAACAGGAATGATATTCTCTTTCTTGTATTTGTTAGGATCTGTGCTACTGCATTTCGAACAAGTAGTAAGGGATTTATTGTTTTCTTGGGAAGCCCACAAAACAGAGCATTATAATCATATCCACATCAATGTGAGCAATGGAGAAGTCAAATTAACGTGTCTAAATATCATCTAGTTCTATCCCAGGGAAGAGGGCTGTTGCCTACACAGACGACAAGACACAAAACGCTCAACTGCGCAAAACACGCATAAGGACATCAGTCAGGAGGAACAAGGTAAAGTGTTTTTTCTTCTTCACCATGGTCATGTAGTTTCACTCCAAGCACTGTCATATGAAATAACTGTGGAAACGACCTCCCCAACATTTTGGGTTGTTGCATTTTGCTTCAATGAATTTTAACCTTTTCTTTTAGACATTAAGAGGAAGGACACATTCACCCTTGGTACAGATTCAGTTGTTCTATGAGATGTCAAGGTGAGAATTAACCACTTCAGGCATAAGTCAATCCACATGACTGAAAAAGGGGCAATGAACAGGATATGGGGATTTTGCTAGTTATAAAGTACAATAATCATCATTACATGATCTAAGACTACTGAAGTATAAGCTGTGTCCCTGACTGATTAATTAGCAAATTCATCTTTGTAGAGTGCAGCTACTATCTATTCAGTGGCCTTTCCTTAAAACAATTGTATTCCCACATTCTGAATATGGAGTGAGATCATGTAGAGAATGTTGGACTTGTAATAACTAATTGAAGGATAATAATAATCAACGAAAGTGCTTAAAAGTATCAACAAATGCTTTCAAAGTACTTGACACGTACTTTGCTTTCAAAAGTGAAACATAATTAATGCTTACGTAAGATTTCTCTTGACTTCTCAGGAGTATACTAACTCCAAGGACAAGTAACATCACAAACCATTATTTAAGTGCTGATGTTGGAGCTGCAATACTACTACCAAGACAAAAAATGATACAGGTAACACTGCTTTCAGATTTCTAAGAATTGCTAAAATAGTATGTTTACAGAGCATTCAGAGTTTAGAATATGACAAGTTCCTACCATCTCAAACACTGCCAATCTAGAACAAAAAGAAAGTACTTGAACGCCTGCAGTAATCGAACACAAACCAGAACATATCAGTGCATGACAAGGAAATGTAGTCACAAAATGATTCTACCCTTTCAAGTCCCAAAAAGGACCGAGGAACTTACCGGAGGCGATACCTGGATTTCAAACAGAGTACAATGTAGCCACTGTAGGGGAGAAGATCACAGAGAGCTCTTCTCAGATTGCTCAGAGTCAGCCCCAGCACCCTGTCCTGACTGAAGCAGACAAAGTGGTCAAACAGGTAGGTAGAAATGAGTAAGGAACAGAGAGTATGGTTATTCTTGCATTGTTTTGTTTGTCTGTCAAAGAAAAGAGTGCTTCTGACTTTTGTCAATGTTCATCTTTATTTTAGGAGAAGAACAAACGGTGGTATTACACTTTGCTCAAGTGTATGATACCATGTGTGTACGGCAGACATCACCAAAGGAACAGGAGACACCTGAGTAGAGAACAAGAATATGAAAAGACTGATGAAAAAAGCACCAGGAGAAATCCATTGAATATGCACAATCTCGTACAGTATTTCAATGAAAAGTTTCAGTGTTGTTTTTAGTGTCGTCGTATTGCATACATTTAAAACAATGTCTCTTGTTTAATGAACAATTTGATTTACTTTAGTAAAAAGTGTTGTTTACTGTAGTCCTAGCATGGATGCAATTGTTAGAAAAAACTTGGATGAAAAACTGAATGTTTCATACAATATGGGTTTGTGTTAACCCACACACCTAAGTGAAATGTTTGATTACGTTTACAAGACATAACACATAGTTCAGTTGAGTGTGAAAGGGAACAACAGAGAAAGTCACAAACAAAACATTTGTGAAGGACTTGATGAATGTTTTTCTTTAGAAATGACAAAAAATAAAGAATTTTTCAACAAGATGTCTTTCTATAGCGAGTTTCATTTGAGATAGTCTTTTCTTAGAAGTGCAAGAGTGGTATTCCCTACAACTTATTCCCCAATTTGATCATTCTCAGAAATTAGGAGACGGAAACCACACCTACTGTAATATTAGACCTTGTAACAAGGCAACTAGGTTTCAATGGCTTAAAAGGTGCAGAAAGAGGCTCATGTATAATGACCTCCAGTGTCCCACAGGTTTCCCAAATCATTTCTTAGAGTATGGAAAAAGAGGAAATAAAGTGTCTACAGAAAGCGTATACCCCCTTGAACTTTGTTCAGTTTGTTGCGCCAGTGCCAGAGTTTCATGCAATTAAATGAGGACCTCTTTCTCACACCACATATGTTATACTTTCAAAGGGAAAAAAGGAAATATTACAATTGTATACATTTTCACCCACATGTTAATATTTGGTAGAAGCCCTTTTCACAGCAATTTCAGCTGTGAGTCTGTTGGTAATGGGCTCCACCACCTCTGCACCAACAAGATTTGATAATATTTGAGAATTTCAGAAGTCTGTCTGGTTTAGCTGAAGAATCAGCTAAGGTAAGTTTCAGGAAGAGCATCTGATTTCTTTCAATAAAGCAGAACAGAGAAAAAACACACAATACAAAATCATGAGAATTTGTATCCATATGACACTTTGACTCGAATACTTTTATCAGACCTACACAGAGTATATACTGTACACACTTTTTCAGCCCAGGTTTATACATTTGGATCTGCCATTTGTAGGTGTTTTTGTGTCTTAGCTCAACACTGTGAAACCTGTAGTTACAAACATGGAGGATGAAGACATGAAGACATATATTGTACCTCTGACCGGCCTACCTTCCAAGAGGTGAAAGATGAAACTTTTCCTTTATCGTCAACTCAGTGAATGTCTTTAAACTTTCGAAAACTGTAACAAAGAATAAGTTAAAAAACTTATTTTCATTGGACCCACAGAAAAGTCAAAGTTGTCCATAGAAATGCCCGTCTAAATCAGAAATCTACAGCACAAAGGCAGTGGCCTTTCGGGACATAAAAATGAAATCAGACTTTACTCAGACGAATTGCCCTTGGTCACGGACATCTTGCTATCAGTCACTACAAAGATGTTTTCTCTCGTGCCATGGCTTGCCTGACTTGCTTCTTCTGCTGGATGGCTTCTGGTCGCTGGTCAGGATCTACAGCCAGCATGTCCTGGAGCAGTGTCCTTAGCTCAGTGCTTATGGCTCTATTTACTTTCAGGGGGATGTGGAACTGCAGCCAGGGGTTCTCATCCAGGGCCTCTCCAACAGGCCCTGACAGACATATGCTCCTGTATCGGAAACACACTTTAGTTAAATTCTAAAATATTTCTCATAGGACTGAAGGAACCTTTGCCTGTTAAGAGTTAACAATTAGGTCCTCAAGAACTGTTTTACGGTTTTCTACACTCCTGGCTGGCCAAGGTCTCTTTAAGGTCTCTTAAGTGGAGGTGTAACTCATGTATCCTACATGTGATTTAGCAACATGAAAGGGAATAGCTTCTTATCGGATTATGGTCTTGGTTAACTGCCTAAGGCTGACCTAAGTGCCTAACTTTCTGACTTTCTTTATACCTTATATGTTAAGAAGCTTCTTCTGACCAATCAGAAATGTATGCTTTATGTATGAACATTTTGCTCATCAAAGTGAGTGAGAGAAAAGGTTAACAGAAATTAGCCACGGCAGTAAATGACAGCATATTTTTGGGTTCTTAAATGGTCTCTACCTGGCACACCTGCAGTGCAAACTGACACACTGTTTAGAGAAACAGCTACTCTATTACTAATATTAATGAAACATTTCTTATTCTATGGAACAAAAACAAACAGTAAAACTAAAACACAGATCTCTTAGCTTCCTATTTCATGAACCAGATGACTGAATGACCAAGCCTAACTAGTAGCCAGAACCCCAGTTAACCCTCCGTAACACAAAGTTTAACCACACGACAGGAACTCTTTCAAACTGAGTGAAAATCATAAATGGATCCATAACTTTACATCAATTTACTATGTTGTGCCAATACCTGCATTTACATTTAGAACGAATGATGTCATAGAACCAGCATCACACCAGTTCCAGGTGTCTCCAAGGAGACAACAGAACTTCAGTTGTGTTTGCTAAAATACACACTTTGAAACATACTGTAACACTTAGTTAACATGTCTGGTTTAGTTGAAGAATCGGCTAAGGTAAGTTTCAGGGTTTAATGGTGGGATGGCACCTGTGCTTTTTTCCCCCAACCGCTAGAATATGATTCGCACCAAACCCAAAAGAAATACTGCACAGTTCAGGAACTTCATCAACCTAGCAACTGTAAAATAAGCTTACAAACAACTGAATTGAAATGCCAAAAAGTTCAGAGAAAGGCACAAACTATGTTTACTTGGGGTTTCCAAAATTAAAGCTAACTAAAACTGTAATGATAAACAATCATGCTGCCAATGGACAGAGAAATATCATGTTTTTTTAATAATGTATTATTTGTTACATAGGAACCCAGTATAAGGGAATCCCTTGCGATCCTGTCTGCAGAGATAAAGGTTAGTATTGTTTTCTCTTTAGCTCTGTCACTCCAAGAAATATAATGAACATAAATATATTTGCCAATCTTTTCATAGTAATCCAAACAACTCTGCGTGTATCTGACATTTGTAATATTTATCTACCACAGTATAACTCTTCTGGCAAGGCGATTGGTATTGTACCTTGAAAGAAAACTGATTGGAAATGTCATGTACTCTATGGTTTCTATTGATGTCAAGTGGCAAATGTTGACTGGTGATGTTATGTGAATCTTAGGAAATGGTCATTTTTCAATCGAGTCTATGTTTCTCAGAATTTGAGACAGGGAGGTCAATCTCTGCAATCCGAGCTGAGGGCATTTCCTGGAATGGAAAGGTAAGAGCAACGTGTTCTTTGATATTCTCTTAAGACTCTTCGCCAGATTTAACGATGAAAAATGTAAATAATAATAACAAACATTATTTTATATAGTGCCTTGAAAGGTGGCTTCTTTACAGAATGACAAAACCAACTACAATAAATAATACACAAGATATGCATGATGACAATACACAGTTAGAGGAGACAGTAGATGGTCATTGTCAGTGTATTCTGAAGGTAGTTTTCCAATTTTTTGGAACGGGGTAAAAGAGGCCACCTCTACTAGAATCTTTGTCCTAACCAAAAATGTAACAAAGTATAATAATAATATTAAAAATAATAATGATAAACTTTATCTATAGAGCACCTTTCATACAAATAGTGCTTTGGTGCTTTAAAAACCAAGCGTAAAAATAAAATATTAAAATTGAGAGATATACTTTCAGTTGTAAAGGAAAATACAGCAATACAGTAAAGCAACATACATGTCAATTAAATAAATACAAATTAGGAAAGTCGTAATAAAATAAGAACAATTAAAGAGAACTAAAAAAAGAAACAGAAATAGAAAGAACAAAGAACCACTTTAACTAAAAGCAACATTTTCAAATGTTTTTTAAAACAATGTACCGAGCTTGACTGCCTAATAAAAAGTGGAAGTGAGTTTCATAATTTAGAAGCATAAAAACAAAAAGCAGCCTCTCCACTCTTTCTGCATTTCACATGTGGTATTTGCAGTAGGCTAGTATGTGCAGATCTCAGGTCACGTATAGGAACATATGAAGACAGACATAGTAAGGTACAGACGTGCTAGGTCGCTTAAAGCTTTAAAAACAAGTAAAAGAACTTTCAAATTTATCCTAGATAATACAGGTGACCAGTGAAGTTTTTTCAAAACAGGAATGATATTCTCTTTCTTGTATTTGTTAGGATCTGTGCTACTGCATTTCGAACAAGTAGTAAGGGATTTATTGTTTTCTTGGGAAGCCCACAAAACAGAGCATTATAATCATATCCACATCAATGTGAGCAATGGAGAAGTCAAATTAACGTGTCTAAATATCATCTAGTTCTATCCCAGGGAAGAGGGCTGTTGCCTACACAGACGACAAGACACAAAATGCTCAACTGTGCAAAACATGCATAAGGACATCAGTCAGGAGGAACAAGGTAAAGTGTTTTTTCTTCTTCACCATGGTCATGTAGTTTCACTCCAAGCACTGTCATATGAAATAACTGTGGAAACGACCTCCCCAACATTTTGGGTTGTTGCATTTTGCTTCAATGAATTTTAACCTTTTCTTTTAGACATTAAGAGGAATGACACATTCACCCTTGGTACAGATTCAGTTGTTCTATGAGATGTCAAGGTGAGAATTAACCACTTCAGGCATAAGTCAATCCACATGACTGAAAAAGGGGCAATGAACAGGATATGGGGATTTTGCTAGTTATAAAGTACAATAATAATCATTACATGATCTAAGACTACTGAAGTATAAGCTGTGTCCCTGACTGATTAATTAGCAAATTCATCTTTGTAGAGTGCAGCTACTATCTATTCAGTGGCATTTCCTTAAAACAATTGTATTCCCACATTCTGAATATGGAGTGAGATCATGTAGAGAATGTTGGACTTGTAATAACTAATTGAAGGATAATAATAATCAACGAAAGTGCTTAAAAGTATCAACAAATGCCTTATAAGTACTTGACACGTACTTTGCTTTCAAAAGTGAAACATAATAAATGCTTATGTAAGATTTCTCTTGACTTCTCAGGAGTATACTAACTCCAAGGACAAGTAACATCACAAACCATTATTTAAGTGCTGATGTTGGAGCTGCAATACTACTACCAAGACAAAAAATGATACAGGTAACACTGCTTTCAGATTTCTAAGAATTGCTAAAATAGTATGTTTACAGAGCATTCAGAGTTGAGAATATGACAAGTTCCTACCATCTCAAACACTGCCAATCTAGAACAAAAAGAAAGTACTTGAACGCCTGCAGTAATCGAACACAAACCAGAACATATCAGTGCATGACAAGGAAATGTAGTCACAAAATGATTCTGCCCTTTCAAGTCCCAAAAAGGACCGAGGAACTTACCGGAGGCGATACCTGGATTTCAAACAGAGTACAATGTAGCCACTGTAGGGGAGAAGATCACAGAGAGCTCTTCTCAGATTGCTCAGAGTCAGCCCCAGCACCCTGTCCTGACTGAAGCAGACAAAGTGGTCAAACAGGTAGGTAGAAATGAGTAAGGAACAGAGAGTATGGTTATTCTTGCATTGCTTTGTTCTTCTGTCAAAGAAAAGAGTGCTTCTGACTTTTGTCAATGTTCATCTTTATTTTAGGAGAAGAACAAACGGTGGTATCACACTTTGCTCAAGTGTATGATACCATGTGTGTACAGCAGACATCACCAAAGGAACAGGAGACACCTGAGTAGAGAACAAGAATATGAAAAGACTGATGAAAAAAAGCACCAGGAGAAATCCATTGAATATGCACAATCTCGTCTAGTATTTCAATGAAAAGTTTCAGTGTTGTTTTTAGTGTCGTCGTATTGCATACATTTAAAACAATGTGTCTTGTTTAATGAACAATTTGATTTACTTTAGTAAAAAGTGTTGTTTACTGTAGTCCTAGCATGGATGCAATTGTTAGAAAAAACTTGAATGAAAAACTGAATGTTTCATACAATATGGGTTTGTGTTAACCCACACACCTAAGTGAAATGTTTGATTACGTTTACAAGACATAACACATAGTTCAGTTGAGTGTGAAAGGGAACAACAGAGAAAGTCACAAACAAAACATTTGTGAAGGACTTGATGAATGTTTTTTCTTTAGAAATGACAAAAAATAAAGAATTTTTCAACAAGATGTCTTTCTATAGCGAGTTTCATTTGAGATAGTCTTTTCTTAGAAGTGCAAGAGTGGTATTCCCTACAACTTATTGCCCAATTTGATCATTCTCAGAAATTAGGAGACGGAAACCACACCTACTGTAATATTAGACCTTGTAACAAGGCAACTAGGTTTCAATGGCTTAAAAGGTGCAGAAAGAGGCTCATGTATAATGACCTCCAGTGTCCCACAGGTTTCCCAAATCATTTCTTAGAGTATGGAAAAAGAGGAAATAAAGTGTCTACAGAAAGCGTATACCCCCTTGAACTTTGTTCAGTTTGTTGCGCCAGTGCCAGAGTTTCATGCAATTAAATGAGGACCTCTATCTCACACCACATATGTTATACTTTCAATGGGAAAAAAGGAAATATTACAATTGTATACATTTTCACCCACATGTTAATATTTGGTAGAAGCCCTTTTCACAGCAATTTCAGCTGTGAGTCTGTTGGTAATGGGCTCCACCACCTCTGCACCAACAAGATTTGATAATATTTGAGAATTTCAGAAGTCTGTCTGGTTTAGCTGAAGAATCAGCTAAGGTAAGTTTCAGGAAGAGCATCTGATTTCTTTCAATAAAGCAGAACAGAGAAAAAACACACAATACAAAATCATGAGAATTTGTATCCATATGACACTTTGACTCGAATACTTTTATCAGACCTACACAGAGTATACACTGTACACACTTTTTCAGCCCAGGTTTATACATTTGGATCTGCCATTTGTAGGTGTTTTTGTGTCTTAGCTCAACACTGTGAAACCTGTAGTTACAAACATGGAGGATGAAGACATGAAGACATATATTGTACCTCTGACCGGCCTACCTTCCAAGAGGTGAAAGATGAAACTTTTCCTTTATCGTCAACTCAGTGAATGTCTTTAAACTTTCGAAAACTGTAACAAAGAATAAGTTAAAAAACTTATTTTCATTGGACCCACAGAAAAGTCAAAGTTGTCCATAGAAATGCCCGTCTAAATCAGAAATCTACAGCACAAAGGCAGTGGCCTTTCGGGACATAAAAATGAAATCAGACTTTACTCAGACGAATTGCCCTTGGTCACGGACATCTTGCTATCAGTCACTACAAAGATCTTTTCTCTCGTGCCATGGCTTGCCTGACTTGCTTCTTCTGCTGGATGGCTTCTGGTCGCTGGTCAGGATCGACAGCCAGCATGTCCTGGAGCAGTGTCCTTAGCTCAGTGCTTATGGCTCTATTTACTTTCAGGGGGATGTGGAACTGCAGCCAGGGGTTCTCATCCAGGGCCTCTCCAACAGGCCCTGACAGACATATGCTCCTGTATCGGAAACACACTTTAGTTCAATTCTAAAATATTTCTCATAGGACTGAAGGAACCTTTGCCTGTTAAGAGTTAACAATTAGGTCCTCAAGAACTGTTTTACGGTTTTCTACACTCCTGGCTGGCCAAGGTCTCATTAAGGTCTCTTAAGTGGAGGTGTAACTCATGTATCCTACATGTGATTTAGCAACATGAAAGGGAATAGCTTCTTATCGGATTATGGTCTTGGTTAACTGCCTAAGGCTGACCTAAGTGCCTAACTTTCTGACTTTCTTTATACCTTATATGTTAAGAAGCTTCTTCTGACCAATCAGAAATGTATGCTTTATGTATGAACATTTTGCTCATCAAAGTGAGTGAGAGACAAGGTTAACAGAAATTAGCCACGGCAGTAAATGACAGCATATTTTTGGGTTCTTAAATGGTCTCTACCTGGCACACCTGCAGTGCAAACTGACACACACTGTTTAGAGAAACAGCTACTCTATTACTAATATTAATGAAACATTTCTTATTCTATGGAACAAAAACAAACAGTAAAACTAAAACACAGATCTCTTAGCTTCCTATTTCATGAACCAGATGACTGAATGACCAAGCCTAACTAGTAGCCAGAACCCCAGTTAACCCTCCGTAACACAAAGTTTAACCACACGACAGGAACTCTTTCAAACTGAGTGAAAATCATAAATGGATCCATAACTTTACATCAATTTACTATGTTGTGCCAATACCTGCATTTACATTTAGAACGAATGATGTCATAGAACCAGCATCACACCAGTTCCAGGTGTCTCCAAGGAGACAACAGAACTTCAGTTGTGTTTGCTAAAATACACACTTTGAAACATACTGTAACACTTAGTTAACATGTCTGGTTTAGTTGAAGAATCGGCTAAGGTAAGTTTCAGGGTTTAATGGTGGGATGGCACCTGTGCTTTTTTCCCCCAACCGCTAGAATATGATTCGCACCAAACCCAAAAGAAATACTGCACAGTTCAGGAACTTCATCAACCTAGCAACTGTAAAATAAGCTTACAAACAACTGAATTGAAATGCCAAAAAGTTCAGAGAAAGGCACAAACTATGTTTACTTGGGGTTTCCAAAATTAAAGCTAACTAAAACTGTAATGATAAACAATCATGCTGCCAATGGACAGAGAAATATCATGTTTTTTGAATAATGTATTATTTGTTACATAGGAACCCAGTATAAGGGAATCCCTTGCGATCCTGTCTGCAGAGATAAAGGTAAGTATTGTTTTCTCTTTAGCTCTGTCACTCCAAGAAATATAATGAACATAAATATATTTGCCAATCTTTTCATAGTAATCCAAACAACTCTGCGTGCATCTGACATTTGTAATATTTATCTACCGCAGTATAACTCTTCTGGCAAGGCGATTGGTATTGAACCTTGAAAGAAAACTGATTGGAAATGTCATGTACTCTATGGTTTCTATTGATGTCAAGTGGCAAATGTTGACTGGTGATGTTATGTGAATCTTAGGAAATGGTCATTTTTCAATCGAGTCTATGTTTCTCAGAATTTGAGACAGAGAGGTCAATCTCTGCAATCCGAGCTGAGGGCATTTCTTGGAATGGAAAGGTAAGAGCAACGTGTTCTTTGATATTCTCTTAAGACTCTTCGCCAGATTTAACGATGAAAAATGTAAATAATAATAACAAACATTATTTTATATAGTGCCTTGAAAGGTGGCTGCTTTACAGAATGACAAAACCAACTACAATAAATAATACACAAGATATGCATGATGACAATACACAGTTAGAGGAGACAGTAGATGGTCATTGTCAGTGTATTCTGAAGGTAGTTTTCCAATTTTTTGGAATGGGGTAAAAGAGGCCACCTCTACTAGAATCTTTGTCCTAACCAAAAATGTAACAAAGTATAATAATAATATTAAAAATAATAATAATAAACTTTATCTATAGAGCACCTTTCATACAAATAGTGCTTTGGTGCTTTAAAAACCAAGCGTAAAAATAAAATATTAAAATTGAGAGATATACTTTCAGTTGTAAAGGAAAATACAGCAATACAGTAAAGCAACATACATGTCAACTAAATAAATAAAAATTAGGAAAGTCGTAATAAAATAAGAACAATTAAAGAGAACTAAAAAAAGAAACAGAAATAGAAAGAACAAAGAACCACTTTAACTAAAAGCAACATTTTCAAATGTTTTTTAAAACAATGTACCGAGCTTGACTGCCTAATAAAAAGTGGAAGTGAGTTTCATAATTTAGAAGCATAAAAACAAAAAGCAGCCTCTCCACTCTTTCTGCATTTCACATGTGGTATTTGCAGTAGGCCAGTATGTGCAGATCTCAGGTCACGTATAGGAACATATGAAGACAGACATTCAGTAAGGTACAGACGTGCTAGGTCGCTTAAAGCTTTAAAAACAAGTAAAAGAACTTTCAAATTTATCCTAGATAATACAGGTGACCAGTGAAGTTTTTTCAAAACAGGAATGATATTCTCTTTCTTGTATTTGTTAGGATCTGTGCTACTGCATTTCGAACAAGTAGTAAGGGATTTATTGTTTTCTTGGGAAGCCCACAAAACAGAGCATTATAATCATATCCACATCAATGTGAGCAATGGAGAAGTCAAATTAACGTGTCTAAATATCATCTAGTTCTATCCCAGGGAAGAGGGCTGTTGCCTACACAGACGACAAGACACAAAACGCTCAACTGCGCAAAACACGCATAAGGACATCAGTCAGGAGGAACAAGGTAAAGTGTTTTTTCTTCTTCACCATGGTCATGTAGTTTCACTCCAAGCACTGTCATATGAAATAACTGTGGAAACGACCTCCCCAACATTTTGGGTTGTTGCATTTTGCTTCAATGAATTTTAACCTTTTCTTTTAGACATTAAGAGGAATGACACATTCACCCTTGGTACAGATTCAGTTGTTCTATGAGATGTCAAGGTGAGAATTAACCACTTCAGGCATAAGTCAATCCACATGACTGAAAAAGGGGCAATGAACAGGATATGGGGATTTTGCTAGTTATAAAGTACAATAATAATCATTACATGATCTAAGACTACTGAAGTATAAGCTGTGTCCCTGACTGATTAATTAGCAAATTCATCTTTGTAGAGTGCAGCTACTATCTATTCAGTGGCATTTCCTTAAAACAATTGTATTCCCACATTCTGAATATGGAGTGAGATCATGTAGAGAATGTTGGACTTGTAATAACTAATTGAAGGATAATAATAATCAACGAAAGTGCTTAAAAGTATCAACAAATGCCTTATAAGTACTTGACACGTACTTTGCTTTCAAAAGTGAAACATAATAAATGCTTATGTAAGATTTCTCTTGACTTCTCAGGAGTATACTAACTCCAAGGACAAGTAACATCACAAACCATTATTTAAGTGCTGATGTTGGAGCTGCAATACTACTACCAAGACAAAAAATGATACAGGTAACACTGCTTTCAGATTTCTAAGAATTGCTAAAATAGTATGTTTACAGAGCATTCAGAGTTGAGAATATGACAAGTTCCTACCATCTCAAACACTGCCAATCTAGAACAAAAAGAAAGTACTTGAACGCCTGCAGGAAACGAACACAAACCAGAACATATCAGTGCATGACAAGGAAATGTAGTCACAAAATGATTCTGCCCTTTCAAGTCCCAAAAAGGACCGAGGAACTTACCGGAGGCGATACCTGGATTTCAAACAGAGTACAATGTAGCCACTGTAGGGGAGAAGATCACAGAGAGCTCTTCTCAGATTGCTCAGAGTCAGCCCCAGCACCCTGTCCTGACTGAAGCAGACAAAGTGGTCAAACAGGTAGGTAGAAATGAGTAAGGAACAGAGAGTATGGTTATTCTTGCATTGCTTTGTTCGTCTGTCAAAGAAAAGAGTGCTTCTGACTTTTGTCAATGTTCATCTTTATTTTAGGAGAAGAACAAACGGTGGTATCACACTTTGCTCAAGTGTATGATACCATGTGTGTACAGCAGACATCACCAAAGGAACAGGAGACACCTGAGTAGAGAACAAGAATATGAAAAGACTGATGAAAAAAAGCACCAGGAGAAATCCATTGAATATGCACAATCTCGTCTAGTATTTCAATGAAAAGTTTCAGTGTTGTTTTTAGTGTCGTCGTATTGCATACATTTAAAACAATGTGTCTTGTTTAATGAACAATTTGATTTACTTTAGTAAAAAGTGTTGTTTACTGTAGTCCTAGCATGGATGCAATTGTTAGAAAAAACTTGAATGAAAAACTGAATGTTTCATACAATATGGGTTTGTGTTAACCCACACACCTAAGTGAAATGTTTGATTACGTTTACAAGACATAACACATAGTTCAGTTGAGTGTGAAAGGGAACAACAGAGAAAGTCACAAACAAAACATTTGTGAAGGACTTGATGAATGTTTTTTCTTTAGAAATGACAAAAAATAAAGAATTTTTCAACAAGATGTCTTTCTATAGCGAGTTTCATTTGAGATAGTCTTTTCTTAGAAGTGCAAGAGTGGTATTCCCTACAACTTATTGCCCAATTTGATCATTCTCAGAAATTAGGAGACGGAAACCACACCTACTGTAATATTAGACCTTGTAACAAGGCAACTAGGTTTCAATGGCTTAAAAGGTGCAGAAAGAGGCTCATGTATAATGACCTCCAGTGTCCCACAGGTTTCCCAAATCATTTCTTAGAGTATGGAAAAAGAGGAAATAAAGTGTCTACAGAAAGCGTATACCCCCTTGAACTTTGTTCAGTTTGTTGCGCCAGTGCCAGAGTTTCATGCAATTAAATGAGGACCTCTATCTCACACCACATATGTTATACTTTCAATGGGAAAAAAGGAAATATTACAATTGTATACATTTTCACCCACATGTTAATATTTGGTAGAAGCCCTTTTCACAGCAATTTCAGCTGTGAGTCTGTTGGTAATGGGCTCCACCACCTCTGCACCAACAAGATTTGATAATATTTGAGAATTTCAGAAGTCTGTCTGGTTTAGCTGAAGAATCAGCTAAGGTAAGTTTCAGGAAGAGCATCTGATTTCTTTCAATAAAGCAGAACAGAGAAAAAACACACAATACAAAATCATGAGAATTTGTATCCATATGACACTTTGACTCGAATACTTTTATCAGACCTACACAGAGTATACACTGTACACACTTTTTCAGCCCAGGTTTATACATTTGGATCTGCCATTTGTAGGTGTTTTTGTGTCTTAGCTCAACACTGTGAAACCTGTAGTTACAAACATGGAGGATGAAGACATGAAGACATATATTGTACCTCTGACCGGCCTACCTTCCAAGAGGTGAAAGATGAAACTTTTCCTTTATCGTCAACTCAGTGAATGTCTTTAAACTTTCGAAAACTGTAACAAAGAATAAGTTAAAAAACTTATTTTCATTGGACCCACAGAAAAGTCAAAGTTGTCCATAGAAATGCCCGTCTAAATCAGAAATCTACAGCACAAAGGCAGTGGCCTTTCGGGACATAAAAATGAAATCAGACTTTACTCAGACGAATTGCCCTTGGTCACGGACATCTTGCTATCAGTCACTACAAAGATCTTTTCTCTCGTGCCATGGCTTGCCTGACTTGCTTCTTCTGCTGGATGGCTTCTGGTCGCTGGTCAGGATCGACAGCCAGCATGTCCTGGAGCAGTGTCCTTAGCTCAGTGCTTATGGCTCTATTTACTTTCAGGGGGATGTGGAACTGCAGCCAGGGGTTCTCATCCAGGGCCTCTCCAACAGGCCCTGACAGACATATGCTCCTGTATCGGAAACACACTTTAGTTCAATTCTAAAATATTTCTCATAGGACTGAAGGAACCTTTGCCTGTTAAGAGTTAACAATTAGGTCCTCAAGAACTGTTTTACGGTTTTCTACACTCCTGGCTGGCCAAGGTCTCATTAAGGTCTCTTAAGTGGAGGTGTAACTCATGTATCCTACATGTGATTTAGCAACATGAAAGGGAATAGCTTCTTATCGGATTATGGTCTTGGTTAACTGCCTAAGGCTGACCTAAGTGCCTAACTTTCTGACTTTCTTTA
Source organism: Lepisosteus oculatus (assembly GCF_040954835.1). Classification (NCBI taxonomy): domain Eukaryota; kingdom Metazoa; phylum Chordata; class Actinopteri; order Semionotiformes; family Lepisosteidae; genus Lepisosteus; species Lepisosteus oculatus. The sequence goes on along the minus strand of NW_027167902.1, from coordinate 2,637,573 downwards.
TACCTTATATGTTAAGAAGCTTCTTCTGACCAATCAGAAATGTATGCTTTATGTATGAACATTTTGCTCATCAAAGTGAGTGAGAGACAAGGTTAACAGAAATTAGCCACGGCAGTAAATGACAGCATATTTTTGGGTTCTTAAATGGTCTCTACCTGGCACACCTGCAGTGCAAACTGACACACACTGTTTAGAGAAACAGCTACTCTATTACTAATATTAATGAAACATTTCTTATTCTATGGAACAAAAACAAACAGTAAAACTAAAACACAGATCTCTTAGCTTCCTATTTCATGAACCAGATGACTGAATGACCAAGCCTAACTAGTAGCCAGAACCCCAGTTAACCCTCCGTAACACAAAGTTTAACCACACGACAGGAACTCTTTCAAACTGAGTGAAAATCATAAATGGATCCATAACTTTACATCAATTTACTATGTTGTGCCAATACCTGCATTTACATTTAGAACGAATGATGTCATAGAACCAGCATCACACCAGTTCCAGGTGTCTCCAAGGAGACAACAGAACTTCAGTTGTGTTTGCTAAAATACACACTTTGAAACATACTGTAACACTTAGTTAACATGTCTGGTTTAGTTGAAGAATCGGCTAAGGTAAGTTTCAGGGTTTAATGGTGGGATGGCACCTGTGCTTTTTTCCCCCAACCGCTAGAATATGATTCGCACCAAACCCAAAAGAAATACTGCACAGTTCAGGAACTTCATCAACCTAGCAACTGTAAAATAAGCTTACAAACAACTGAATTGAAATGCCAAAAAGTTCAGAGAAAGGCACAAACTATGTTTACTTGGGGTTTCCAAAATTAAAGCTAACTAAAACTGTAATGATAAACAATCATGCTGCCAATGGACAGAGAAATATCATGTTTTTTGAATAATGTATTATTTGTTACATAGGAACCCAGTATAAGGGAATCCCTTGCGATCCTGTCTGCAGAGATAAAGGTAAGTATTGTTTTCTCTTTAGCTCTGTCACTCCAAGAAATATAATGAACATAAATATATTTGCCAATCTTTTCATAGTAATCCAAACAACTCTGCGTGCATCTGACATTTGTAATATTTATCTACCGCAGTATAACTCTTCTGGCAAGGCGATTGGTATTGAACCTTGAAAGAAAACTGATTGGAAATGTCATGTACTCTATGGTTTCTATTGATGTCAAGTGGCAAATGTTGACTGGTGATGTTATGTGAATCTTAGGAAATGGTCATTTTTCAATCGAGTCTATGTTTCTCAGAATTTGAGACAGAGAGGTCAATCTCTGCAATCCGAGCTGAGGGCATTTCTTGGAATGGAAAGGTAAGAGCAACGTGTTCTTTGATATTCTCTTAAGACTCTTCGCCAGATTTAACGATGAAAAATGTAAATAATAATAACAAACATTATTTTATATAGTGCCTTGAAAGGTGGCTGCTTTACAGAATGACAAAACCAACTACAATAAATAATACACAAGATATGCATGATGACAATACACAGTTAGAGGAGACAGTAGATGGTCATTGTCAGTGTATTCTGAAGGTAGTTTTCCAATTTTTTGGAATGGGGTAAAAGAGGCCACCTCTACTAGAATCTTTGTCCTAACCAAAAATGTAACAAAGTATAATAATAATATTAAAAATAATAATAATAAACTTTATCTATAGAGCACCTTTCATACAAATAGTGCTTTGGTGCTTTAAAAACCAAGCGTAAAAATAAAATATTAAAATTGAGAGATATACTTTCAGTTGTAAAGGAAAATACAGCAATACAGTAAAGCAACATACATGTCAACTAAATAAATAAAAATTAGGAAAGTCGTAATAAAATAAGAACAATTAAAGAGAACTAAAAAAAGAAACAGAAATAGAAAGAACAAAGAACCACTTTAACTAAAAGCAACATTTTCAAATGTTTTTTAAAACAATGTACCGAGCTTGACTGCCTAATAAAAAGTGGAAGTGAGTTTCATAATTTAGAAGCATAAAAACAAAAAGCAGCCTCTCCACTCTTTCTGCATTTCACATGTGGTATTTGCAGTAGGCCAGTATGTGCAGATCTCAGGTCACGTATAGGAACATATGAAGACAGACATTCAGTAAGGTACAGACGTGCTAGGTCGCTTAAAGCTTTAAAAACAAGTAAAAGAACTTTCAAATTTATCCTAGATAATACAGGTGACCAGTGAAGTTTTTTCAAAACAGGAATGATATTCTCTTTCTTGTATTTGTTAGGATCTGTGCTACTGCATTTCGAACAAGTAGTAAGGGATTTATTGTTTTCTTGGGAAGCCCACAAAACAGAGCATTATAATCATATCCACATCAATGTGAGCAATGGAGAAGTCAAATTAACGTGTCTAAATATCATCTAGTTCTATCCCAGGGAAGAGGGCTGTTGCCTACACAGACGACAAGACACAAAACGCTCAACTGCGCAAAACACGCATAAGGACATCAGTCAGGAGGAACAAGGTAAAGTGTTTTTTCTTCTTCACCATGGTCATGTAGTTTCACTCCAAGCACTGTCATATGAAATAACTGTGGAAACGACCTCCCCAACATTTTGGGTTGTTGCATTTTGCTTCAATGAATTTTAACCTTTTCTTTTAGACATTAAGAGGAAGGACACATTCACCCTTGGTACAGATTCAGTTGTTCTATGAGATGTCAAGGTGAGAATTAACCACTTCAGGCATAAGTCAATCCACATGACTGAAAAAGGGGCAATGAACAGGATATGGGGATTTTGCTAGTTATAAAGTACAATAATCATCATTACATGATCTAAGACTACTGAAGTATAAGCTGTGTCCCTGACTGATTAATTAGCAAATTCATCTTTGTAGAGTGCAGCTACTATCTATTCAGTGGCCTTTCCTTAAAACAATTGTATTCCCACATTCTGAATATGGAGTGAGATCATGTAGAGAATGTTGGACTTGTAATAACTAATTGAAGGATAATAATAATCAACGAAAGTGCTTAAAAGTATCAACAAATGCTTTCAAAGTACTTGACACGTACTTTGCTTTCAAAAGTGAAACATAATTAATGCTTACGTAAGATTTCTCTTGACTTCTCAGGAGTATACTAACTCCAAGGACAAGTAACATCACAAACCATTATTTAAGTGCTGATGTTGGAGCTGCAATACTACTACCAAGACAAAAAATGATACAGGTAACACTGCTTTCAGATTTCTAAGAATTGCTAAAATAGTATGTTTACAGAGCATTCAGAGTTGAGAATATGACAAGTTCCTACCATCTCAAACACTGCCAATCTAGAACAAAAAGAAAGTACTTGAACGCCTGCAGTAATCGAACACAAACCAGAACATATCAGTGCATGACAAGGAAATGTAGTCACAAAATGATTCTACCCTTTCAAGTCCCAAAAAGGACCGAGGAACTTACCGGAGGCGATACCTGGATTTCAAACAGAGTACAATGTAGCCACTGTAGGGGAGAAGATCACAGAGAGCTCTTCTCAGATTGCTCAGAGTCAGCCCCAGCACCCTGTCCTGACTGAAGCAGACAAAGTGGTCAAACAGGTAGGTAGAAATGAGTAAGGAACAGAGAGTATGGTTATTCTTGCATTGTTTTGTTTGTCTGTCAAAGAAAAGAGTGCTTCTGACTTTTGTCAATGTTCATCTTTATTTTAGGAGAAGAACAAACGGTGGTATTACACTTTGCTCAAGTGTATGATACCATGTGTGTACGGCAGACATCACCAAAGGAACAGGAGACACCTGAGTAGAGAACAAGAATATGAAAAGACTGATGAAAAAAGCACCAGGAGAAATCCATTGAATATGCACAATCTCGTACAGTATTTCAATGAAAAGTTTCAGTGTTGTTTTTAGTGTCGTCGTATTGCATACATTTAAAACAATGTCTCTTGTTTAATGAACAATTTGATTTACTTTAGTAAAAAGTGTTGTTTACTGTAGTCCTAGCATGGATGCAATTGTTAGAAAAAACTTGGATGAAAAACTGAATGTTTCATACAATATGGGTTTGTGTTAACCCACACACCTAAGTGAAATGTTTGATTACGTTTACAAGACATAACACATAGTTCAGTTGAGTGTGAAAGGGAACAACAGAGAAAGTCACAAACAAAACATTTGTGAAGGACTTGATGAATGTTTTTCTTTAGAAATGACAAAAAATAAAGAATTTTTCAACAAGATGTCTTTCTATAGCGAGTTTCATTTGAGATAGTCTTTTCTTAGAAGTGCAAGAGTGGTATTCCCTACAACTTATTCCCCAATTTGATCATTCTCAGAAATTAGGAGACGGAAACCACACCTACTGTAATATTAGACCTTGTAACAAGGCAACTAGGTTTCAATGGCTTAAAAGGTGCAGAAAGAGGCTCATGTATAATGACCTCCAGTGTCCCACAGGTTTCCCAAATCATTTCTTAGAGTATGGAAAAAGAGGAAATAAAGTGTCTACAGAAAGCGTATACCCCCTTGAACTTTGTTCAGTTTGTTGCGCCAGTGCCAGAGTTTCATGCAATTAAATGAGGACCTCTTTCTCACACCACATATGTTATACTTTCAAAGGGAAAAAAGGAAATATTACAATTGTATACATTTTCACCCACATGTTAATATTTGGTAGAAGCCCTTTTCACAGCAATTTCAGCTGTGAGTCTGTTGGTAATGGGCTCCACCACCTCTGCACCAACAAGATTTGATAATATTTGAGAATTTCAGAAGTCTGTCTGGTTTAGCTGAAGAATCAGCTAAGGTAAGTTTCAGGAAGAGCATCTGATTTCTTTCAATAAAGCAGAACAGAGAAAAAACACACAATACAAAATCATGAGAATTTGTATCCATATGACACTTTGACTCGAATACTTTTATCAGACCTACACAGAGTATATACTGTACACACTTTTTCAGCCCAGGTTTATACATTTGGATCTGCCATTTGTAGGTGTTTTTGTGTCTTAGCTCAACACTGTGAAACCTGTAGTTACAAACATGGAGGATGAAGACATGAAGACATATATTGTACCTCTGACCGGCCTACCTTCCAAGAGGTGAAAGATGAAACTTTTCCTTTATCGTCAACTCAGTGAATGTCTTTAAACTTTCGAAAACTGTAACAAAGAATAAGTTAAAAAACTTATTTTCATTGGACCCACAGAAAAGTCAAAGTTGTCCATAGAAATGCCCGTCTAAATCAGAAATCTACAGCACAAAGGCAGTGGCCTTTCGGGACATAAAAATGAAATCAGACTTTACTCAGACGAATTGCCCTTGGTCACGGACATCTTGCTATCAGTCACTACAAAGATCTTTTCTCTCGTGCCATGGCTTGCCTGACTTGCTTCTTCTGCTGGATGGCTTCTGGTCGCTGGTCAGGATCTACAGCCAGCATGTCCTGGAGCAGTGTCCTTAGCTCAGTGCTTATGGCTCTATTTACTTTCAGGGGGATGTGGAACTGCAGCCAGGGGTTCTCATCCAGGGCCTCTCCAACAGGCCCTGACAGACATATGCTCCTGTATCGGAAACACACTTTAGTTAAATTCTAAAATATTTCTCATAGGACTGAAGGAACCTTTGCCTGTTAAGAGTTAACAATTAGGTCCTCAAGAACTGTTTTACGGTTTTCTACACTCCTGGCTGGCCAAGGTCTCTTTAAGGTCTCTTAAGTGGAGGTGTAACTCATGTATCCTACATGTGATTTAGCAACATGAAAGGGAATAGCTTCTTATCGGATTATGGTCTTGGTTAACTGCCTAAGGCTGACCTAAGTGCCTAACTTTCTGACTTTCTTTATACCTTATATGTTAAGAAGCTTCTTCTGACCAATCAGAAATGTATGCTTTATGTATGAACATTTTGCTCATCAAAGTGAGTGAGAGACAAGGTTAACAGAAATTAGATACGGCAGTAAATGACAGCATATTTTTGAGTTCTTAAATGGTCTCTACCTGGCACACCTGCAGTGCAAACTGACACACACTGTTTAGAGAAACAGCTACTCTATTACTAATATTAATGAAACATTTCTTATTCTATGGAACAAAAACAAACAGTAAAACTAAAACACAGATCTCTTAGCTTCCTATTTCATGAACCAGATGACTGAATGACCAAGCCTAACTAGTAGCCAGAACCCCAGTTAACCCTCCGTAACACAAAGTTTAACCACACGACAGGAACTCTTTCAAACTGAGTGAAAATCATAAATGGATCCATAACTTTACATCAATTTACTATGTTGTGCCAATACCTGCATTTACATTTAGAACGAATGATGTCATAGAACCAGCATCACACCAGTTCCAGGTGTCTCCAAGGAGACAACAGAACTTCAGTTGTGTTTGCTAAAATACACACTTTGAAACATACTGTAACACTTAGTTAACATGTCTGGTTTAGTTGAAGAATCGGCTAAGGTAAGTTTCAGGGTTTAATGGTGGGATGGCACCTGTGCTTTTTTCCCCCAACCGCTAGAATATGATTCGCACCAAACCCAAAAGAAATACTGCACAGTTCAGGAACTTCATCAACCTAGCAACTGTAAAATAAGCTTACAAACAACTGAATTGAAATGCCAAAAAGTTCAGAGAAAGGCACAAACTATGTTTACTTGGGGTTTACAAAATTAAAGCTAACTAAAACTGTAATGATAAACAATCATGCTGCCAATGGACAGAGAAATATCATGTTTTTTGAATAATGTATTATTTGTTACATAGGAACCCAGTATAAGGGAATCCCTTGCGATCCTGTCTGCAGAGATAAAGGTAAGTATTGTTTTCTCTTTAGCTCTGTCACTCCAAGAAATATAATGAACATAAATATATTTGCCAATCTTTTCATAGTAATCCAAACAACTCTGCGTGTATCTGACATTTGTAATATTTATCTACCGCAGTATAACTCTTCTGGCAAGGCGATTGCTATTGTACCTTGAAAGAAAACTGATTGGAAATGTCATGTACTCTATGGTTTCTATTGATGTCAAGTGGCAAATGTTGACTGGTGATGTTATGTGAATCTTAGGAAATGGTCATTTTTCAATCGAGTCTATGTTTCTCAGAATTTGAGACAGAGAGGTCAATCTCTGCAATCCGAGCTGAGGGCATTTCTTGGAATGGAAAGGTAAGAGCAACGTGTTCTTTGATATTCTCTTAAGACTCTTCGCCAGATTTAACGATGAAAAATGTAAATAATAATAACAAACATTATTTTATATAGTGCCTTGAAAGGTGGCTGCTTTACAGAATGACAAAACCAACTACAATAAATAATACACAAGATATGCATGATGACAATACACAGTTAGAGGAGACAGTAGATGGTCATTGTCAGTGTATTCTGAAGGTAGTTTTCCAATTTTTTGGAACGGGGTAAAAGAGGCCACCTCTACTAGAATCTTTGTCCTAACCAAAAATGTAACAAAGTATAATAATAATATTAAAAATAATAATAATAAACTTTATCTATAGAGCACCTTTCATACAAATAGTGCTTTGGTGCTTTAAAAACCAAGCGTAAAAATAAAATATTAAAATTGAGAGATATACTTTCAGTTGTAAAGGAAAATACAGCAATACAGTAAAGCAACATACATGTCAATTAAATAAATAAAAATTAGGAAAGTCGTAATAAAATAAGAACAATTAAAGAGAACTAAAAAAAGAAACAGAAATAGAAAGAACAAAGAACCACTTTAACTAAAAGCAACATTTTCAAATCTTTTTTAAAACAATGTACCGAGCTTGACTGCCTAATAAAAAGTGGAAGTGAGTTTCATAATTTAGAAGCATAAAAACAAAAAGCAGCCTCTCCACTCTTTCTGCATTTCACATGTGGTATTTGCAGTAGGCCAGTATGTGCAGATCTCAGGTCACGTATAGGAACATATGAAGACAGACATTCAGTAAGGTACAGACGTGCTAGGTCGCTTAAAGCTTTAAAAACAAGTAAAAGAACTTTCAAATTTATCCTAGATAATACAGGTGACCAGTGAAGTTTTTTCAAAACAGGAATGATATTCTCTTTCTTGTATTTGTTAGGATCTGTGCTACTGCATTTCGAACAAGTAGTAAGGGATTTATTGTTTTCTTGGGAAGCCCACAAAACAGAGCATTATAATCATATCCACATCAATGTGAGCAATGGAGAAGTCAAATTAACGTGTCTAAATATCATCTAGTTCTATCCCAGGGAAGAGGGCTGTTGCCTACACAGACCACAAGACACAAAACGCTCAACTGTGCAAAACATGCATAAGGACATCAGTCAGGAGGAACAAGGTAAAGTGTTTTTTCTTCTTCACCATGGTCATGTAGTTTCACTCCAAGCACTGTCATATGAAATAACTGTGGAAACGACCTCCCCAACATTTTGGGTTGTTGCATTTTGCTTCAATGAATTTTAACCTTTTCTTTTAGACATTAAGAGGAAGGACACATTCACCCTTGGTAGAGATTCAGTTGTTCTATGAGATGTCAAGGTGAGAATTAACCACTTCAGGGATAAGTCAATCCACATAACTGAAAAAGGGGCAATGAACAGGATATGGGGATTTTGCTAGTTATAAAGTACAATAATCATCATTACATGATCTAAGACTACTGAAGTATAAGCTGTGTCCCTGACTGATTAATTAGCACATTCATCTTTGTAGAGTGCAGCTACTATCTATTCAGTGGCATTTCCTTAAAACAATTGTATTCCCACATTCTGAATATGGAGTGAGATCATGTAGAGAATGTTGGACTTGTAATAACTAATTGAAGGATAATAATAATCAACGAAAGTGCTTAAAAGTATCAACAAATGCCTTCAAAGTACTTGACACGTACTTTGCTTTCAAAAGTGAAACATAATTAATGCTTACGGAAGATTTCTCTTGACTTCTCAGGAGTATACTAACTCCAAGGACAAGTAACATCACAAACCATTATTTAAGTGCTGATGTTGGAGCTGCAATACTACTACCAAGACAAAAAATGATACAGGTAACACTGCTTTCAGATTTCTAAGAATTGCTAAAATAGTATGTTTACAGAGCATTCAGAGTTGAGAATATGACAAGTTCCTACCATCTCAAACACTGCCAATCTAGAACAAAAAGAAAGTACTTGAACGCCTGCAGTAATCGAACACAAACCAGAACATATCAGTGCATGACAAGGAAATGTAGTCACAAAATGATTCTACCCTTTCAAGTCCCAAAAAGGACCGAGGAACTTACCGGAGGCGATACCTGGATTTCAAACAGAGTACAATGTAGCCACTGTAGGGGAGAAGATCACAGAGAGCTCTTCTCAGATTGCTCAGAGTCAACCCCAGCACCCTGTCCTGACTGAAGCAGACAAAGTGGTCAAACAGGTAGGTAGAAATGAGTAAGGAACAGAGAGTATGGTTATTCTTGCATTGTTATGTTCGTCTGTCAAAGAAAAGAGTGCTTCTGACTTTTGTCAATGTTCATCTTTATTTTAGGAGAAGAACAAACGGTGGTATCACACTTTGCTCAAGTGTATGATACCATGTGTGTACGGCAGACATCACCAAAGGAACAGGAGACACCTGAGTAGAGAACAAGAATATGAAAAGACTGATGAAAAAAAGCACCAGGAGAAATCCATTGAATATGCACAATCTCGTACAGTATTTCAATGAAAAGTTTCAGTGTTGTTTTTAGTGTCGTCGTATTGCATACATTTAAAACAATGTGTCTTGTTTAATGAACAATTTGATTTACTTTAGTAAAAAGTGTTGTTTACTGTAGTCCTAGCATGGATGCAATTGTTAGAAAAAACTTGGATGAAAAACTGAATGTTTCATACAATATGGGTTTGTGTTAACCCACACACCTAAGTGAAATGTTTGATTACGTTTACAAGACATAACACATAGTTCAGTTGAGTGTGAAAGGGAACAACAGAGAAAGTCACAAACAAAACATTTGTGAAGGACTTGATGAATGTTTTTTCTTTAGAAATGACAAAAAATAAAGAATTTTTCAACAAGATGTCTTTCTATAGCGAGTTTCATTTGAGATAGTCTTTTCTTAGAAGTGCAAGAGTGGTATTCCCTACAACTTATTCCCCAATTTGATCATTCTCAGAAATTAGGAGACGGAAACCACACCTACTGTAATATTAGACCTTGTAACAAGGCAACTAGGTTTCAATGGCTTAAAAGGTGCAGAAAGAGGCTCATGTATAATGACCTCCAGTGTCCCACAGGTTTCCCAAATCATTTCTTAGAGTATGGAAAAAGAGGAAATAAAGTGTCTACAGAAAGCGTATACCCCCTTGAACTTTGTTCAGTTTGTTGCGCCAGTGCCAGAGTTTCATGCAATTAAATGAGGACCTCTTTCTCACACCACATATGTTATACTTTCAAAGGGAAAAAAGGAAATATTACAATTGTATACATTTTCACCCACATGTTAATATTTGGTAGAAGCCCTTTTCACAGCAATTTCAGCTGTGAGTCTGTTGGTAATGGGCTCCACCACCTCTGCACCAACAAGATTTGATAATATTTGAGAATTTCAGAAGTCTGTCTGGTTTAGCTGAAGAATCAGCTAAGGTAAGTTTCAGGAAGAGCATCTGATTCCTTTCAATAAAGCAGAACAGAGAAAAAACACACAATACAAAATCATGAGAATTTGTATCCATATGACACTTTGACTCGAATACTTTTATCAGACCTACACAGAGTATATACTGTACACACTTTTTCAGCCCAGGTTTATACATTTGGAACTGCCATTTGTAGGTGTTTTTGTGTCTTAGCTCAACTCTGTGAAACCTGTAGTTACAAACATGGAGGATGAAGACATGAAGACATATATTGTACCTCTGACCGGCCTACCTTCCAAGAGGTGAAAGATGAAACTTTTCCTTTATCGTCAACTCAGTGAATGTCTTTAAACTTTCGAAAACTGTAACAAAGAATACGTTAAAAAACTTATTTTCATTGGACCCACAGAAAAGTCAAAGTTGTCCATAGAAATGCCCGTCTAAATCAGAAATCTACAGCACAAAGGCAGTGGCCTTTCGGGACATAAAAATGAAATCAGACTTTACTCAGACGAATTGCCCTTGGTCACGGACATCTTGCTATCAGTCACTACAAAGATGTTTTCTCTCGTGCCATGGCTTGCCTGACTTGCTTCTTCTGCTGGATGGCTTCTGGTCGCTGGTCAGGATCGACAGCCAGCATGTCCTGGAGCAGTGTCCTTAGCTCAGTGCTTATGGCTCTATTTACTTTCAGGGGGATGTGGAACTGCAGCCAGGGGTTCTCATCCAGGGCCTCTCCAACAGGCCCTGACAGACATATGCTCCTGTATCGGAAACACACTTTAGTTCCATTCTAAAATATTTCTCATAGGACTGAAGGAACCTTTGCCTGTTAAGAGTTAACAATTAGGTCCTCAAGAACTGTTTTACGGTTTTCTACACTCCTGGCTGGCCAAGGTCTCTTTAAGGTCTCTTAAGTGGAGGTGTAACTCATGTATCCTACATGTGATTTAGCAACATGAAAGGGAATAGCTTCTTATCGGATTATGGTCTTGGTTAACTGCCTAAGGCTGACCTAAGTGCCTAACTTTCTGACTTTCTTTATACCTTATATGTTAAGAAGCTTCTTCTGACCAATCAGAAATGTATGCTTTATGTATGAACATTTTGCTCATCAAAGTGAGTGAGAGACAAGGTTAACAGAAATTAGCCACGGCAGTAAATGACAGCATATTTTTGGGTTCTTAAATGGTCTCTACCTGGCACACCTGCAGTGCAAACTGACACACACTGTTTAGAGAAACAGCTACTCTATTACTAATATTAATGAAACATTTCTTATTCTATGGAACAAAAACAAACAGTAAAACTAAAACACAGATCTCTTAGCTTCCTATTTCATGAACCAGATGACTGAATGACCAAGCCTAACTAGTAGCCAGAACCCCAGTTAACCCTCCGTAACACAAAGTTTAACCACACGACAGGAACTCTTTCAAACTGAGTGAAAATCATAAATGGATCCATAACTTTACATCAATTTACTATGTTGTGCCAATACCTGCATTTACATTTAGAACGAATGATGTCATAGAACCAGCATCACACCAGTTCCAGGTGTCTCCAAGGAGACAACAGAACGTCAGTTGTGTTTGCTAAAATACACACTTTGAAACATACTGTAACACTTAGTTAACATGTCTGGTTTAGTTGAAGAATCGGCTAAGGTAAGTTTCAGGGTTGAATGGTGGGATGGCACCTGTGCTTTTTTCCCCCAACCGCTAGAATATGATTCGCACCAAACCCAAAAGAAATACTGCACAGTTCAGGAACTTCATCAACCTAGCAACTGTAAAATAACCTTACAAACAACTGAATTGAAATGCCAAAAAGTTCAGAGAAAGGCACAAACTATGTTTACTTGGGGTTTACAAAATTAAAGCTAACTAAAACTGTAATGATAAACAATCATGCTGCCAATGGACAGAGAAATATCATGTTTTTTGAATAATGTATTATTTGTTACATAGGAACCCAGTATAAGGGAATCCCTTGCGATCCTGTCTGCAGAGATAAAGGTAAGTATTGTTTTCTCTTTAGCTCTGTCACTCCAAGAAATATAATGAACATAAATATATTTGCCAATCTTTTCATAGTAATCCAAACAACTCTGCGTGTATCTGACATTTGTAATATTTATCTACCGCAGTATAACTCTTCTGGCAAGGCGATTGCTATTGTACCTTGAAAGAAAACTGATTGGAAATGTCATGTACTCTATGGTTTCTATTGATGTCAAGTGGCAAATGTTGACTGGTGATGTTATGTGAATCTTAGGAAATGGTCATTTTTCAATCGAGTCTATGTTTCTCAGAATTTGAGACAGAGAGGTCAATCTCTGCAATCCGAGCTGAGGGCATTTCTTGGAATGGAAAGGTAAGAGCAACGTGTTCTTTGTTATTCTCTTAAGACTCTTCGCCAGATTTTACGATGAAAAATGTAAATAATAATAACAAACATTATTTTATATAGGTGGGTAGCTGCGTCAGCATGCGTAGGCTGCAAAGGAACAAGTAATAGGTTTATTCCATGCTGAAAAAAAGAAGAAAGAGAACACAACGTTTCGGCCGTGGAGCCTTCTTCAGGTGTGAGAGAGACAGGGCAGTAGGCAAAGGTAAAGTAGCGGGAGAACAAAGGTTGAGAGGGAGGAGGAGTGAGAGCCGGGAGCAGGGGACAGAAAGAGAGGCCAATCAAGAGGTGTGAAGTCAGAATGGGTGCAGAGAGGTGTGAAATGAAACTTCCAATGAATGGAGAAAATTTAAAAGAACAGTAATCTGTCGTTAAGGGAAGGGAGAATGTGTGATCCTAGCTGCAGAATAATTTTAGTTTCGGTGGTCTTTCTGATGTATGAGTTCGGAAAACCGTCTTTGAGAACACAGACGGAGAGATTAGAGTGGTCGTGGCCGTCAGAGGTGAAATGAGAAACAATGGGCTTGGAGAGATCTTTAATCTTCACAGCCCTGACGTGTTCTCTGAAGCGGTCTCCGAGTCTCCTTCCTGTTTCCCCAATGTAGATGGCTGGGCATTTACTGCAAGAGATACAGTAAATAAGGTTGCTGGAGGTACAAGATGCTGTCTGGGTGATCCGGAATTGTCCTGAGGGGCCTTGAATGAGTGTGGTGGTGGCTGTGTACTTGCAGGTGATACAGCGAGCTCTTTTGCAAGGGAAAGTGCCTGGTGTGGATGGTTGCTGAGGGCGGTCAAGGGAGCTGTGGACAAGGAGGTTACGCAGATTAGGTGGTCGGCGATATGAGATGATAGGGCGATCAGAAAAGAGGGCCCCAATGGAGGGATCATCCTGTAGGATGGAAAAGTTCTGGTTAATGGTCCTGGGGATAGGAAGTGTGTTAGGGTGGTAAGGAAGCACCAAAGGAATGCGGTTGTTACGGCGGGAGTTCCTGATCGGGTTGATGGTCCGGGGGCTGTTTTTGGCTCGGGCAAGGGCCCTGTCAATCACACTGCTGGGGTATCCTCTGTTGATAAAAAATGAGTACATTTCGAGGGCTTGGTTTTCGAAGTCGATGTCGTCGCTGCATAATCGTCTTAACCTAAGGAACTGTGAAAAAGGAAGAGAGTTTTTAGTGTGGTTGGGGTGAAATGAGCTGTACAGGAGGTAGCTGTGTGAATCCGTGGGTTTGTAATAAACTGAAGTGGACAGTCGGGGGTAGTTGATAGACAAGTGGATGTCTAGAAACGGAAGAGTGGTGGAAGAAATGTTAACCGTATATTTGAGGGACGGGTGGAAGTTGGTGAAATGGTGCAGGAAGAATTCAAGCTGATCGTTGGAGCATGTGGCGGCACCGACGCAGTCATCAATATATCGTTTGTAGAGGTCAGGGACATAGTGTAGGAAGCGAAGAAGCGTTCTTCTACCCAGCCGACAAAAATGTTGGCATAGCTGGGTCCCATTCTGGTGCCCATGGCAACTCCACTGACCTGTTGGTAAAAAAGATCATTGAAAGAGAATGCGTTCAGTGTGAGGACCAATTCTGCAAGGCGTACCAGGGTGTGGGTGGGTGGATCAAGCACTGTGCGTTTGTCCAGCGTGTGCTTGAGGGCTGTAAGGCCGTCATTATGGGGAATGACGGTGTACAGAGATGTGATGTCCATGGTAAAAATGTGGCATTCGGTACCCTGAAATTGGAAATCATTGAAAAGTTGGAGCGCGTGGTTGGTGTCTTTGATGTATGAGGGAAGATCTTCAACCAGCGGTCTCATGAGGCTGTCGAGAAAGGCTGAGATGTAAGTAGTTGGACAGTTACATGCTGATACGATGGGGCGTCCAGGGGTGTCCGGTTTGTGGATTTTGGGGAGGAGGTAAAATTGAGATACCTGTGGGTGTTCCATGATGAGCCGGTTCGCCTCCTGGGGGAGCTCGTTGCTGCTGATAAGAAGGGAAATGGTGGATACCACTTCCTTTTGGTAGTCAGTGGTAGGGTCCTGTTGGAGAGAGAGGTAGGCAGAAGTGTCAGTTAGTTGTCTAGAGGCTTCAAAGATATATAGATCTTTACGCCACACCACAACAGCACCTCCTTTGTCCGCTGGTTTGATGACGATATCATCCCTGTTGCGGAGAGACTGGAGCGCCTGATTTTCTCCTTGGGTGAGGTTAGACCTATGTTTACTGGGTATAGAGAGTGCCTTGGGAGCTTGATTAGTGCATTGGTTGATGAAATAATCAACTGGTGGAAAACGGCCAGAGGAGGGAGTCCAACAGCTCTGTTTGGGATTAATATTGTTAATGACATCAATAACCGGGTTGTTATCAGCTGCCTGTGAAGAGGAATTGTCGGCAAAATGTGCTCTGAGACGGATCCTGCGGTAAAAGCGGTTAAGGTCGACATTGGTCTGGGGGATGTCCTGTCTCCAACAGGACCCTACCACTGACTACCAAAAGGAAGTGGTATCCACCATTTCCCTTCTTATCAGCAGCAACGAGCTCCCCCAGGAGGCGAACCGGCTCATCATGGAACACCCACAGGTATCTCAATTTTACCTCCTCCCCAAAATCCACAAACCGGACACCCCTGGACGCCCCATCGTATCAGCATGTAACTGTCCAACTACTTACATCTCAGCCTTTCTCGACAGCCTCATGAGACCGCTGGTTGAAGATCTTCCCTCATACATCAAAGACACCAACCACGCGCTCCAACTTTTCAATGATTTCCAATTTCAGGGTACCGAATGCCACATTTTTACCATGGACATCACATCTCTGTACACCGTCATTCCCCATAATGACGGCCTTACAGCCCTCAAGCACACGCTGGACAAACGCACAGTGCTTGATCCACCCACCCACACCCTGGTACGCCTTGCAGAATTGGTCCTCACACTGAACGCATTCTCTTTCAATGATCTTTTTTACCAACAGGTCAGTGGAGTTGCCATGGGCACCAGAATGGGACCCAGCTATGCCAACATTTTTGTCGGCTGGGTAGAAGAACGCTTCTTCGCTTCCTACACTGGCTATGTCCCTGACCTCTACAAACGATATATTGATGACTGCGTCGGTGCCGCCACATGCTCCAACGATCAGCTTGAATTCTTCCTGCACCATTTCACCAACTTCCACCCGTCCCTCAAATATACGGTTAACATTTCTTCCACCACTCTTCCGTTTCTAGACATCCACTTGTCTATCAACTACCCCCGACTGTCCACTTCAGTTTATTACAAACCCACGGATTCACACAGCTACCTCCTGTACAGCTCATTTCACCCCAACCACACTAAAAACTCTCTTCCTTTTTCACAGTTCCTTAGGTTAAGACGATTATGCAGCGACGACATCGACTTCGAAAACCAAGCCCTCGAAATGTACTCATTTTTTATCAACAGAGGATACCCCAGCAGTGTGATTGACAGGGCCCTTGCCCGAGCCAAAAACAGCCCCCGGACCATCAACCCGATCAGGAACTCCCGCCGTAACAACCGCATTCCTTTGGTGCTTCCTTACCACCCTAACACACTTCCTATCCCCAGGACCATTAACCAGAACTTTTCCATCCTACAGGATGATCCCTCCATTGGGGCCCTCTTTTCTGATCGCCCTATCATCTCATATCGCCGACCACCTAATCTGCGTAACCTCCTTGTCCACAGCTCCCTTGACCGCCCTCAGCAACCATCCACACCAGGCACTTTCCCTTGCAAAAGAGCTCGCTGTATCACCTGCAAGTACACAGCCACCACCACACTCATTCAAGGCCCCTCAGGACAATTCCGGATCACCCAGACAGCATCTTGTACCTCCAGCAACCTTATTTACTGTATCTCTTGCAGTAAATGCCCAGCCATCTACATTGGGGAAACAGGAAGGAGACTCGGAGACCGCTTCAGAGAACACGTCAGGGCTGTGAAGATTAAAGATCTCTCCAAGCCCATTGTTTCTCATTTCACCTCTGACGGCCACGACCACTCTAATCTCTCCGTCTGTGTTCTCAAAGACGGTTTTCCGAACTCATACATCAGAAAGACCACCGAAACTAAAATTATTCTGCAGCTAGGATCACACATTCTCCCTTCCCTTAACGACAGATTACTGTTCTTTTAAATTTTCTCCATTCATTGGAAGTTTCATTTCACACCTCTCTGCACCCATTCTGACTTCACACCTCTTGATTGGCCTCTCTTTCTGTCCCCTGCTCCCGCCTCTCACTCCTCCTCCCTCTCAACCTTTGTTCTCCCGCTACTTTACCTTTGCCTACTGCCCTGTCTCTCTCACACCTGAAGAAGGCTCCACGGCCGAAACGTTGTGTTCTCTTTCTTCTTTTTTTCAGCATGGAATAAACCTATTACTTGTTCCTTTGCAGCCTACGCATGCTGACGCAGCTACCCACCTATATAAAATAATGTTTGTTATTATTATTTACATTTTTCATCGTAAAATCTGGCGAAGAGTCTTAAGAGAATAACAAAGAACACGTTGCTCTTACCTTTCCATTCCAAGAAATGCCCTCAGCTCGGATTGCAGAGATTGACCTCTCTGTCTCAAATTCTGAGAAACATAGACTCGATTGAAAAATGACCATTTCCTAAGATTCACATAACATCACCAGTCAACATTTGCCACTTGACATCAATAGAAACCATAGAGTACATGACATTTCCAATCAGTTTTCTTTCAAGGTACAATAGCAATCGCCTTGCCAGAAGAGTTATACTGCGGTAGATAAATATTACAAATGTCAGATACACGCAGAGTTGTTTGGATTACTATGAAAAGATTGGCAAATATATTTATGTTCATTATATTTCTTGGAGTGACAGAGCTAAAGAGAAAACAATACTTACCTTTATCTCTGCAGACAGGATCGCAAGGGATTCCCTTATACTGGGTTCCTATGTAACAAATAATACATTATTCAAAAAACATGATATTTCTCTGTCCATTGGCAGCATGATTGTTTATCATTACAGTTTTAGTTAGCTTTAATTTTGTAAACCCCAAGTAAACATAGTTTGTGCCTTTCTCTGAACTTTTTGGCATTTCAATTCAGTTGTTTGTAAGGTTATTTTACAGTTGCTAGGTTGATGAAGTTCCTGAACTGTGCAGTATTTCTTTTGGGTTTGGTGCGAATCATATTCTAGCGGTTGGGGGAAAAAAGCACAGGTGCCATCCCACCATTCAACCCTGAAACTTACCTTAGCCGATTCTTCAACTAAACCAGACATGTTAACTAAGTGTTACAGTATGTTTCAAAGTGTGTATTTTAGCAAACACAACTGACGTTCTGTTGTCTCCTTGGAGACACCTGGAACTGGTGTAATGCTGGTTCTATGACATCATTCGTTCTAAATGTAAATGCAGGTATTGGCACAACATAGTAAATTGATGTAAAGTTATGGATCCATTTATGATTTTCACTCAGTTTGAAAGAGTTCCTGTCGTGTGGTTAAACTTTGTGTTACGGAGGGTTAACTGGGGTTCTGGCTACTAGTTAGGCTTGGTCATTCAGTCATCTGGTTCATGAAATAGGAAGCTAAGAGATCTGTGTTTTAGTTTTACTGTTTGTTTTTGTTCCATAGAATAAGAAATGTTTCATTAATATTAGTAATAGAGTAGCTGTTTCTCTAAACAGTGTGTGTCAGTTTGCACTGCAGGTGTGCCAGGTAGAGACCATTTACGAACCCAAAAATATGCTGTCATTTACTGCCGTGGCTAATTTCTGTTAACCTTGTCTCTCACTCACTTTGATGAGCAAAATGTTCATACATAAAGCATACATTTCTGATTGGTCAGAAGAAGCTTCTTAACATATAAGGTATAAAGAAAGTCAGAAAGTTAGGCACTTAGGTCAGCCTTAGGCAGTTAACCAAGACCATAATCCGATAAGAAGCTATTCCCTTTCATGTTGCTAAATCACATGTAGGATACATGAGTTACACCTCCACTTAAGAGACCTTAAAGAGACCTTGGCCAGCCAGGAGTGTAGAAAACCGTAAAACAGTTCTTGAGGACCTAATTGTTAACTCTTAACAGGCAAAGGTTCCTTCAGTCCTATGAGAAATATTTTAGAATTGAACTAAAGTGTGTTTCCGATACAGGAGCATATGTCTGTCAGGGCCTGTTGGAGAGGCCCTGGATGAGAACCCCTGGCTGCAGTTCCACATCCCCCTGAAAGTAAATAGAGCCATAAGCACTGAGCTAAGGTCACTGCTCCAGGACATGCTGGCTGTCGATCCTGACCAGCGACCAGAAGCCATCCAGCAGAAGAAGCAAGTCAGGCAAGCCATGGCACGAGAGAAAACATCTTTGTAGTGACTGATAGCAAGATGTCCGTGACCAAGGGCAATTCGTCTGAGTAAAGTCTGATTTCATTTTTATGTCCCGAAAGGCCACTGCCTTTGTGCTGTAGATTTCTGATTTAGACGGGCATTTCTATGGACAACTTTGACTTTTCTGTGGGTCCAATGAAAATAAGTTTTTTAACGTATTCTTTGTTACAGTTTTCGAAAGTTTAAAGACATTCACTGAGTTGACGATAAAGGAAAAGTTTCATCTTTCACCTCTTGGAAGGTAGGCCGGTCAGAGGTACAATATATGTCTTCATGTCTTCATCCTCCATGTTTGTAACTACAGGTTTCACAGAGTTGAGCTAAGACACAAAAACACCTACAAATGGCAGTTCCAAATGTATAAACCTGGGCTGAAAAAGTGTGTACAGTATATACTCTGTGTAGGTCTGATAAAAGTATTCGAGTCAAAGTGTCATATGGATACAAATTCTCATGATTTTGTATTGTGTGTTTTTTCTCTGTTCTGCTTTATTGAAAGGAATCAGATGCTCTTCCTGAAACTTACCTTAGCTGATTCTTCAGCTAAACCAGACAGACTTCTGAAATTCTCAAATATTATCAAATCTTGTTGGTGCAGAGGTGGTGGAGCCCATTACCAACAGACTCACAGCTGAAATTGCTGTGAAAAGGGCTTCTACCAAATATTAACATGTGGGTGAAAATGTATACAATTGTAATATTTCCTTTTTTCCCATTGAAAGTATAACATATGTGGTGTGAGATAGAGGTCCTCATTTAATTGCATGAAACTCTGGCACTGGCGCAACAAACTGAACAAAGTTCAAGGGGGTATACGCTTTCTGTAGACACTTTATTTCCTCTTTTTCCATACTCTAAGAAATGATTTGGGAAACCTGTGGGACACTGGAGGTCATTATACATGAGCCTCTTTCTGCACCTTTTAAGCCATTAAAACCTAGTTGCCTTGTTACAAGGTCTAATATTACAGTAGGTGTGGTTTCCGTCTCCTAATTTCTGAGAATGATCAAATTGGGGAATAAGTTGTAGGGAATACCACTCTTGCACTTCTAAGAAAAGACTATCTCAAATGAAACTCGCTATAGAAAGACATCTTGTTGAAAAATTCTTTATTTTTTGTCATTTCTAAAGAAAAAACATTCATCAGGTCCTTCACACATGTTTTGTTTGTGACTTTCTCTGTTGTTCCCTTTCACACTCAACTGAACTATGTGTTATGTCTTGTAAACGTAATCAAACATTTCACTTAGGTGTGTGGGTTAACACAAACCCATATTGTATGAAACATTCAGTTTTTCATTCAAGTTTTTTCTAACAATTGCATCCATGCTAGGACTACAGTAAACAACACTTTTTACTAAAGTAAATGAAATTGTTCATTAAACAAGACACATTGTTTTAAATGTATGCAATACGACGACACTAAAAACAACACTGAAACTTTTCATTGAAATACGGTACGAGATTGTGCATATTCAATGGATTTCTTCTGGTGCTTTTTTTCATCAGTCTTTTTATATTCTTGTTCTCTACTCAGGTGTCTCCTGTTCCTTTGGTGATGTCTGCTGTACACACATGGTATCATACACTTGAGCAAAGTGTGATACCACCGTTTGTTCTTCTCCTAAAATAAAGATGAACATTAACAAAAGTCAGAAGCACTCTTTTCTTTGACAGACGAACAAAACAATGCAAGAATAACCATACTCTCTGTTCCTTACTCATTTCTACCTACCTGTTTGACCACTTTGTCTGCTTCAGTCAGGACAGGGTGCTGGGGCTGACTCTGAGCAATCTGAGAAGAGCTCTCTGTGATCTTCTCCCCTACAGTGGCTACATTGTACTCTGTTTGAAATCCAGGTATCGCCTCCGGTAAGTTCCTCGGTCCTTTTTGGGACTTGAAAGGGTAGAATCATTTTGTGACTACATTTCCTTGTCATGCACTGATATGTTCTGGTTTGTGTTCGATTACTGCAGGCGTTCAAGTACTTTCTTTTTGTTCTAGATTGGCAGTGTTTGAGATGGTAGGAACTTGTCATATTCTCAACTCTGAATGCTCTGTAAACATACTATTTTAGCAATTCTTAGAAATCTGAAAGCAGTGTTACCTGTATCATTTTTTGTCTTGGTAGTAGTATTGCAGCTCCAACATCAGCACTTAAATAATGGTTTGTGATGTTACTTGTCCTTGGAGTTAGTATACTCCTGAGAAGTCAAGAGAAATCTTACGTAAGCATTAATTATGTTTCACTTTTGAAAGCAAAGTACGTGTCAAGTACTTTGAAGGCATTTGTTGATACTTTTAAGCACTTTCGTTGATTGTTATTATCCTTCAATTAGTTATTACAAGTCCAACATTCTCTACATGATCTCACTCCATATTCAGAATGTGGGAATACAATTGTTTTAAGGAAATGCCACTGACTAGATAGTAGCTGCACTCTACAAAGATGAATGTGCTAATTAATCAGTCAGGGACACAGCTTATACTTCAGTAGTCTTAGATCATGTAATGATGATTATTGTACTTTATAACTAGCAAAATCCCCATATCCTGTTCATTGCCCCTTTTTCAGTTATGTGGATTGACTTATCCCTGAAGTGGTTAATTCTCACCTTGACATCTCATAGAACAACTGAATCTCTACCAAGGGTGAATGTGTCCTTCCTCTTAATGTCTAAAAGAAAAGGTTAAAATTCATTGAAGCAAAATGCAACAACCCAAAATGTTGGGGAGGTCGTTTCCACAGTTATTTCATATGACAGTGCTTGGAGTGAAACTACATGACCATGGTGAAGAAGAAAAAACACTTTACCTTGTTCCTCCTGACTGATGTCCTTATGCATGTTTTGCACAGTTGAGCGTTTTGTGTCTTGTGGTCTGTGTAGGCAACAGCCCTCTTCCCTGGGATAGAACTAGATGATATTTAGACACGTTAATTTGACTTCTCCATTGCTCACATTGATGTGGATATGATTATAATGCTCTGTTTTGTGGGCTTCCCAAGAAAACAATAAATCCCTTACTACTTGTTCGAAATGCAGTAGCACAGATCCTAACAAATACAAGAAAGAGAATATCATTCCTGTTTTGAAAAAACTTCACTGGTCACCTGTATTATCTAGGATAAATTTGAAAGTTCTTTTACTTGTTTTTAAAGCTTTAAGCGACCTAGCACGTCTGTACCTTACTGAATGTCTGTCTTCATATGTTCCTATACGTGACCTGAGATCTGCACATACTGGCCTACTGCAAATACCACATGTGAAATGCAGAAAGAGTGGAGAGGCTTCTTTTTGTTTTTATGCTTCTAAATTATGAAACTCACTTCCACTTTTTATTAGGCAGTCAAGCTCGGTACATTGTTTTAAAAAACATTTGAAAATGTTGCTTTTAGTTAAAGTGGTTCTTTGTTCTTTCTATTTCTGTTTCTTTTTTTAGTTCTCTTTAATTGTTCTTATTTTATTACGACTTTCCTAATTTTTATTTATTTAGTTGACATGTATGTTGCTTTACTGTATTGCTGTATTTTCCTTTACAACTGAAAGTATATCTCTCAATTTTAATATTTTATTTTTACGCTTGGTTTTTAAAGCACCAAAGCACTATTTGTATGAAAGGTGCTCTATAGATAAAGTTTATTATTATTATTTTTAATATTATTATTATACTTTGTTACATTTTTGGTTAGGACAAAGATTCTAGTAGAGGTGGCCTCTTTTACCCCATTCCAAAAAATTGGAAAACTACCTTCAGAATACACTGACAATGACCATCTACTGTCTCCTCTAACTGTGTATTGTCATCATGCATATCTTGTGTATTATTTATTGTAGTTGGTTTTGTCATTCTGTAAAGCAGCCACCTTTCAAGGCACTATATAAAATAATGTTTGTTATTATTATTTACATTTTTCATCGTTAAATCTGGCGAAGAGTCTTAAGAGAATATCAAAGAACACGTTGCTCTTACCTTTCCATTCCAAGAAATGCCCTCAGCTCGGATTGCAGAGATTGACTTCTCTGTCTCAAATTCTGAGAAACATAGACTCGATTGAAAAATGACCATTTCCTAAGATTCACATAACATCACCAGTCAACATTTGCCACTTGACATCAATAGAAACCATAGAGTACATGACATTTCCAATCAGTTTTCTTTCAAGGTTCAATACCAATCGCCTTGCCAGAAGAGTTATACTGCGGTAGATAAATATTACAAATGTCAGATGCACGCAGAGTTGTTTGGATTACTATGAAAAGATTGGCAAATATATTTATGTTCATTATATTTCTTGGAGTGACAGAGCTAAAGAGAAAACAATACTTACCTTTATCTCTGCAGACAGGATCGCAAGGGATTCCCTTATACTGGGTTCCTATGTAACAAATAATACATTATTCAAAAAACATGATATTTCTCTGTCCATTGGCAGCATGATTGTTTATCATTACAGTTTTAGTTAGCTTTAATTTTGGAAACCCCAAGTAAACATAGTTTGTGCCTTTCTCTGAACTTTTTGGCATTTCAATTCAGTTGTTTGTAAGCTTATTTTACAGTTGCTAGGTTGATGAAGTTCCTGAACTGTGCAGTATTTCTTTTGGGTTTGGTGCGAATCATATTCTAGCGGTTGGGGGAAAAAAGCACAGGTGCCATCCCACCATTAAACCCTGAAACTTACCTTAGCCGATTCTTCAACTAAACCAGACATGTTAACTAAGTGTTACAGTATGTTTCAAAGTGTGTATTTTAGCAAACACAACTGAAGTTCTGTTGTCTCCTTGGAGACACCTGGAACTGGTGTGATGCTGGTTCTATGACATCATTCGTTCTAAATGTAAATGCAGGTATTGGCACAACATAGTAAATTGATGTAAAGTTATGGATCCATTTATGATTTTCACTCAGTTTGAAAGAGTTCCTGTCGTGTGGTTAAACTTTGTGTTACGGAGGGTTAACTGGGGTTCTGGCTACTAGTTAGGCTTGGTCATTCAGTCATCTGGTTCATGAAATAGGAAGCTAAGAGATCTGTGTTTTAGTTTTACTGTTTGTTTTTGTTCCATAGAATAAGAAATGTTTCATTAATATTAGTAATAGAGTAGCTGTTTCTCTAAACAGTGTGTGTCAGTTTGCACTGCAGGTGTGCCAGGTAGAGACCATTTAAGAACCCAAAAATATGCTGTCATTTACTGCCGTGGCTAATTTCTGTTAACCTTGTCTCTCACTCACTTTGATGAGCAAAATGTTCATACATAAAGCATACATTTCTGATTGGTCAGAAGAAGCTTCTTAACATATAAGGTATAAAGAAAGTCAGAAAGTTAGGCACTTAGGTCAGCCTTAGGCAGTTAACCAAGACCATAATCCGATAAGAAGCTATTCCCTTTCATGTTGCTAAATCACATGTAGGATACATGAGTTACACCTCCACTTAAGAGACCTTAAAGAGACCTTGGCCAGCCAGGAGTGTAGAAAACCGTAAAACAGTTCTTGAGGACCTAATTGTTAACTCTTAACAGGCAAAGGTTCCTTCAGTCCTATGAGAAATATTTTAGAATTGAACTAAAGTGTGTTTCCGATACAGGAGCATATGTCTGTCAGGGCCTGTTGGAGAGGCCCTGGATGAGAACCCCTGGCTGCAGTTCCACATCCCCCTGAAAGTAAATAGAGCCATAAGCACTGAGCTAAGGACACTGCTCCAGGACATGCTGGCTGTCGATCCTGACCAGCGACCAGAAGCCATCCAGCAGAAGAAGCAAGTCAGGCAAGCCATGGCACGAGAGAAAACATCTTTGTAGTGACTGATAGCAAGATGTCCGTGACCAAGGGCAATTCGTCTGAGTAAAGTCTGATTTCATTTTTATGTCCCGAAAGGCCACTGCCTTTGTGCTGTAGATTTCTGATTTAGATGGGCATTTCTATGGACAACTTTGACTTTTCTGTGGGTCCAATGAAAATAAGTTTTTTAACTTATTCTTTGTTACAGTTTTCGAAAGTTTAAAGACATTCACTGAGTTGACGATAAAGGAAAAGTTTCATCTTTCACCTCTTGGAAGGTAGGCCGGTCAGAGGTACAATATATGTCTTCATGTCTTCATCCTCCATGTTTGTAACTACAGGTTTCACAGTGTTGAGCTAAGACACAAAAACACCTACAAATGGCAGTTCCAAATGTATAAACCTGGGCTGAAAAAGTGTGTACAGTGTATACTCTGTGTAGGTCTGATAAAAGTATTCGAGTCAAAGTGTCATATGGATACAAATTCTCATGATTTTGTATTGTGTGTTTTTTCTCTGTTCTGCTTTATTGAAAGAAATCAGATGCTCTTCCTGAAACTTACCTTAGCTGATTCTTCAGCTAAACCAGACAGACTTCTGAAATTCTCAAATATTATCAAATCTTGTTGGTGCAGAGGTGGTGGAGCCCATTACCAACAGACTCACAGCTGAAATTGCTGTGAAAAGGGCTTCTACCAAATATTAACATGTGGGTGAAAATGTATACAATTGTAATATTTCCTTTTTTCCCATTGAAAGTATAACATATGTGGTGTGAGATAGAGGTCCTCATTTAATTGCATGAAACTCTGGCACTGGCGCAACAAACTGAACAAAGTTCAAGGGGGTATACGCTTTCTGTAGACACTTTATTTCCTCTTTTTCCATACTCTAAGAAATGATTTGGGAAACCTGTGGGACACTGGAGGTCATTATACATGAGCCTCTTTCTGCACCTTTTAAGCCATTGAAACCTAGTTGCCTTGTTACAAGGTCTAATATTACAGTAGGTGTGGTTTCCGTCTCCTAATTTCTGAGAATGATCAAATTGGGCAATAAGTTGTAGGGAATACCACTCTTGCACTTCTAAGAAAAGACTATCTCAAATGAAACTCGCTATAGAAAGACATCTTGTTGAAAAATTCTTTATTTTTTGTCATTTCTAAAGAAAAAACATTCATCAAGTCCTTCACAAATGTTTTGTTTGTGACTTTCTCTGTTGTTCCCTTTCACACTCAACTGAACTATGTGTTATGTCTTGTAAACGTAATCAAACATTTCACTTAGGTGTGTGGGTTAACACAAACCCATATTGTATGAAACATTCAGTTTTTCATTCAAGTTTTTTCTAACAATTGCATCCATGCTAGGACTACAGTAAACAACACTTTTTACTAAAGTAAATCAAATTGTTCATTAAACAAGACACATTGTTTTAAATGTATGCAATACGACGACACTAAAAACAACACTGAAACTTTTCATTGAAATACTAGACGAGATTGTGCATATTCAATGGATTTCTCCTGGTGCTTTTTTTCATCAGTCTTTTCATATTCTTGTTCTCTACTCAGGTGTCTCCTGTTCCTTTGGTGATGTCTGCTGTACACACATGGTATCATACACTTGAGCAAAGTGTGATACCACCGTTTGTTCTTCTCCTAAAATAAAGATGAACATTGACAAAAGTCAGAAGCACTCTTTTCTTTGACAGACGAACAAAGCAATGCAAGAATAACCATACTCTCTGTTCCTTACTCATTTCTACCTACCTGTTTGACCACTTTGTCTGCTTCAGTCAGGACAGGGTGCTGGGGCTGACTCTGAGCAATCTGAGAAGAGCTCTCTGTGATCTTCTCCCCTACAGTGGCTACATTGTACTCTGTTTGAAATCCAGGTATCGCCTCCGGTAAGTTCCTCGGTCCTTTTTGGGACTTGAAAGGGCAGAATCATTTTGTGACTACATTTCCTTGTCATGCACTGATATGTTCTGGTTTGTGTTCGATTACTGCAGGCGTTCAAGTACTTTCTTTTTGTTCTAGATTGGCAGTGTTTGAGATGGTAGGAACTTGTCATATTCTCAACTCTGAATGCTCTGTAAACATACTATTTTAGCAATTCTTAGAAATCTGAAAGCAGTGTTACCTGTATCATTTTTTGTCTTGGTAGTAGTATTGCAGCTCCAACATCAGCACTTAAATAATGGTTTGTGATGTTACTTGTCCTTGGAGTTAGTATACTCCTGAGAAGTCAAGAGAAATCTTACATAAGCATTTATTATGTTTCACTTTTGAAAGCAAAGTACGTGTCAAGTACTTATAAGGCATTTGTTGATACTTTTAAGCACTTTCGTTGATTATTATTATCCTTCAATTAGTTATTACAAGTCCAACATTCTCTACATGATCTCACTCCATATTCAGAATGTGGGAATACAATTGTTTTAAGGAAATGCCACTGAATAGATAGTAGCTGCACTCTACAAAGATGAATTTGCTAATTAATCAGTCAGGGACACAGCTTATACTTCAGTAGTCTTAGATCATGTAATGATTATTATTGTACTTTATAACTAGCAAAATCCCCATATCCTGTTCATTGCCCCTTTTTCAGTCATGTGGATTGACTTATGCCTGAAGTGGTTAATTCTCACCTTGACATCTCATAGAACAACTGAATCTGTACCAAGGGTGAATGTGTCATTCCTCTTAATGTCTAAAAGAAAAGGTTAAAATTCATTGAAGCAAAATGCAACAACCCAAAATGTTGGGGAGGTCGTTTCCACAGTTATTTCATATGACAGTGCTTGGAGTGAAACTACATGACCATGGTGAAGAAGAAAAAACACTTTACCTTGTTCCTCCTGACTGATGTCCTTATGCATGTTTTGCACAGTTGAGCATTTTGTGTCTTGTCGTCTGTGTAGGCAACAGCCCTCTTCCCTGGGATAGAACTAGATGATATTTAGACACGTTAATTTGACTTCTCCATTGCTCACATTGATGTGGATATGATTATAATGCTCTGTTTTGTGGGCTTCCCAAGAAAACAATAAATCCCTTACTACTTGTTCGAAATGCAGTAGCACAGATCCTAACAAATACAAGAAAGAGAATATCATTCCTGTTTTGAAAAAACTTCACTGGTCACCTGTATTATCTAGGATAAATTTGAAAGTTCTTTTACTTGTTTTTAAAGCTTTAAGCGACCTAGCACGTCTGTACCTTACTATGTCTGTCTTCATATGTTCCTATACGTGACCTGAGATCTGCACATACTAGCCTACTGCAAATACCACATGTGAAATGCAGAAAGAGTGGAGAGGCTGCTTTTTGTTTTTATGCTTCTAAATTATGAAACTCACTTCCACTTTTTATTAGGCAGTCAAGCTCGGTACATTGTTTTAAAAAACATTTGAAAATGTTGCTTTTAGTTAAAGTGGTTCTTTGTTCTTTCTATTTCTGTTTCTTTTTTTAGTTCTCTTTAATTGTTCTTATTTTATTACGACTTTCCTAATTTTTATTTATTTAATTGACATGTATGTTGCTTTACTGTATTGCTGTATTTTCCTTTACAACTGAAAGTATATCTCTCAATTTTAATATTTTATTTTTACGCTTGGTTTTTAAAGCACCAAAGCACTATTTGTATGAAAGGTGCTCTATAGATAAAGTTTATCATTATTATTTTTAATATTATTATTATACTTTGTTACATTTTTGGTTAGGACAAAGATTCTAGTAGAGGTGGCCTCTTTTACCCCGTTCCAAAAAATTGGAAAACTACCTTCAGAATACACTGACAATGACCATCTACTGTCTCCTCTAACTGTGTATTGTCATCATGCATATCTTGTGTATTATTTATTGTAGTTGGTTTTGTCATTCTGTAAAGAAGCCACCTTTCAAGGCACTATATAAAATAATGTTTGTTATTATTATTTACATTTTTCATCGTTAAATCTGGCGAAGAGTCTTAAGAGAATATCAAAGAACACGTTGCTCTTACCTTTCCATTCCAGGAAATGCCCTCAGCTCGGATTGCAGAGATTGACCTCTCTGTCTCAAATTCTGAGAAACATAGACTCGATTGAAAAATGACCATTTCCTAAGATTCACATAACATCACCAGTCAACATTTGCCACTTGACATCAATAGAAACCATAGAGTACATGACATTTCCAATCAGTTTTCTTTCAAGGTTCAATACCAATCGCCTTGCCAGAAGAGTTATACTGCGGTAGATAAATATTACAAATGTCAGATGCACGCAGAGTTGTTTGGATTACTATGAAAAGATTGGCAAATATATTTATGTTCATTATATTTCTTGGAGTGACAGAGCTAAAGAGAAAACAATACTTACCTTTATCTCTGCAGACAGGATCGCAAGGGATTCCCTTATACTGGGTTCCTATGTAACAAATAATACATTATTCAAAAAACATGATATTTCTCTGTCCATTGGCAGCATGATTGTTTATCATTACAGTTTTAGTTAGCTTTAATTTTGTAAACCCCAAGTAAACATAGTTTGTGCCTTTCTCTGAACTTTTTGGCATTTCAATTCAGTTGTTTGTAAGCTTATTTTACAGTTGCTAGGTTGATGAAGTTCCTGAACTGTGCAGTATTTCTTTTGGGTTTGGTGCGAATCATATTCTAGCGGTTGGGGGAAAAAAGCACAGGTGCCATCCCACCATTAAACCCTGAAACTTACCTTAGCCGATTCTTCAACTAAACCAGACATGTTAACTAAGTGTTACAGTATGTTTCAAAGTGTGTATTTTAGCAAACACAACTGAAGTTCTGTTGTCTCCTTGGAGACACCTGGAACTGGTGTGATGCTGGTTCTATGACATCATTCGTTCTAAATGTAAATGCAGGTATTGGCACAACATAGTAAATTGATGTAAAGTTATGGATCCATTTATGATTTTCACTCAGTTTGAAAGAGTTCCTGTCGTGTGGTTAAACTTTGTGTTACGGAGGGTTAACTGGGGTTCTGGCTACTAGTTAGGCTTGGTCATTCAGTCATCTGGTTCATGAAATAGGAAGCTAAGAGATCTGTGTTTTAGTTTTACTGTTTGTTTTTGTTCCATAGAATAAGAAATGTTTCATTAATATTAGTAATAGAGTAGCTGTTTCTCTAAACAGTGTGTGTCAGTTTGCACTGCAGGTGTGCCAGGTAGAGACCATTTAAGAACCCAAAAATATGCTGTCATTTACTGCCGTGGCTAATTTCTGTTAACCTTGTCTCTCACTCACTTTGATGAGCAAAATGTTCATACATAAAGCATACATTTCTGATTGGTCAGAAGAAGCTTCTTAACATATAAGGTATAAAGAAAGTCAGAAAGTTAGGCACTTAGGTCAGCCTTAGGCAGTTAACCAAGACCATAATCCGATAAGAAGCTATTCCCTTTCATGTTGCTAAATCACATGTAGGATACATGAGTTACACCTCCACTTAAGAGACCTTAAAGAGACCTTGGCCAGCCAGGAGTGTAGAAAACCGTAAAACAGTTCTTGAGGACCTAATTGTTAACTCTTAACAGGCAAAGGTTCCTTCAGTCCTATGAGAAATATTTTAGAATTGAACTAAAGTGTGTTTCCGATACAGGAGCATATGTCTGTCAGGGCCTGTTGGAGAGGCCCTGGATGAGAACCCCTGGCTGCAGTTCCACATCCCCCTGAAAGTAAATAGAGCCATAAGCACTGAGCTAAGGACACTGCTCCAGGACATGCTGGCTGTCGATCCTGACCAGCGACCAGAAGCCATCCAGCAGAAGAAGCAAGTCAGGCAAGCCATGGCACGAGAGAAAAGATCTTTGTAGTGACTGATAGCAAGATGTCCGTGACCAAGGGCAATTCGTCTGAGTAAAGTCTGATTTCATTTTTATGTCCCGAAAGGCCACTGCCTTTGTGCTGTAGATTTCTGATTTAGACGGGCATTTCTATGGACAACTTTGACTTTTCTGTGGGTCCAATGAAAATAAGTTTTTTAACTTATTCTTTGTTACAGTTTTCGAAAGTTTAAAGACATTCACTGAGTTGACGATAAAGGAAAAGTTTCATCTTTCACCTCTTGGAAGGTAGGCCGGTCAGAGGTACAATATATGTCTTCATGTCTTCATCCTCCATGTTTGTAACTACAGGTTTCACAGTGTTGAGCTAAGACACAAAAACACCTACAAATGGCAGTTCCAAATGTATAAACCTAGGCTGAAAAAGTGTGTACAGTATATACTCTGTGTAGGTCTGATAAAAGTATTCGAGTCAAAGTGTCATATGGATACAAATTCTCATGATTTTGTATTGTGTCTTTTTTCTCTGTTCTGCTTTATTGAAAGAAATCAGATGCTCTTCCTGAAACGTACCTTAGCTGATTCTTCAGCTAAACCAGACAGACTTCTGAAATTCTCAAATATTATCAAATCTTGTTGGTGCAGAGGTAGTGGAGCCCATTACCAACAGACTCACAGCTGAAATTGCTGTGAAAAGGGCTTCTACCAAATATTAACATGTGGGTGAAAATGTATACAATTGTAATATTTCCTTTTTTCCCTTTGAAAGTATAACATATGTGGTGTGAGAAAGAGGTCCTCATTTAATTGCATGAAACTCTGGCACTGGCGCAACAAACTGAACAAAGTTCAAGGGGGTATACGCTTTCTGTAGACACTTTATTTCCTCTTTTTCCATACTCTAAGAAATGATTTGGGAAACCTGTGGGACACTGGAGGTCATTATACATGAGCCTCTTTCTGCACCTTTTAAGCCATTGAAACCTAGTTGCCTTGTTACAAGGTCTAATATTACAGTAGGTGTGGTTCCCGTCTCCTAATTTCTGAGAATGATCAAATTGGGGAATAAGTTGTAGGGAATACCACTCTTGCACTTCTAAGAAAAGACTATCTCAAATGAAACTCGCTATAGAAAGACATCTTGTTGAAAAATTCTTTATTTTTCGTCATTTCTAAAGAAAAAACATTCATCAAGTCCTTCACAAATGTTTTGTTTGTGACTTTCTCTGTTGTTCCCTTTCACACTCAACTGAACTATGTGTTATGTCTTGTAAACGTAATCAAACATTTCACTTAGGTGTGTGGGTTAACACAAACCCATATTGTATGAAACATTCAGTTTTTCATTCAAGTTTTTTCTAACAATTGCATCCATGCTAGGACTACAGTAAACAACACTTTTTACTAAAGTAAATCAAATTGTTCATTAAACAAGACACATTGTTTTAAATGTATGCAATACGACGACACTAAAAACAACACTGAAACTTTTCATTGAAATACTGGACGAGATTGTGCATATTCAATGGATTTCTCCTGGTGCTTTTTTTCATCAGTCTTTTCATATTCTTGTTCTCTACTCAGGTGTCTCCTGTTCTTTTGGTGATGTCTGCTGTACACACATGGTATCATACACTTGAGCAAAGTGTGATACCACCGTTTGTTCTTCTCCTAAAATAAAGATGAACATTGACAAAAGTCAGAAGCACTCTTTTCTTTGACAGACGAACAAAACAATGCAAGAATAACCATACTCTCTGTTCCTTACTTATTTCTACCTACCTGTCTGACCACTTTGTCTGCTTCAGTCAGGACAGGGTGCTGGGGCTGACTCTGAGCAATCTGAGAAGAGCTCTCTGTGATCTTCTCCCCTACAGTGGCTACATTGTACTCTGTTTGAAATCCAGGTATCGCCTCCGGTAAGTTCCTCTGTCCTTTTTGGGACTTGAAAGGGTAGAATCATTTTGTGACTACATTTCCTTGTCATGCACTGATATGTTCTGGTTTGTGTTCGATTACTGCAGGCGTTCAAGTACTTTCTTTTTTTTCTAGATTGGCAGTGTTTGAGATGGTAGGAACTTGTCATATTCTCAACTCTGAATGCTCTGTAAACATACTATTTTAGCAATTCTTAGAAATCTGAAAGCAGTGTTACCTGTATCATTTTTTGTCTTGGTAGTAGTATTGCAGCTCCAACATCAGCACTTAAATAATGGTTTGTGATGTTACTTGTCCTTGGAGTTAGTATACTCCTGAGAAGTCAAGAGAAATCTTACGTAAGCATTAATTATGTTTCACTTTTGAAAGCAAAGTACGTGTCAAGTACTTTGAAGGCATTTGTTGATACTTTTAAGCACTTTCGTTGATTATTATTATCCTTCAATTAGTTATTACAAGTCCAACATTCTCTACATGATCTCACTCCATATTCAGAATGTGGGAATACAATTGTTTTAAGGAAATACCACTGAATAGATAGTAGCTGCACTCTACAAAGATGAATTTGCTAATTAATCAGTCAGGGACACAGCTTATACTTCAGTAGTCTTAGATCATGTAATGATGATTATTGTACTTTATAACTAGCAAAATCCCCATATCCTGTTCATTGCCTCTTTTTCAGTTATGTGGATTGACTTATCCCTGAAGTGGTTAATTCTCACCTTGACATCTCATAGAACAACTGAATCTCTACCAAGGGTGAATGTGTCCTTCCTCTTAATGTCTAAAAGAAAAGGTTAAAATTCATTGAAGCAAAATGCAACAACCCAAAATGTTGGGGAGGTCGTTTCCACAGTTATTTCATATGACAGTGCTTGGAGTGAAACTACATGACCATGGTGAAGAAGAAAAAACACTTTACCTTGTTCCTCCTGACTGATGTCCTTATGCGTGTTTTGCACAGTTGAGCGTTTTGTGTCTTGTCGTCTGTGTAGGCAACAGCCCTCTTCCCTGGGATAGAACTAGATGATATTTAGACACGTTAATTTGACTTCTCCATTGCTCACATTGATGTGGATATGATTATAATGCTCTGTTTTGTGGGCTTCCCAAGAAAACAATAAATCCCTTACTACTTGTTCGAAATGCAGTAGCACAGATCCTAACAAATACAAGAAAGAGAATATCATTCCTGTTTTGAAAAAAACTTCACTGGTCACCTGTATTATCTAGGATAAATTTGAAAGTTCTTTTACTTGTTTTTAAAGCTTTAAGCGACCTAGCACCTCTGTACCTTACTGAATGTCTGTCTTCATATGTTCCTATACGTGACCTGAGATCTGCACATACTGGCCTACTGCAAATACCACATGTGAAATGCAGAAAGAGTGGAGAGGCTGCTTTTTGTTTTTATGCTTCCAAATTATGAAACTCACTTCCACTTTTTATTAGGCAGTCAAGCTCGGTACATTGTTTTAAAAAAGATTTGAAAACGTTGCTTTTAGTTAAAGTGGTTCTTTGTTCTTTCTATTTCTGTTTCTTGTTTTAGTTCTCTTTAATTGTTCTTATTTTATTACGACTTTCCTAATTTTTATTTATTTAATTGACATGTATGTTGCTTTACTGTATTGCTGTATTTTCCTTTACAACTGAAAGTATATCTCTCAATTTTAATATTTTATTTTTACGCTTGGTTTTTAAAGCACCAAAGCACTATTTGTATGAAAGGTGCTCTATAGATAAAGTTTATCATTATTATTTTTAATATTATTATTATACTTTGTTACATTTTTGGTTAGGACAAAGATTCTAGTAGAGGTGGCCTCTTTTACCCCGTTCCAAAAAATTGGAAAACTACCTTCAGAATACACTGACAATGACCATCTACTGTCTCCTCTAACTGTGTATTGTCATCATGCATATCTTGTGTATTATTTATTGTAGTTGGTTTTGTCATTCTGTAAAGAAGCCACCTTTCAAGGCACTATATAAAATAATGTTTGTTATTATTATTTACATTTTTCATCGTACAATCTGGCGAAGAGTCTTAAGAGAATAGCAAAGAACATGTTGCTCTTACCTTTCCATTCCAAGAAATGCCCTCAGCTCGGATTGCAGAGATTGACCTCTCTGTCTCAAATTCTGAGAAACATAGACTCGATTGAAAAATGACCATTTCCTAAGATTCACATAACATCACCAGTCAACATTTGCCACTTGACATCAATAGAAACCATAGAGTACATGACATTTCCAATCAGTTTTCTTTCAAGGTACAATACCAATCGCCTTGCCAGAAGAGTTATACTGCGGTAGATAAATATTACAAATGTCAGATACACGCAGAGTTGTTTGGATTACTATGAAAAGATTGGCAAATATATTTATGTTCATTATATTTCTTGGAGTGACAGAGCTAAAGAGAAAACAATATTTACCTTTATCTCTGCAGACAGGATCGCAAGGGATTCCCTTATACTGGGTTCCTATGTAACAAATAATACATTATTCAAAAAACATGATATTTCTCTGTCCATTGGCAGCATGATTGTTTATCATTACAGTTTTAGTTAGCTTTAATTTTGTAAACCCCAAGTAAACATAGTTTGTGCCTTTCTCTGAACTTTTTGGCATTTCAATTCAGTTGTTTGTAAGCTTATTTTACAGTTGCTAGGTTGATGAAGTTCCTGAACTGTGCAGTATTTCTTTTGGGTTTGGTGCGAATCATATTCTAGCGGTTGGGGGAAAAAAGCACAGGTGCCATCCCACCATTAAACCCTGAAACTTACCTTAGCCGATTCTTCAACTAAACCAGACATGTTAACTAAGTGTTACAGTATGTTTCAAAGTGTGTATTTTAGCAAACACAACTGAAGTTCTGTTGTCTCCTTGGAGACACCTGGAACTGGTGTGATGCTGGTTCTATGACATCATTCGTTCTAAATGTAAATGTAGGTATTGGCACAACATAGTAAATTGATGTAAAGTTATGGATCCATTTATGATTTTCACTCAGTTTGAAAGAGTTCCTGTCGTGTGGTTAAAGTTTGTGTTACGGAGGGTTAACTGGGGTTTTGGCTACTAGTTAAGCTTGGTCATTCAGTCATCTGGTTCATGAAATAGGAAGCTAAGAGATCTGTGTTTTAGTTTTACTGTTTGTTTTTGTTCCATAGAATAAGAAATGTTTCATTAATATTAGTAATAGAGTAGCTGTTTCTCTAAATAGTGTGTGTCAGTTTGCACTGCAGGTGTGCCAGGTAGAGACCATTTAAGAACCCAAAAATATGCTGTCATTTACTGCCGTGGCTAATTTCTGTTAACCTTGTCTCTCACTCACTTTGATGAGCAAAATGTTCATACATAAAGCATACATTTCTGATTGGTCAGAAGAAGCTTCTTAACATATAAGGTATAAAGAAAGTCAGAAAGTTAGGCACTTAGGTCAGCCTTAGGCAGTTAACCAAGACCATAATCCGATAAGAAGCTATTCCCTTTCATGTTGCTAAATCACATGTAGGATACATGAGTTACACCTCCACTTAAGAGACCTTAAAGAGACCTTGGCCAGCCAGGAGTGTAGAAAA
Organism: Lepisosteus oculatus; assembly: GCF_040954835.1. Taxonomy (NCBI): domain Eukaryota; kingdom Metazoa; phylum Chordata; class Actinopteri; order Semionotiformes; family Lepisosteidae; genus Lepisosteus; species Lepisosteus oculatus. The sequence continues at coordinate 2,601,095 of NW_027167902.1, read as the reverse complement.
CCGTAAAACAGTTCTTGAGGACCTAATTGTTAACTCTTAACAGGCAAAGGTTCCTTCAGTCCTATGAGAAATATTTTAGAATTGAACTAAAGTGTGTTTCCGATACAGGAGCATATGTCTGTCAGGGCCTGTTGGAGAGGCCCTGCATGAGAACCCCTGGCTGCAGTTCCACATCCCCCTGAAAGTAAATAGAGCCATAAGCACTGAGCTAAGGACACTGCTCCAGGACATGCTGGCTGTCGATCCTGACCAGCGACCAGAAGCCATCCAGCAGAAGAAGCAAGTCAGGCAAGCCATGGCACGAGAGAAAACATCTTTGTAGTGACTGATAGCAAGATGTCCGTGACCAAGGGCAATTCGTCTGAGTAAAGTCTGATTTCATTTTTATGTCCCGAAAGGCCACTGCCTTTGTGCTGTAGATTTCTGATTTAGACGGGCATTTCTATGGACAACTTTGACTTTTCTGTGGGTCCAATGAAAATAAGTTTTTTAACTTATTCTTTGTTACAGTTTTCGAAAGTTTAAAGACATTCACTGAGTTGACGATAAAGGAAAAGTTTCATCTTTCACCTCTTGGAAGGTAGGCCGGTTAGAGGTACAATATATGTCTTCATGTCTTCATCCTCCATGTTTGTAACTACAGGTTTCACAGTGTTGAGCTAAGACACAAAAACACCTACAAATGGCAGATCCAAATGTATAAACCTGGGCTGAAAAAGTGTGTACAGTATATACTCAGTGTAGGTCTGATAAAAGTATTCGAGTCAAAGTGTCATATGGATACAAATTCTCATGATTTTGTATTGTGTGTTTTTTCTCTGTTCTGCTTTATTGAAAGAAATCAGATGCTCTTCCTGAAACTTACCTTAGCTGATTCTTCAGCTAAACCAGACAGACTTCTGAAATTCTCAAATATTATCAAATCTTGTTGGTGCAGAGGTGGTGGAGCCCATTACCAACAGACTCACAGCTGAAATTGCTGTGAAAAGGGCTTCTACAAAATATTAACATGTGGGTGAAAATGTATACAATTGTAATATTTCCTTTTTTCCCATTGAAAGTATAACATATGTGGTGTGAGAAAGAGGTCCTCATTTAATTGCATGAAACTCTGGCACTGGCGCAACAAACTGAACAAAGTTCAAGGGGGTATACGCTTTCTGTAGACACTTTATTTCCTCTTTTTCCATACTCTAAGAAATGATTTGGGAAACCTGTGGGACACTGGAGGTCATTATACATGAGCCTCTTTCTGCACCTTTTAAGCCATTGAAACCTAGTTGCCTTGTTACAAGGTCTAATATTACAGTAGGTGTGGTTTCCGTCTCCTAATTTCTGAGAATGATCAAATTGGGGAATAAGTTGTAGGGAATACCACTCTTGCACTTCTAAGAAAAGACTATCTCAAATGAAACTCGCTATAGAAAGACATCTTGTTGAAAAATTCTTTATTTTTTGTCATTTCTAAAGAAAAAACATTCATCAAGTCCTTCACAAATGTTTTGTTTGTGACTTTCTCTGTTGTTCCCTTTCACACTCAACTGAACTATGTGTTATGTCTTGTAAACGTAATCAAACATTTCACTTAGGTGTGTGGGTTAACACAAACCCATATTGTATGAAACATTCAGTTTTTCATTCAAGTTTTTTCTAACAATTGCATCCATGCTAGGACTACAGTAAACAACACTTTTTACTAAAGTAAATGAAATTGTTCATTAAACAAGACACATTGTTTTAAATGTATGCAATACGACGACACTAAAAACAACACTGAAACTTTTCATTGAAATACTGGACGAGATTGTGCATATTCAATGGATTTCTCCTGGTGCTTTTTTTCATCAGTCTTTTCATATTCTTGTTCTCTACTCAGGTGTCTCCTGTTCCTTTGGTGATGTCTGCTGTACACACATGGTATCATACACTTGAGCAAAGTGTGATACCACCGTTTGTTCTTCTCCTAAAATAAAGATGAACATTGACAAAAGTCAGAAGCACTCTTTTCTTTGACAGACGAACAAAACAATGCAAGAATAACCATACTCTCTGTTCCTTACTCATTTCTACCTACCTGTTTGACCACTTTGTCTGCTTCAGTCAGGACAGGGTGCTGGGGCTGACTCTGAGCAATCTGAGAAGAGCTCTCTGTGATCTTCTCCCCTACAGTGGCTACATTGTACTCTGTTTGAAATCCAGGTATCGCCTCCGGTAAGTTCTTCGGTCCTTTTTGGGACTTGAAAGGGTAGAATCATTTTGTGACTACATTTCATTGTCATGCACTGATATGTTCTGGTTTGTGTTCGATTACTGCAGGCGTTCAAGTACTTTCTTTTTGTTCTAGATTGTCAGTGTTTGAGATGGTAGGAACTTGTCATATTCTCAACTCTGAATGCTCTGTAAACATACTATTTTAGCAATTCTTAGAAATCTGAAAGCAGTGTTACCTGTATCATTTTTTGTCTTGGTAGTAGTATTGCAGCTCCAACATCAGCACTTAAATAATGGTTTGTGATGTTACTTGTCCTTGGAGTTAGTATACTCCTGAGAAGTCAAGAGAAATCTTACGTAAGCATTAATTATGTTTCACTTTTGAAAGCAAAGTACGTGTCAAGTACTTTGAAGGCATTTGTTGATACTTTTAAGCACTTTCGTTGATTATTATTATCCTTCAATTAGTTATTACAAGTCCAACATTCTTACATGATCTCACTCCATATTCAGAATGTGGGAATACAGTTGTTTTAAGGAAATGCCACTGAATAGATAGTAGCTGCACTCTACAAAGATGAATTTGCTAATTAATCAGTCAGGGACACAGCTTATACTTCAGTAGTCTTAGATCATGTAATGATGATTATTGTACTTTATAACTAGCAAAATCCCCATATCCTGTTCATTGCCCCTTTTTCAGTCATGTGGATTGACTTATGCCTGAAGTGGTTAATTCTCACCTTGACATCTCATAGAACAACTGAATCTCTACCAAGGGTGAATGTGTCCTTCCTCTTAATGTCTAAAAGAAAAGGTTAAAATTCATTGAAGCAAAATGCAACAACCCAAAATGTTGGGGAGGTCGTTTCCACAGTTATTTCATATGACAGTGCTTGGAGTGAAACTACATGACCATGGTGAAGAAGTAAAAACACTTTACCTTGTTCCTCCTGACTGATGTCCTTATGGGTGTTTTGCACAGTTGAGCGTTTTGTGTCTTGTCGTCTGTGTAGGCAACAGCCCTCTTCCCTGGGATAGAACTAGATGATATTTAGACACGTTAATTTGACTTCTCCATTGCTCACATTGATGTGGATATGATTATAATGCTCGGTTTTGTGGGCTTCCCAAGAAAACAATAAATCCCTTACTACTTGTTCGAAATGCAGTAGCATAGATCCTAACAAATACAAGAAAGAGAATATCATTCCTGTTTTGAAAAAACATCACCGGTCACCTGTATTATCTAGGATAAATTTGAAAGTTCTTTTACTTGTTTTTAAAGCTTTAAGCGACCTAGCACGTCTGTACCTTACTGAATGTCTGTCTTCATATGTTCCTATACGTGACCTGAGATCTGCACATACTGGCCTACTGCAAATACCACATGTGAAATGCAGAAAGAGTGGAGAGGCTGCTTTTTGTTTTTATGGTTCTAAATTATGAAACTCACTTCCACTTTTTATTAGGCAGTCAAGCTCGGTACATTGTTTTAAAAAACATTTGAAAATGTTGCTTTTAGTTAAAGTGGTTCTTTGTTCTTTCTATTTCTGTTTCTTTTTTTAGTTCTCTTTAATTGTTCTTATTTTATTACGACTTTCCTAATTTGTAATTATTTAATTGACATGTATGTTGCTTTACTGTATTGCTGTATTTTCCTTTACAACTGAAAGTATATCTCTCAATTTTAATATTTTATTTTTACGCTTGCTTTTTAAAACACCAAAGCACTATTTGTATGAAAGGTGCTCTATAAATAAAGTTTATTATTATTATTTTTAATATTATTATTATACTTTGTTACATTTTTGGTTAGGACAAAGATTCTAGTAGAGGTGGCCTCTTTTACCCTGTTCCAAGAAATTGGAAAACTACCTTCAGAATACACTGACAATGACCATCTACTGTCTCCTCTAACTGTGTATTGTCATCATGCATATCTTGTGTATTATTTATTGTAGTTGGTTCTGTCATTCTGTAAAGAAGCCACCTTTCAAGGCACTATATAAAATAATGTTTGTTATTATTATTTACATTTTTCATCGTAAAATCTGGCGAAGAGTCTTAAGAGAATATCAAAGAACACGTTGCTCTTACCTTTCCATTCCAAGAAATGCCCTCAGCTCGGATTGCAGAGATTGACCTCTCTGTCTCAAATTCTGAGAAACATAGACTCGATTGAAAAATGACCATTTCCTAAGATTCACATAACATCACCAGTCAACATTTGCCACTTGACATCAATAGAAACCATAGAGTACATGACATTTCCAATCAGTTTTCTTTCAAGGTACAATAGCAATCGCCTTGCCAGAAGAGTTATACTGCGGTAGATAAATATTACAAATGTCAGATACACGCAGAGTTGTTTGGATTACTGTGAAAAGATTGTCAAATATATTTATGTTCATTATATTTCTTGGAGTGACAGAGCTAAAGAGAAAAAAATACTTACCTTTATCTCTGCAGACAGGATCGAAAGGGATTCCCTTATACTGGGTTCCTATATAACAAATAATACATTATTCAAAAAACATGATATTTCTCTGTCCATTGGCAGCATGATTGTTTATCATTACAGTTTTAGTTAGCTTTAATTTTGGAAACCCCAAGTAAACATAGTTTGTGCCTTTCTCTGAACTTTTTGGCATTTCAATTCAGTTGTTTGTAAGCTTATTTTACAGTTGCTAGGTTGATGAAGTTCCTGAACTGTGCAGTATTTCTTTTGGGTTTGGTGCGAATCATATTCTAGCGGTTGGGGGAAAAAAGCACAGGTGCCATCCCACCATTAAACCCTGAAACTTACCTTAGCCGATTCTTCAACTAAACCAGACATGTTAACTAAGTGTTACAGTATGTTTCAAAGTGTGTATTTTAGCAAACACAACTGAAGTTCTGTTGTCTCCTTGGAGACACCTGGAACTGGTGTGATGCTGGTTCTATGACATCATTCGTTTTAAATGTAAATGCAGGTATTGGCACAACATAGTAAATTGATGTAAAGTGCTGGATCCATTTATGATTTTCACTCAGTTTGAAAGAGTTCCTGTCGTGTGGTTAAACTTTGTGTTACGGAGGGTTAACTGGGGTTCTGGCTATTAGTTAGGCTTGGTCATTCAGTCATCTGGTTCATGAAATAGGAAGCTAAGAGATCTGTGTTTTAGTTTTACTGTTTGTTTTTGTTCCATAGAATAAGAAATGTTTCATTAATATTAGTAATAGAGTAGCTGTTTCTCTAAACAGTGTGTGTCAGTTTGCACTGCAGGTGTGCCAGGTAGAGACCATTTAAGAACGAAAAAATATGCTGTCATTTACTGCCGTGGCTAATTTCTGTTAACCTTGTCTCTCACTCACTTTGATGAGCAAAATGTTCATACATAAAGCATACATTTCTGATTGGTCAGAAGAAGCTTCTTAACATATAAGGTATAAAGAAAGTCAGAAAGTTAGGCACTTAGGTCAGCCTTAGGCAGTTAACCAAGACCATAATCCGATAAGAAGCTATTCCCTTTCATGTTGCTAAATCACATGTAGGATACATGAGTTACACCTCCACTTAAGAGACCTTAAAGAGACTTTGGCCAGCCAGGAGTGTGGAAAACCGTAAAACAGTTCTTGAGGACCTAATTGTTAACTCTTAACAGGCAAAGGTTCCTTCAGTCCTATGAGAAATATTTTAGAATTGAACTAAAGTGTGTTTCCGATATAGGAGCATATGTCTGTCAGGGCCTGTTGGAGAGGCCCTGCGTGAGAACCCCTGGCTGCAGTTCCACATCCCCCTGAAAGTAAATAGAGCCATAAGCATGGAGCTAAGGACACTGCTCCAGGACATGCTGGCTGTCGATCCTGACCAGCGACCAGAAGCCATCCAGCTGAAGAAGCAAGTCAGGCAAGCCATGGCACGAGAGAAAACATCTTTGTAGTGACTGATAGCAAGATGTCCGTGACCAAGGGCAATTCTTCTGAGTTAAGTCTGATTTCATTTTTATGTCCCGAAAGGCCACTGCCTTTGTGCTGTAGATTTCTGATTTAGACGGGCATTTCTATGGACAACTTTGACTTTTCTGTGGGTCCAATGAAAATATTTTTTTTTACTTATTCTTTGCTACAGTTTTCGAAAGTTTAAAGACATTCACTGAGTTGACGATAAAGGAAAAGTTTCATCTTTCACCTCTTGGAAGGTAGGCCGGTCAGAGGTACAATATATGTCTTCATGTCTTCATCCTCCATGTTTGTAACTACAGGTTTCACAGTGTTGAGCTAAGACACAAAAACACCTACAAGTGGCAGTTCCAAATGTATCAAATGTATAAACCTGGGCTGAAAAAGTGTGTACAGTATACACTCTGTGTAGGTCTGATAAAAGTATTCGAGTCAAAGTGTCATATGGATACAAATTCTCATGATTTTGTATTGTGTGTTTTTTCTCTGTTCTGCTTTATTGAAAGAAATCAGATGCTCTTCCTGAAACTTACTTTAGCTGATTCTTCAGCTAAACCAGACAGACTTCTGAAATTCTCAAATATTATCAAATCTTGTTGGTGCAGAGGTGGTGGAGCCCATTACCAACAGACTCACAGCTGAAATTGCTGTGAAAAGGGCTTCTACCAAATATTAACATGTGGGTGAAAATGTATACAATTGTAATATTTCCTTTTTTCCCATTGAAAGTATAACATATGTGGTGTGAGAAAGAGGTCCTCATTTAATTGCATGAAACTCTGGCACTGGCGCAACAAACTGATCAAAGTTCAAGGGGGTATACGCTTTCTGTAAACACTTTATTTCCTCTTTTTCCATACTCTAAGAAATGATTTGGGAAACCTGTGGGACACTGGAGGTCATTATACATGAGCCTCTTTCTGCACTTTTTAAGCCATTGAAACCTAGTTGCCTTGTTACAAGGTCTAATATTACAGTAGGTGTGGTTTCCGTCTCCTAATTTCTGAGAATGATCAAATTGGGGAATAAATTGTAGGGAATACCACTCTTGCACTTCTAAGAAAAGACTATCTCAAATGAAACTCGCTATAGAAAGACATCTTGTTGAAAAATTCTTTATTTTTTGTCATTTCTAAAGAAAAAACATTCATCAAGTCCTTCACAAATGTTTTGTTTGTGACTTTCTCTGTTGTTCCCTTTCACACTCAACTGAACTATGTGTTATGTCTTGTAAACGTAATCAAACATTTCACTTAGGTGTGTGGGTTAACACAAACCCATATTGTATGAAACATTCAGTTTTTCATTCAAGTTTTTTCTAACAATTGCATCCATGCTAGGACTACAGTAAACAACACTTTTTACTAAAGTAAATCAAATTGTTCATTAAACAAGACACATTGTTTTAAATGTATGCAATACGACGACACTAAAAACAACACTGAAACTTTTCATTGAAATACTGGACGAGATTGTGCATATTCAATGGATTTCTCCTGGTGCTTTTTTTCATCAGTCTTTTCATATTCTTGTTCTCTACTCAGGTGTCTCCTGTTCCTTTGGTGATGTCTGCTGTACACACATGGTATCATACACTTGAGCAAAGTGTGATACCACCGTTTGTTCTTCTCCTAAAATAAAGATGAACATTGACAAAAGTCAGAAGCACTCTTTTCTTTGACAGACGAACAAACAATGCAAGAATAACCATACTCTCTGTTCCTTACTCATTTCTACCTACCTGTTTGACCACTTTGTCTGCTTCAGTCAGGACAGGGTGCTGGGGCTGACTCTGAGCAATCTGAGAAGAGCTCTCTGTGATCTTCTCCCCTACAGTGGCTACATTGTACTCTGTTTGAAATCCAGGTATCGCCTCCGGTAAGTTCCTCGGTCCTTTTTGGGACTTGAAAGGGTAGAATCATTTTGTGACTACATTTCATTGTCATGCACTGATATGTTCTGGTTTGTGTTCGATTACTGCAGGCGTTCAAGTACTTTCTTTTTGTTCTAGATTGGCAGTGTTTGAGATGGTAGGAACTTGTCATATTCTCAACTTTTCTCTATGAGACTCTGAATGCTCTGTAAACATACTATTTTAACAATTCTTAGAAATCTGAAAGCAGTGTTACCTGTATCATTTTTTGTCTTGGTAGTAGTATTGCAGCTCCAACATCAGCACTTAAATAATGGTTTGTGATGTTACTTGTCCTTGGAGTTAGTATACTCCTGAGAAGTCAAGAGAAATCTTACGTAAGCATTAATTATGTTTCTCTTTTGAAAGCAAAGTACGTGTCAAGTACTTTGAAGGCATTTGTTGATACTTTTAAGCACTTTCGTTGATTATTATTATCCTTCAATTAGTTATTACAAGTCCAACATTCTTACATGATCTCACTCCATATTCAGAATGTGGGAATACAGTTGTTTTAAGGAAATGCCACTGAATAGATAGTAGCTGCACTCTACAAAGATGAATTTGCTAATTAATCAGTCAGGGACACAGCTTATACTTCAGTAGTCTTAGATCATGTAATGATGATTATTGTACTTTATAACTAGCAAAATCCCCATATCCTGTTCATTGCCCCTTTTTCAGTCATGTGGATTGACTTATGCCTGAAGTGGTTAATTCTCACCTTGACATCTCATAGAACAACTGAATCTCTACCAAGGGTGAATGTGTCCTTCCTCTTAATGTCTAAAAGAAAAGGTTAAAATTCATTGAAGCAAAATGCAACAACCCAAAATGTTGGGGAAGTCGTTTCCACAGTTATTTCATATGACAGTGCTTGGAGTGAAACTACATGACCATGGTGAAGAAGTAAAAACACTTTACCTTGTTCCTCCTGACTGATGTCCTTATGGGTGTTTTGCACAGTTGAGCGTTTTGTGTCTTGTCGTCTGTGTAGGCAACAGCCCTCTTCCCTGGGATAGAACTAGATGATATTTAGTCACGTTAATTTGACTTCTCCATTGCTCACATTGATGTGGATATGATTATAATGCTCGGTTTTGTGGGCTTCCCAAGAAAACAATAAATCCCTTACTACTTGTTCGAAATGCAGTAGCATAGATCCTAACAAATACAAGAAAGAGAATATCATTCCTGTTTTGAAAAAACATCACCGGTCACCTGTATTATCTAGGATAAATTTGAAAGTTCTTTTACTTGTTTTTAAAGCTTTAAGCGACCTAGCACGTCTGTACCTTACTGAATGTCTGTCTTCATATGTTCCTATACGTGACCTGAGATCTGCACATACTGGCCTACTGCAAATACCACATGTGAAATGCAGAAAGAGTGGAGAGGCTGCTTTTTGTTTTTATGCTTCTAAATTATGAAACTCACTTCCACTTTTTATTAGGCAGTCAAGCTCGGTACATTGTTTTAAAAAACATTTGAAAATGTTGCTTTTAGTTAAAGTGGTTCTTTGTTCTTTCTATTTCTGTTTCTTTTTTTAGTTCTCTTTAATTGTTCTTATTTTATTACGACTTTCCTAATTTGTATTTATTTAATTGACATGTATGTTGCTTTACTGTATTGCTGTATTTTCCTTTACAACTGAAAGTATATCTCTCAATTTTAATATTTTATTTTTACGCTTGCTTTTTAAAGCACCAAAGCACTATTTGTATGAAAGGTGCTCTATAAATAAAGTTTATTATTATTATTTTTAATATTATTATTATACTTTGTTACATTTTTGGTTAGGACAAAGATTCTAGTAGAGGTGGCCTCTTTTACCCTGTTCCAAGAAATTGGAAAACTACCTTCAGAATACACTGACAATGACCATCTACTGTCTCCTCTAACTGTGTATTGTCATCATGCATATCTTGTGTATTATTTATTGTAGTTGGTTCTGTCATTCTGTAAAGAAGCCACCTTTCAAGGCACTATATAAAATAATGTTTGTTATTATTATTTACATTTTTCATCGTAAAATCTGGCGAAGAGTCTTAAGAGAATATCAAAGAACACGTTGCTCTTACCTTTCCATTCCAAGAAATGCCCTCAGCTCGGATTGCAGAGATTGACCTCTCTGTCTCAAATTCTGAGAAACATAGACTCGATTGAAAAATGACCATTTCCTAAGATTCACATAACATCACCAGTCAACATTTGCCACTTGACATCAATAGAAACCATAGAGTACATGACATTTCCAATCAGTTTTCTTTCAAGGTACAATAGCAATCGCCTTGCCAGAAGAGTTATACTGCGGTAGATAAATATTACAAATGTCAGATACACGCAGAGTTGTTTGGATTACTGTGAAAAGATTGTCAAATATATTTATGTTCATTATATTTCTTGGAGTGACAGAGCTAAAGAGAAAAAAATACTTACCTTTATCTCTGCAGACAGGATCGAAAGGGATTCCCTTATACTGGGTTCCTATATAACAAATAATACATTATTCAAAAAACATGATATTTCTCTGTCCATTGGCAGCATGATTGTTTATCATTACAGTTTTAGTTAGCTTTAATTTTGGAAACCCCAAGTAAACATAGTTTGTGCCTTTCTCTGAACTTTTTGGCATTTCAATTCAGTTGTTTGTAAGCTTATTTTACAGTTGCTAGGTTGATGAAGTTCCTGAACTGTGCAGTATTTCTTTTGGGTTTGGTGCGAATCATATTCTAGCGGTTGGGGGAAAAAAGCACAGGTGCCATCCCACCATTAAACCCTGAAACTTACCTTAGCCGATTCTTCAACTAAACCAGACATGTTAACTAAGTGTTACAGTATGTTTCAAAGTGTGTATTTTAGCAAACACAACTGAAGTTCTGTTGTCTCCTTGGAGACACCTGGAACTGGTGTGATGCTGGTTCTATGACATCATTCGTTCTAAATGTAAATGTAGGTATTGGCACAACATAGTAAATTGATGTAAAGTGCTGGATCCATTTATGATTTTCACTCAGTTTGAAAGAGTTCCTGTCGTGTGGTTAAACTTTGTGTTACGGAGGGTTAACTGGGGTTCTGGCTATTAGTTAGGCTTGGTCATTCAGTCATCTGGTTCATGAAATAGGAAGCTAAGAGATCTGTGTTTTAGTTTTACTGTTTGTTTTTGTTCCATAGAATAAGAAATGTTTCATTAATATTAGTAATAGAGTAGCTGTTTCTCTAAACAGTGTGTGTCAGTTTGCACTGCAGGTGTGCCAGGTAGAGACCATTTAAGAACGAAAAAATATGCTGTCATTTACTGCCGTGGCTAATTTCTGTTAACCTTGTCTCTCACTCACTTTGATGAGCAAAATGTTCATACATAAAGCATACATTTCTGATTGGTCAGAAGAAGCTTCTTAACATATAAGGTATAAAGAAAGTCAGAAAGTTAGGCACTTAGGTCAGCCTTAGGCAGTTAACCAAGACCATAATCCGATAAGAAGCTATTCCCTTTCATGTTGCTAAATCACATGTAGGATACATGAGTTACACCTCCACTTAAGAGACCTTAAAGAGACTTTGGCCAGCCAGGAGTGTGGAAAACCGTAAAACAGTTCTTGAGGACCTAATTGTTAACTCTTAACAGGCAAAGGTTCCTTCAGTCCTATGAGAAATATTTTAGAATTGAACTAAAGTGTGTTTCCGATACAGGAGCATATGTCTGTCAGGGCCTGTTGGAGAGGCCCTGCGTGAGAACCCCTGGCTGCAGTTCCACATCCCCCTGAAAGTAAATAGAGCCATAAGCATGGAGCTAAGGACACTGCTCCAGGACATGCTGGCTGTCGATCCTGACCAGCGACCAGAAGCCATCCAGCTGAAGAAGCAAGTCAGGCAAGCCATGGCACGAGAGAAAACATCTTTGTAGTGACTGATAGCAAGATGTCCGTGACCAAGGGCAATTCTTCTGAGTTAAGTCTGATTTCATTTTTATGTCCCGAAAGGCCACTGCCTTTGTGCTGTAGATTTCTGATTTAGACGGGCATTTCTATGGACAACTTTGACTTTTCTGTGGGTCCAATGAAAATATTTTTTTTTACTTATTCTTTGCTACAGTTTTCGAAAGTTTAAAGACATTCACTGAGTTGACGATAAAGGAAAAGTTTCATCTTTCACCTCTTGGAAGGTAGGCCGGTCAGAGGTACAATATATGTCTTCATGTCTTCATCCTCCATGTTTGTAACTACAGGTTTCACAGTGTTGAGCTAAGACACAAAAACACCTACAAGTGGCAGTTCCAAATGTATCAAATGTATAAACCTGGGCTGAAAAAGTGTGTACAGTATACACTCTGTGTAGGTCTGATAAAAGTATTCGAGTCAAAGTGTCATATGGATACAAATTCTCATGATTTTGTATTGTGTGTTTTTTCTCTGTTCTGCTTTATTGAAAGAAATCAGATGCTCTTCCTGAAACTTACCTTAGCTGATTCTTCAGCTAAACCAGACAGACTTCTGAAATTCTCAAATATTATCAAATCTTGTTGGTGCAGAGGTGGTGGAGCCCATTACCAACAGACTCACAGCTGAAATTGCTGTGAAAAGGGCTTCTACCAAATATTAACATGTGGGTGAAAATGTATACAATTGTAATATTTCCTTTTTTCCCATTGAAAGTATAACATATGTGGTGTGAGAAAGAGGTCCTCATTTAATTGCATGAAACTCTGGCACTGGCGCAACAAACTGATCAAAGTTCAAGGGGGTATACGCTTTCTGTAGACACTTTATTTCCTCTTTTTCCATACTCTAAGAAATGATTTGGGAAACCTGTGGGACACTGGAGGTCATTATACATGAGCCTCTTTCTGCACTTTTTAAGCCATTGAAACCTAGTTGCCTTGTTACAAGGTCTAATATTACAGTAGGTGTGGTTTCCGTCTCCTAATTTCTGAGAATGATCAAATTGGGGAATAAATTGTAGGGAATACCACTCTTGCACTTCTAAGAAAAGACTATCTCAAATGAAACTCGCTATAGAAAGACATCTTGTTGAAAAATTCTTTATTTTTTGTCATTTCTAAAGAAAAAACATTCATCAAGTCCTTCACAAATGTTTTGTTTGTGACTTTCTCTGTTGTTCCCTTTCACACTCAACTGAACTATGTGTTATGTCTTGTAAACGTAATCAAACATTTCACTTAGGTGTGTGGGTTAACACAAACCCATATTGTATGAAACATTCAGTTTTTCATTCAAGTTTTTTCTAACAATTGCATCCATGCTAGGACTACAGTAAACAACACTTTTTACTAAAGTAAATCAAATTGTTCATTAAACAAGACACATTGTTTTAAATGTATGCAATACGACGACACTAAAAACAACACTGAAACTTTTCATTGAAATACTGGACGAGATTGTGCATATTCAATGGATTTCTCCTGGTGCTTTTTTTCATCAGTCTTTTCATATTCTTGTTCTCTACTCAGGTGTCTCCTGTTCCTTTGGTGATGTCTGCTGTACACACATGGTATCATACACTTGAGCAAAGTGTGATACCACCGTTTGTTCTTCTCCTAAAATAAAGATGAACATTGACAAAAGTCAGAAGCACTCTTTTCTTTGACAGACGAACAAACAATGCAAGAATAACCATACTCTCTGTTCCTTACTCATTTCTACCTACCTGTTTGACCACTTTGTCTGCTTCAGTCAGGACAGGGTGCTGGGGCTGACTCTGAGCAATCTGAGAAGAGCTCTCTGTGATCTTCTCCCCTACAGTGGCTACATTGTACTCTGTTTGAAATCCAGGTATCGCCTCCGGTAAGTTCCTCGGTCCTTTTTGGGACTTGAAAGGGTAGAATCATTTTGTGACTACATTTCATTGTCATGCACTGATATGTTCTGGTTTGTGTTCGATTACTGCAGGCGTTCAAGTACTTTCTTTTTGTTCTAGATTGGCAGTGTTTGAGATGGTAGGAACTTGTCATATTCTCAACTTTTCTCTATGAGACTCTGAATGCTCTGTAAACATACTATTTTAACAATTCTTAGAAATCTGAAAGCAGTGTTACCTGTATCATTTTTTGTCTTGGTAGTAGTATTGCAGCTCCAACATCAGCACTTAAATAATGGTTTGTGATGTTACTTGTCCTTGGAGTTAGTATACTCCTGAGAAGTCAAGAGAAATCTTACGTAAGCATTAATTATGTTTCTCTTTTGAAAGCAAAGTACGTGTCAAGTACTTTGAAGGCATTTGTTGATACTTTTAAGCACTTTCGTTGATTATTATTATCCTTCAATTAGTTATTACAAGTCCAACATTCTTACATGATCTCACTCCATATTCAGAATGTGGGAATACAGTTGTTTTAAGGAAATGCCACTGAATAGATAGTAGCTGCACTCTACAAAGATGAATTTGCTAATTAATCAGTCAGGGACACAGCTTATACTTCAGTAGTCTTAGATCATGTAATGATGATTATTGTACTTTATAACTAGCAAAATCCCCATATCCTGTTCATTGCCCCTTTTTCAGTCATGTGGATTGACTTATGCCTGAAGTGGTTAATTCTCACCTTGACATCTCATAGAACAACTGAATCTCTACCAAGGGTGAATGTGTCCTTCCTCTTAATGTCTAAAAGAAAAGGTTAAAATTCATTGAAGCAAAATGCAACAACCCAAAATGTTGGGGAAGTCGTTTCCACAGTTATTTCATATGACAGTGCTTGGAGTGAAACTACATGACCATGGTGAAGAAGTAAAAACACTTTACCTTGTTCCTCCTGACTGATGTCCTTATGGGTGTTTTGCACAGTTGAGCGTTTTGTGTCTTGTCGTCTGTGTAGGCAACAGCCCTCTTCCCTGGGATAGAACTAGATGATATTTAGACACGTTAATTTGACTTCTCCATTGCTCACATTGATGTGGATATGATTATAATGCTCGGTTTTGTGGGCTTCCCAAGAAAACAATAAATCCCTTACTACTTGTTCGAAATGCAGTAGCATAGATCCTAACAAATACAAGAAAGAGAATATCATTCCTGTTTTGAAAAAACATCACCGGTCACCTGTATTATCTAGGATAAATTTGAAAGTTCTTTTACTTGTTTTTAAAGCTTTAAGCGACCTAGCACGTCTGTACCTTACTGAATGTCTGTCTTCATATGTTCCTATACGTGACCTGAGATCTGCACATACTGGCCTACTGCAAATACCACATGTGAAATGCAGAAAGAGTGGAGAGGCTGCTTTTTGTTTTTATGCTTCTAAATTATGAAACTCACTTCCACTTTTTATTAGGCAGTCAAGCTCGGTACATTGTTTTAAAAAACATTTGAAAATGTTGCTTTTAGTTAAAGTGGTTCTTTGTTCTTTCTATTTCTGTTTCTTTTTTTAGTTCTCTTTAATTGTTCTTATTTTATTACGACTTTCCTAATTTGTATTTATTTAATTGACATGTATGTTGCTTTACTGTATTGCTGTATTTTCCTTTACAACTGAAAGTATATCTCTCAATTTTAATATTTTATTTTTACGCTTGCTTTTTAAAGCACCAAAGCACTATTTGTATGAAAGGTGCTCTATAAATAAAGTTTATTATTATTATTTTTAATATTATTATTATACTTTGTTACATTTTTGGTTAGGACAAAGATTCTAGTAGAGGTGGCCTCTTTTACCCTGTTCCAAGAAATTGGAAAACTACCTTCAGAATACACTGACAATGACCATCTACTGTCTCCTCTAACTGTGTATTGTCATCATGCATATCTTGTGTATTATTTATTGTAGTTGGTTCTGTCATTCTGTAAAGAAGCCACCTTTCAAGGCACTATATAAAATAATGTTTGTTATTATTATTTACATTTTTCATCGTAAAATCTGGCGAAGAGTCTTAAGAGAATATCAAAGAACACGTTGCTCTTACCTTTCCATTCCAAGAAATGCCCTCAGCTCGGATTGCAGAGATTGACCTCTCTGTCTCAAATTCTGAGAAACATAGACTCGATTGAAAAATGACCATTTCCTAAGATTCACATAACATCACCAGTCAACATTTGCCACTTGACATCAATAGAAACCATAGAGTACATGACATTTCCAATCAGTTTTCTTTCAAGGTACAATAGCAATCGCCTTGCCAGAAGAGTTATACTGCGGTAGATAAATATTACAAATGTCAGATACACGCAGAGTTGTTTGGATTACTGTGAAAAGATTGTCAAATATATTTATGTTCATTATATTTCTTGGAGTGACAGAGCTAAAGAGAAAACAATACTTACCTTTATCTCTGCAGACAGGATCGAAAGGGATTCCCTTATACTGGGTTCCTATATAACAAATAATACATTATTCAAAAAACATGATATTTCTCTGTCCATTGGCAGCATGATTGTTTATCATTACAGTTTTAGTTAGCTTTAATTTTGGAAACCCCAAGTAAACATAGTTTGTGCCTTTCTCTGAACTTTTTGGCATTTCAATTCAGTTGTTTGTAAGCTTATTTTACAGTTGCTAGGTTGATGAAGTTCCTGAACTGTGCAGTATTTCTTTTGGGTTTGGTGCGAATCATATTCTAGCGGTTGGGGGAAAAAAGCACAGGTGCCATCCCACCATTAAACCCTGAAACTTACCTTAGCCGATTCTTCAACTAAACCAGACATGTTAACTAAGTGTTACAGTATGTTTCAAAGTGTGTATTTTAGCAAACACAACTGAAGTTCTGTTGTCTCCTTGGAGACACCTGGAACTGGTGTGATGCTGGTTCTATGACATCATTCGTTCTAAATGTAAATGTAGGTATTGGCACAACATAGTAAATTGATGTAAAGTGCTGGATCCATTTATGATTTTCACTCAGTTTGAAAGAGTTCCTGTCGTGTGGTTAAACTTTGTGTTACGGAGGGTTAACTGGGGTTCTGGCTATTAGTTAGGCTTGGTCATTCAGTCATCTGGTTCATGAAATAGGAAGCTAAGAGATCTGTGTTTTAGTTTTACTGTTTGTTTTTGTTCCATAGAATAAGAAATGTTTCATTAATATTAGTAATAGAGTAGCTGTTTCTCTAAACAGTGTGTGTCAGTTTGCACTGCAGGTGTGCCAGGTAGAGACCATTTAAGAACGAAAAAATATGCTGTCATTTACTGCCGTGGCTAATTTCTGTTAACCTTGTCTCTCACTCACTTTGATGAGCAAAATGTTCATACATAAAGCATACATTTCTGATTGGTCAGAAGAAGCTTCTTAACATATAAGGTATAAAGAAAGTCAGAAAGTTAGGCACTTAGGTCAGCCTTAGGCAGTTAACCAAGACCATAATCCGATAAGAAGCTATTCCCTTTCATGTTGCTAAATCACATGTAGGATACATGAGTTACACCTCCACTTAAGAGACCTTAAAGAGACTTTGGCCAGCCAGGAGTGTGGAAAACCGTAAAACAGTTCTTGAGGACCTAATTGTTAACTCTTAACAGGCAAAGGTTCCTTCAGTCCTATGAGAAATATTTTAGAATTGAACTAAAGTGTGTTTCCGATACAGGAGCATATGTCTGTCAGGGCCTGTTGGAGAGGCCCTGCGTGAGAACCCCTGGCTGCAGTTCCACATCCCCCTGAAAGTAAATAGAGCCATAAGCATGGAGCTAAGGACACTGCTCCAGGACATGCTGGCTGTCGATCCTGACCAGCGACCAGAAGCCATCCAGCTGAAGAAGCAAGTCAGGCAAGCCATGGCACGAGAGAAAACATCTTTGTAGTGACTGATAGCAAGATGTCCGTGACCAAGGGCAATTCTTCTGAGTTAAGTCTGATTTCATTTTTATGTCCCGAAAGGCCACTGCCTTTGTGCTGTAGATTTCTGATTTAGACGGGCATTTCTATGGACAACTTTGACTTTTCTGTGGGTCCAATGAAAATATTTTTTTTTACTTATTCTTTGCTACAGTTTTCGAAAGTTTAAAGACATTCACTGAGTTGACGATAAAGGAAAAGTTTCATCTTTCACCTCTTGGAAGGTAGGCCGGTCAGAGGTACAATATATGTCTTCATGTCTTCATCCTCCATGTTTGTAACTACAGGTTTCACAGTGTTGAGCTAAGACACAAAAACACCTACAAGTGGCAGTTCCAAATGTATCAAATGTATAAACCTGGGCTGAAAAAGTGTGTACAGTATACACTCTGTGTAGGTCTGATAAAAGTATTCGAGTCAAAGTGTCATATGGATACAAATTCTCATGATTTTGTATTGTGTGTTTTTTCTCTGTTCTGCTTTATTGAAAGAAATCAGATGCTCTTCCTGAAACTTACTTTAGCTGATTCTTCAGCTAAACCAGACAGACTTCTGAAATTCTCAAATATTATCAAATCTTGTTGGTGCAGAGGTGGTGGAGCCCATTACCAACAGACTCACAGCTGAAATTGCTGTGAAAAGGGCTTCTACCAAATATTAACATGTGGGTGAAAATGTATACAATTGTAATATTTCCTTTTTTCCCATTGAAAGTATAACATATGTGGTGTGAGAAAGAGGTCCTCATTTAATTGCATGAAACTCTGGCACTGGCGCAACAAACTGATCAAAGTTCAAGGGGGTATACGCTTTCTGTAGACACTTTATTTCCTCTTTTTCCATACTCTAAGAAATGATTTGGGAAACCTGTGGGACACAGGAGGTCATTATACATGAGCCTCTTTCTGCACTTTTTAAGCCATTGAAACCTAGTTGCCTTGTTACAAGGTCTAATATTACAGTAGGTGTGGTTTCCGTCTCCTAATTTCTGAGAATGATCAAATTGGGGAATAAATTGTAGGGAATACCACTCTTGCACTTCTAAGAAAAGACTATCTCAAATGAAACTCGCTATAGAAAGACATCTTGTTGAAAAATTCTTTATTTTTTGTCATTTCTAAAGAAAAAACATTCATCAAGTCCTTCACAAATGTTTTGTTTGTGACTTTCTCTGTTGTTCCCTTTCACACTCAACTGAACTATGTGTTATGTCTTGTAAACGTAATCAAACATTTCACTTAGGTGTGTGGGTTAACACAAACCCATATTGTATGAAACATTCAGTTTTTCATTCAAGTTTTTTCTAACAATTGCATCCATGCTAGGACTACAGTAAACAACACTTTTTACTAAAGTAAATCAAATTGTTCATTAAACAAGACACATTGTTTTAAATGTATGCAATACGACGACACTAAAAACAACACTGAAACTTTTCATTGAAATACTGGACGAGATTGTGCATATTCAATGGATTTCTCCTGGTGCTTTTTTTCATCAGTCTTTTCATATTCTTGTTCTCTACTCAGGTGTCTCCTGTTCCTTTGGTGATGTCTGCTGTACACACATGGTATCATACACTTGAGCAAAGTGTGATACCACCGTTTGTTCTTCTCCTAAAATAAAGATGAACATTGACAAAAGTCAGAAGCACTCTTTTCTTTGACAGACGAACAAACAATGCAAGAATAACCATACTCTCTGTTCCTTACTCATTTCTACCTACCTGTTTGACCACTTTGTCTGCTTCAGTCAGGACAGGGTGCTGGGGCTGACTCTGAGCAATCTGAGAAGAGCTCTCTGTGATCTTCTCCCCTACAGTGGCTACATTGTACTCTGTTTGAAATCCAGGTATCGCCTCCGGTAAGTTCCTCGGTCCTTTTTGGGACTTGAAAGGGTAGAATCATTTTGTGACTACATTTCATTGTCATGCACTGATATGTTCTGGTTTGTGTTCGATTACTGCAGGCGTTCAAGTACTTTCTTTTTGTTGTAGATTGGCAGTGTTTGAGATGGTAGGAACTTGTCATATTCTCAACTCTGAATGCTCTGTAAACATACTATTTTAGCAATTCTTAGAAATCTGAAAGCAGTGTTACCTGTATCATTTTTTGTCTTGGTAGTAGTATTGCAGCTCCACAATCAGCACTTAAATAATGGTTTGTGATGTTACTTGTCCTTGGAGTTAGTATACTCCTGAGAAGTCAAGAGAAATCTTACGTAAGCATTAATTATGTTTCACTTTTGAAAGCAAAGTCCGTGTCAAGTACTTTGAAGGCATTTGTTGATACTTTTAAGCACTTTCGTTGATTATTATTATCCTTCAATTAGTTATTACAAGTCCAACATTCTCTACATGATCTCACTCCATATTCAGAATGTGGGAATACAATTGTTTTAAGGAAATGCCACTGAATAGATAGTAGCTGCACTCTACAAAGATGAATTTGCTAATTAATCAGTCAGGGACACAGCTTATACTTCAGTAGTCTTAGATCATAAAATGATGATTATTGTACTTTATAACTAGCAAAATCCCCATATCCTGTTCATTGCCCCTTTTTCAGTTATGCGGATTGACTTATGCCTGAAGTGGTTAATTCTCACCTTGACATCTCATAGAACAACTGAATCTCTACCAAGGGTGAATGTGTCCTTCCTCTTAATGTCTAAAAGAAAAGGTTAAAATTCATTGAAGCAAAATGCAACAACCCAAAATGTTTGGGAGGTCGTTTCCACAGTTATTTCATATGACAGTGCTTGGAGTGAAACTACATGACCATGGTGAAGAAGAAAAAACACTTTACCTTGTTCCTCCTGACTGATGTCCTTATGCGTGTTTTGCACAGTTGAGCGTTTTGTGTCTTGTCGTCTGTGTAGGCAACAGCCCTCTTCCCTGGGATAGAACTAGATGATATTTAGACACGTTAATTTGACTTCTCCATTGCTCACATTGATGTGGATATGATTATAATGCTCTGTTTTGTGGGCTTCCCAAGAAAACAATAAATCCCTTACTACTTGTTCGAAATGCAGTAGCACAGATCCTAACAAATACAAGAAAGAGAATATCATTCCTGTTTTGAAAAAACTTCACTGGTCACCTCTATTATCTAGGATAAATTTGAAAGTTCTTTTACTTGTTTTTAAAGCTTTAAGCGACCTAGCACGTCTGTACCTTACTGAATGTCTGTCTTCATATGTTCCTATACGTGACCTGAGATCTGCACATACTGGCCTACTGCAAATACCACATGTGAAATGCAGAAAGAGTGGAGAGGCTGCTTTTTGTTTTTATGCTTCTAAATTATGAAACTCACTTCCACTTTTTATTAGGCAGTCAAGCTCGGTACATTGTTTTAAAAAACATTTGAAAATGTTGCTTTTAGTTAAAGTGGTTCTTTGTTCTTTCTATTTCTGTTTCTTTTTTTAGTTCTCTTTAATTGTTCTTATTTTATTACGACTTTCCTAATTTTTATTTATTTAATTGACATGTATGTTGCTTTACTGTATTGCTGTATTTTCCTTTACAACTGAAAGTATATCTCTCAATTTTAATATTTTATTTTTACGCTTGGTTTTTAAAGCACCAAAGCACTATTTGTATGAAAGGTGCTCTATAGATAAAGTTTATTATTATTATTTTTAATATTATTATTATACTTTGTTACATTTTTGGTTAGGACAAAGATTCTAGTAGAGGTGGCCTCTTTTACCCCGTTCCAAAAAATTGGAAAACTACCTTCAGAATACACTGACAATGACCATCTACTGTCTCCTCTAACTGTGTATTGTCATCATGCATATCTTGTGTATTATTTATTGTAGTTGGTTTTGTCATTCTGTAAAGAAGCCACCTTTCAAGGCACTATATAAAATAATGTTTGTTATTATTATTTACATTTTTCATCGTTAAATCTGGCGAAGAGTCTTAAGAGAATATCAAAGAACACGTTGCTCTTACCTTTCCATTCCAAGAAATGCCCTCAGCTCGGATTGCAGAGATTGACCTCTCTGTCTCAAATTCTGAGAAACATAGACTCGATTGAAAAATGACCATTTCCTAAGATTCACATAACATCACCAGTCAACATTTGCCACTTGACATCAATAGAAACCATAGAGTACATGACATTTCCAATCAGTTTTCTTTCAAGGTACAATACCAATCGCCTTGCCAGAAGAGTTATACTGCGGTAGATAAATATTACAAATGTCAGATACACGCAGAGTTGTTTGGATTACTATGAAAAGATTGGCAAATATATTTATGTTCATTATATTTCTTGGAGTGACAGAGCTAAAGAGAAAACAATACTTACCTTTATCTCTGCAGACAGGATCGCAAGGGATTCCCTTATACTGGGTTCCTATGTAACAAATAATACATTATTCAAAAAACATGATATTTCTCTGTCCATTGGCAGCATGATTGTTTATCATTACAGTTTTAGTTAGCTTTAATTTTGTAAACCCCAAGTAAACATAGTTTGTGCCTTTCTCTGAACTTTTTGGCATTTCAATTCAGTTGTTTGTAAGCTTATTTTACAGTTGCTAGGTTGAAGAAGTTCCTGAACTGTGCAGTATTTCTTTTGGGTTTGGTGCGAATCATATTCTAGCGGTTGGGGGAAAAAAGCACAGGTGCCATCCCACCATTAAACCCTGAAACTTACCTTAGCCGATTCTTCAACTAAACCAGACATGTTAACTAAGTGTTACAGTATGTTTCAAAGTGTGTATTTTAGCAAACACAACTGAAGTTCTGTTGTCTCCTTGGAGACACCTGGAACTGGTCTGATGCTGGTTCTATGACATCATTCGTTCTAAATGTAAATGCAGGTATTGGCACAACATAGTAAATTGATGTAAAGTTATGGATCCATTTATGATTTTCACTCAGTTTGAAAGAGTTCCTGTCGTGTGGTTAAACTTTGTGTTACGGAGGGTTAACTGGGGTTCTGGCTACTAGTTAGGCTTGGTCATTCAGTCATCTGGTTCATGAAATAGGAAGCTAAGAGATCTGTGTTTTAGTTTTACTGTTTGTTTTTGTTCCATAGAATAAGAAATGTTTCATTAATATTAGTAATAGAGTAGCTGTTTCTCTAAACAGTGTGTGTCAGTTTGCACTGCAGGTGTGCCAGGTAGAGACCATTTAAGAACCCAAAAATATGCTGTCATTTACTGCCGTGGCTAATTTCTGTTAACCTTGTCTCTCACTCACTTTGATGAGCAAAATGTTCATACATAAAGCATACATTTCTGATTGGTCAGAAGAAGCTTCTTAACATATAAGGTATAAAGAAAGTCAGAAAGTTAGGCACTTAGGTCAGCCTTAGGCAGTTAACCAAGACCATAATCCGATAAGAAGCTATTCCCTTTCATGTTGCTAAATCACGTGTAGGATACATGAGTTACACCTCCACTTAAGAGACCTTAAAGAGACCTTGGCCAGCCAGGAGTGTAGAAAACCGTAAAACAGTTCTTGAGGACCTAATTGTTAACTCTTAACAGGCAAAGGTTCCTTCAGTCCTATGAGAAATATTTTAGAATTGAACTAAAGTGTGTTTCCGATACAGGAGCATATGTCTGTCAGGGCCTGTTGGAGAGGCCCTGGATGAGAACCCCTGGCTGCAGTTCCACATCCCCCTGAAAGTAAATAGAGCCATAAGCACTGAGCTAAGGACACTGCTCCAGGACATGCTGGCTGTCGATCCTGACCAGCGACCAGAAGCCATCCAGCAGAAGAAGCAAGTCAGGCAAGCCATGGCACGAGAGAAAACATCTTTGTAGTGACTGATAGCAAGATGTCCGTGACCAAGGGCAATTCGTCTGAGTAAAGTCTGATTTCATTTTTATGTCCCGAAAGGCCACTGCCTTTGTGCTGTAGATTTCTGATTTAGACGGGCATTTCTATGGACAACTTTGACTTTTCTGTGGGTCCAATGAAAATAAGTTTTTTAACTTATTCTTTGTTACAGTTTTCGAAAGTTTAAAGACATTCACTGAGTTGACGATAAAGGAAAAGTTTCATCTTTCACCTCTTGGAAGGTAGGCCGGTCAGAGGTACAATATATGTCTTCATGTCTTCATCCTCCATGTTTGTAACTACAGGTTTCACAGTGTTGAGCTAAGACACAAAAACACCTACAAATGGCAGTTCCAAATGTATAAACCTGGGCTGAAAAAGTGTGTACAGTATATACTCTGTGTAGGTCTGATAAAAGTATTCGAGTCAAAGTGTCATATGGATACAAATTCTCATGATTTTGTATTGTGTGTTTTTTCTCTGTTCTGCTTTATTGAAAGAAATCAGATGCTCTTCCTGAAACTTACCTTAGCTGATTCTTCAGCTAAACCAGACAGACTTCTGAAATTCTCAAATATTATCAAATCTTGTTGGTGCACAGGTGGTGGAGCCCATTACCAACAGACTCACAGCTGAAATTGCTGTGAAAAGGGCTTCTACCAAATATTAACATGTGGGTGAAAATGTAATATTTCCTTTTTTCCCATTGAAAGTATAACATATATGGTGTGAGAAAGAGGTCCTCATTTAATTGCATGAAACTCTGGCACTGGCGCAACAAACTGAACAAAGTTCAAGGGGATATACGCTTTCTGTAGACACTTTATTTCCTCTTTTTCCATACTCTAAGAAATGATTTGGGAAACCTGTGGGACACTGGAGGTCATTATACATGAGCCTCTTTCTGCACCTTTTAAGCCATTGAAACCTAGTTGCCTTGTTACAAGGTCTAATATTACAGTAGGTGTGGTTTCCGTCTCCTAATTTCTGAGAATGATCAAATTGGGGAATAAGTTGTAGGGAATACCACTCTTGCACTTCTAAGAAAAGACTATCTCAAATGAAACTCGCTATAGAAAGACATCTTGTTGAAAAATTCTTTATTTTTTGTCATTTCTAAAGAAAAAACATTCATCAAGTCCTTCACAAATGTTTTGTTTGTGACTTTCTCTGTTGTTCCCTTTCACACTCAACTGAACTATGTGTTATGTCTTGTAAACGTAATCAAACATTTCACTTAGGTGTGTGGGTTAACACAAACCCATATTGTATGAAACATTCAGTTTTTCATTCACGTTTTTTCTAACAATTGCATCCATGCTAGGACTACAGTAAACAACACTTTTTACTAAAGTAAATGAAATTGTTCATTAAACAAGACACATTGTTTTAAATGTATGCAATACGACGACACTAAAAACAACACTGAAACTTTTCATTGAAATACTGGACGAGATTGTGCATATTCAATGGATTTCTCCTGGTGCTTTTTTTCATCAGTCTTTTCATATTCTTGTTCTCTACTCAGGTGTCTCCTGTTCCTTTGGTGATGTCTGCTGTACACACATGGTATCATACACTTGAGCAAAGTGTGATACCACCGTTTGTTCTTCTCCTAAAATAAAGATGAACATTGACAAAAGTCAGAAGCACTCTTTTCTTTGACAGACGAACAAAACAATGCAAGAATAACCATACTCTCTGTTCCTTACTTATTTCTACCTACCTGTTTGACCACTTTGTCTGCTTCAGTCAGGACAGGGTGCTGGGGCTGACTCTGAGCAATCTGAGAAGAGCTCTCTGTGATCTTCTCCCCTACAGTGGCTACATTGTACTCTGTTTGAAATCCAGGTATCGCCTCCGGTAAGTTCCTCGGTCCTTTTTGGGACTTGAAAGGGTAGAATCATTTTGTGACTACATTTCCTTGTCATGCACTGATATGTTCTGGTTTGTGTTCGATTACTGCAGGCGTTCAAGTACTTTCTTTTTGTTCTAGATTGGCAGTGTTTGAGTTTGAATTTGCTAATTAATCAGTTAGGGACACAGCTTATACTTCAGTAGTCTTAGATCATTTAATGATGATTATTGTACTTTATAACTAGCAAAATCCCCATATCCTGTTCATTGCCCCATTTCCGGTCATGTGGATTGACTTATGCCTGAAGTGGTTAATTCTCACCTTGACATCTCGTAGAACAACTGAATCTCTACCAAGGGTGAATGTGTCCTTCCTCTTAATGTCTAAAAGAAAAGGTTAAAATTCATCGAAGCAAAATGCAACAACCCAAAATGTTGGGGAGGTCGTTTCCACAGTTATTTCATAAGACAGTGCTTGGAGTGAAACTACATGACCATGGTGAAGAAGTAAAAACACTCTACCTTGTTCCTCCTGACTGATGTCCTTATGCGTGTTTTGCACAGTTGAGCGTTTTGTGTCTTGTCGTCTGTGTAGGCAACAGCCCTCTTCCCTGGGATAGAACTAGATGATATTTAGACACGTTAATTTGACTTCTCCATTGCTCACATTGATGTGGATATGATTATAATGCTCTGTTTTGTGGGCTTCCCAAGAAAACAATGAATCCCTTCCTACTTGTTCGAAATGCAGTAGCACAGATCCTAACAAATACAAGAAAGAGGATATCATTCCTGTTTTGAAAAAACTTCACTGGTCACCTGTATTATCTAGGATAAATTTGAAAGTTCTTTTACTTGTTTTTAAAGCTTTAAGCGACCTAGCACGTCTGTACCTTACTGAATGTCTGTCTTCATATGTTCCTATACGTGACCTGAGATCTGCACATACTGGCCTACTGCAAATACCACATGTGAAATGCAGAAAGAGTGGAGAGGCTGCTTTTTGTTTTTATGCTTCCAAATTATGAAACTCACTTCCACTTTTTATTAGGCAGTCAAGCTCGGTACATTGTTTTAAAAAACATTTGAAAATGTTGCTTTTAGTTAAAGTGGTTCTTTGTTCTTTCTATTTCTGTTTCTTTTTTTAGTTCTCTTTAATTGTTCTTATGTTATTACAACTTTCCTAATTTTTATTTATTTAATTGACATGTATGTTGCTTTACTGTATTGCTGTATTTTCCTTGACAACTGAAAGTATATCTCTCAATTTTAATATTTTATTTTTACGCTTGGTTTTTAAAGCACCAAAGCACTATTTGTATGAAAGGTGCTCTATAAATAAAGTTTATTATTATTATTTTTAATATTATTATTATACTTTGTTACATTTTTGGTTAGGACAAAGATTCTAGTAGAGGTGGCCTCTTTTACCCCGTTCCAAAAAATTGGAAAACTACCTTTAGAGTACACTGACAATGACCATCTACTGTCTCCTCTAACTGTGTATTGTCATCATGCATATCTTGTGTATTATTTATTGTAGTTGGTTTTGTCATTCTGTAAAGAAGCCACCTTTCAAGGCACTATATCAAATAATGTTTGTTATTATTATTTACATTTTTCATCGTTAAATCTGGCGAAGAGTCTTAAGAGAATATCAAAGAACTCTTACCAAAGTTGCTCTTACCTTTCCATTCCAAGAAATGCCCTCAGCTCGGATTGCAGAGATTGACCTCTCTGTCTCAAATTCTGAGAAACATAGACTCGATTGAAAAATGACCATTTCCTAAGATTCACATAACATCACCAGTCAACATTTGCCACTTGACATTGAAGAATGATGTGAAGACGGGGGTTTGAATTTAATCCTTTCTGTAGGGGGTTTAGACTTCTAAGTCACAAGCTGGGGTTTATGGCAGGAAAGGGGGTTAACTGATAAGGACTGCAGATGCAAGCTAGGAACCCCCCTGGGTGTAATCTTAAACTGACCATTTGTCCAGAACATCGTAAACTGGCCAAATACCATGAACCCCCCTCTTTACCATCAGACCAAGTGACGTCAGAAACGGAGAAGAAAACACTATATAACCCAAAAGTTTGTAACAGTACGGCTAACAATACTTCGGTTTTGTTGTTTCTTGCGGGAAACAAGACTTCGGCTTTATTGTTCCTTGCATGCAATAAACTCATTTGTTTTACTTCATCAAGAACCTTATTTCTTCTGTTACAACAGTCCCCTACAAGTCTGATGTGCCCTACCGCTGAGCAATTTCCATATGAGAATAGCCAGAGTGGAAACCCTCAGCTGGTGCCCTGTGAACTGTGTCACAGGAAGTTTGCTGTAGAGAGGCTGGAGAAACACAGCAAGATCTGCAAGAAGCTTCAGAATTCAAAGAGGAAGGTTTTTGACTCTTTCAAGCACAGGGCCAAGGGAACAGAACTGGAGACATACATCCATAAGAAGAAGGTTAGACCCCCAATCGTGGTAAGGGCTATCCTTAAACTCTTTCCAAGCTTCCTTTGTTTTCTCCTAGAGTCAGACTCAGCTTATAAATCAATGTAAACAATAAATAAGTGTTTTATGAAGTACTCTTCTGAAAAACTGCCGCAAAGGCACATTTGCAAGACAGAATAAATGGGTCTTAGTGACTTCTGAATTCTGTTGTAAAAATCTACATGAGATATCAAGCAAATAGCACTCACGGGAAACAAAACCATAACTAAATTGTACTCTCTACCCAATGACATGAAAGGTAGGCCCAGAAAGCTAAGTTATTACTGTATTGATATTTTCTTGCCTTGTGAATGGTTTGTGACCAGACTGTGTACGCAGTGCTAGTCTGGACTTTTTCTGGAAGCTGTTTCATTGGTTTCATTTCCTGTTCCCAGCTGAGAAAGAACAACTGGAGGCAGAAGCACGAGGATTTCATTCGGAGCATCAAATAGGCCAGGGAGGTGCAGCAGGTGATCACGCAAGGAGGGAAGGTTGTGAACCTGCCCCAGCCCCCCGTGCCCTGCCCTCACTGCGGCCGGCGCTTTGCCCCCAGGCCGGCACAGAGGCACATCCCCAAGTGTCAGCACATCAGGAGCCGCCCCCCTCCTCCTCCTCACAGATGAAAACTGATGTGAAGAAGAGTAAAAGAGTCATGATCTTGGCTCACGACTCACGTCCTGCTTTTTCTTTTTAGAAATATATTTAGCACAGTTCATCCGTATGATGATAAAAAAAATGTTACCTTGTTTTAATAAAATGATTTTTTTTTGGTGGACTGGTGTTTGCGTAACTGTGGTTATTTCAGTTTTTTTCCCTTGCGAAAATGTGTGTCGACCGTGAAAATAAATTTCAAGCTGTTCTTATCATTCATACACCTTGACCTCCTAAAAATAATTGTTCAACCTGGAACGTACAATTAGCAGGCAATAGAACAGGTCACATTGGCCTTGGAACCATCAAAAAGTAGTATTCACACATTCTCTGCATCAATTTTCCTTTAAAACAACTGAAAAAGCAAGGTAAAGTGTGATTGATTTTTTTAATGAAAGTTATTTGATTTAATTTATTTAATTTTCATAATATTTGAAATATGTTGGGATTAATGTGACTCAATATTATCTGCAGCTCTTACACTCCAGGCACCTGATAAAGTGGAACGCAGTGTCTTTGCCTTACATGGCGCTCAGCTCTTCCTCAATCCCAGCAGAAGCAGCAGCCTCCGGGTCCTGCCTCATGCACAGCTTAAAATGCAACACCGAGTAATACAACAAACAACAGGGAAAACCATTCACGATCAGACACATCCGTTGATTGCTGGCTCTCAGTAAAGGGACATTGCTGTGGTCCACGCATGAATCTGTTTTCTAAGTGCCTTATCCAATACAGTGTTGAGGCCAGTTTTCCCAGAAGCCATCTAAAGGGGAACACACAATAACTTGTAAAACCTCCAATTTACATCACAAAATAGACTACATTTCAAGGTTAAAGAATTACCATGTTCTGCGATTCAGAACGAGGCAGCAAAACTTCCTGTAATCTGATGTGGCCCTGTGACATTGTAAAGGAGCAGGCTTGTGAATACATCTCGTATAATCCAATGGAAATATTGCTCTCAACTTTTTTACGTTTTTGCCAATAAATAATATTACATTGTTAACTCTGCATAAAGAACCTTGGAATGGAACGTTTTTTGCAGTGAAATGTTTGCTGCATAACCTATACCTTTTCTCTCCTACATCACATTGCATTAGTCATTACAGTGATTAGTGAGCAGGAAGGGCTGCATCACATCGCAATTTGTGTGGAACTTGAATGCGAATTTGTTACAGCATGGCGTAACTTACAGTACTTTCACAAAATTCATGATTTTGTGCTCAATTTTGAGTTTGTAAAGTTTTCTATAATGTCAATGATTTTATTTTGTGACTGAAATTAAATGATTTTGTGTCTGCAAAATTGGGACTGTAGTTCCACCTTAACCTACTAGTACTGTATGTCTTTGGACTGTGGGAAGAAACTGGAGCACCTGGAAGAAATCCACACAAATGAAGGGAGAACATACAATTCCATCCAGACTGCACCCCAGGAATTGAACCCAGGACCCCAGCTCTGTGAACCACAGTGCCACCTCATTGCTATAGTCACTATAATTAATGTCAAAACTCATTTGCAAATGAGCAGCCTGGGATCCAAAAGGATCAAGACAAGGATCCAAACAAAGCACTATCCCAAAGCTTGGCTTTGTACAGTATATCATACAGGGCTTGATGCAGAAGGCAGATAATCTAAGTCCATGCAATAATTGCTAAGGGAAAGTGACTTTGTTTTTGGAGGGAAGTCACTCAACATGGAGCTGTGTTAGTGAAATGATTGTTCTGATGTACGGCTGATGTCCAAACACTGAAAACATGATTGTGTATGCAATCGCACTCCCGAGCTCCATTGGGTATGGTTAAAATAACTTTTTATAGTTCATCACATTCAAAGTGTGTGTATCTGATGAAAGTGTAACACGCATTTGGAGGAGTTATTCAGGATTTTCTTTCATTCAACTATTTCAAGACCCATTATTTTCAGATGTTGTAGTATACGTGAATAATGAAAGGCCTTCATATTACACAATGAAGGAATGACTTCGCAGGTGTGAAGAATAAAAGATTAATTCAGCTCACTTTGGGGAGTTTCACAATGGCCCTCCTTATAGAAATGTGGGTTTGATTAAAGGAGTGAAGAAAAAGCACTGAATAATATTTGCTTCTGTAAACGTAATCATCTCAAAATATGGTTGAAGAAATTGAAGAAGGTTAAACATAATCCAAAACGTATAAGGTCAATTTAAGTACAACCAGAATTCTAGTGTTTATGCAATGCATCTGTGGGTTGATATGAAATACGGCTGTTCTTAAACTAAACGAGGTTATCGAGAGCATATTCCGAGTACAGATGTGGCCAGTTGTACTGTGAACTGCGAGGACCGTATCTTATCCTGAACTGGCTGTGCGAATACCGTCCTCTGCTGGCAGAAGGAATAGATTACAACGGCACTGTATTGGCGATTAGTCCTATTGCTAGAATATTGAAACAACAAGGAGTCCGCGGAGTCAAGCAATGCTGAATAAACAAATACCTGAAATTCAATAGGATTTTGTGTATTGATTACAAATAGGTGTGGAATTCTCATGTACAGTGGTATTCATGGATTTCTTTACACAAGCAGCAGTTGTTATGATGCTTTCGTAATCTGAATATAAATCTGTTATCTACTTAAAACTGTAATTATTGAATAGATTAATGTCTTTGAAATGCTTCATTAACTGGGCAGTTTCCATGTTTGGAAATGTTTTTATTTTGATTGCTGATTGCTAGATACTGTATGTTTAATAGGCATGCTGTTAATATTTTCTACAAGAGCCAAATAAGACAGTTATGCTGTAGTAAGTTCTATATAAGTTATATAACATAAGTTATATTTTGTTCTGAGGTCAATTTGAATCTCATACTAAATAACTGGTGTCCTTTTATCTGAGAAACACTACCTGATTGATCACCTGATGCCTAGAAATTAGCATGCACAGTAGCCCAGCGTTTAGCATTGCTAGCTCACAGTGCTGAGGCCCTGGGTACACTTCTGGACCTGGGGTGCTATCTGTATGGAGCTTGTATGTTCTCCCCATGTTTGCATGAGTTTGCTTTGGGTGCTCCGGCTTCCTCCCACAGTTCAAAGAACTACTGGTAGGTTAATTGGCTTCTGGGATAATTGGTGAGTGTCTGTGTCTTCCCTGCATTGGACTACCATCCAGTCCCAGGTATCTCCTGCTTATTACTTTCTGAGGCTCTGGCTCCCCCGTGACCCCCCGACCCCCTGACCCCCTGACCCTGAATTGGATGAAGCGGTTAGAAAATGGGTGGTTTCTGTTATGCTCTGGTCATGCTCTGCCATAGCAACAACTTGTAAAAAATGCAGATGCTAGGATTTAACTCAAAGAAGGAGCTCAGATCACTGTGTTGGCATCACTGTACAGGTGTCCGGTTTGTTTTAGAACATGTGCTAAAATCTTATTTACTCACTTCTAGACTTTTTACCCCCCATATCAGCCTGCAGGTGCACAGTGGTCTGTGGACACCCTCCTTGCTCT
Source organism: Lepisosteus oculatus (assembly GCF_040954835.1). Lineage (NCBI taxonomy): Eukaryota > Metazoa > Chordata > Actinopteri > Semionotiformes > Lepisosteidae > Lepisosteus > Lepisosteus oculatus. The sequence goes on along the minus strand of NW_027167902.1, from coordinate 2,568,955 downwards.
GTCGTAAAACAGGAAATAAAAAGCAACTGGTTTTGACTTTAATGCACTGAGACTGTGGAACTCACAGAACTCTCTTGTCAGAAAGGCAGCTTCTAACAGCTTTTAAGTGAAGACTAAGAACACTTTTCTAGTTTATTAAAATAGATTATATATGTTTTGTTTAAATATATGTTATAAATGTTAAAACGACAGCTCGTATAAGCTTGTATTTTTACCTTTCGATCATTTTTATAATTGCTTTGAGTTGCTTTTACCACGATAAACAGTACAAAATATGAGGTGTTGAACTTGTCTAAAGTTTTAAAGCGCTTTATGACGTAAAGTGTGATGACAGTCCTTGGCGGTCTATGTAACAATTCTTCTTGAAGTAGGTCATCGGGCCAACAGTATACAAACATTACAGCTCAAGTGCTTTTGTATCTGAACGCTTTTAGGTAAGTAATTTAGCAGCTGCGGTATTAATAATGATTTTAATGGCAAATTCAATTGCAGGTAAAATAAAAATGGCGGATAACTTTCTTTCTAGCTTCGTGAAGCGGTCGCGCTGTATTATACATATATACCATAATAAGAAACATAATATGTACAGTAGAATTTTTCACTTTAAGCTGGCATTATCCAGAACCGGGTCAGGGCCCGGACCGTGCAGTGTGGTCCGTCGGCCTTCTAAAGATGTTTAGGAGATCGAGGCGCCCTTGGATTTGATTAGAAACTTGCATAATTTCTTAATTTGACCCCATTATCCTAAAAAAAAACGTCCAGGCCAAGACCAAAGCATGAAGGCTGCGAGGATCGGGGGACTCTCATTTTTGGTCACAGCGTACAGTAGTAGATCAGTAACCTCTGTTTATCGTGATAACCTTTAATTATTTTCCAGTACTTTTTTAAATGATAAAACACATTGTCTCGCCAGTTTTGCTAAAGATACGGTTTTAGTGTTTACGCATAAATTTGTAAGCCGTAGGTTTAAATCTCGTGGTCTTATTTTCTGCATTTTCATCGTAAGGGAAGGCGCTCGTTTGCGATTTACGCGCTGAACATTGTAAGCAGAGGAGCCTTAAGGCACAGCCTCGCCTTAACACCATCGTTTGCATTGTCATTGTCATCCAGAAAAGCAGTCGTAAGAAAATGAATCTGTGGCGGCTCCGAACATTAAAAAAACTATATCTAGACTGCAAATACATCCCAATCTTACTATCAACACGTTTTAAGAGCCCTCTCCTTTCCACCGGTATACAAGCTAAGAGAGAAATATTGGAAATCCCATCTGAAGTAGCCCTCGTCTCACCTTCGGAGCTGTGAGCGATGGGGATCATAATTAAAAGGGGTACAGTTACTTTGAAAATGTGTATGTGATACTTAAATTTAAATAAAATAAAAAGATAAATTATATAACACAGACTGCTATCTATGTCCATGTGTTTAAGACGTATGAATCGGTTTTAAAACAGGCACACCCCTTTACTTCTCACAAATCCAACTGGAGTCTCAGTCCGTCGTCGCGATGAATTAGGAGCTCAGATTTAGGCTAAGTGATTGCAATTTACTTATTTAAAAGAACCACTTCAAATCAAAAGGGAGACATTTTGTAATGGTAGTTATCGTATTATACAGTATACGTAATTGTAGATATACAGTACATAAAGGGTATGAATAGGTGTGAGCTTTTACTGTATATTTAATATTTTATCTGACCCATTTGTAGAAACCGCCTACTCAGATTTAGTTAAGTGGTCTGCCACCATAAAGACAGAAAAATATAATGACACCCTGTTACATTAACTGTAAAATAAACGCCGAAACTGCGGCCATATGAAAATTTGGATACAAATTATACAAACATCCTAAGGAGCTCTATGACATATGAGCGTCGTAATAATGGTTGGTGACCTGACGTAACAGTGCTCCCTGAATTACATGATCTGTATATACCCAAATAGAGATATATCACTCAACACGGAGCTGTGTTAGTGAAATGATTGTTCTGATGTACGGCTGATGTCCAAACACTGAAAACATGATTGTGTATGCAATCGCACTCCCGAGCTCCATTGGGTATGGTTAAAATAACTTTTTATAGTTCATCACATTCAAAGTGTGTGTACTTGATGAAAGTGTAACACGCATTTGGAGGAGTTATTCAGGATTTTCTTTCATTCAACTATTTCAAGACCCATTATTTTCAGATGTTGTAGTATACGTGAATAATGAAAGGCCTTCATATTACACAATGAAGGAATGACTTCGCAGGTGTGAAGAATAAAAGATTAATTCAGCTCACTTTGGGGAGTTTCACAATGGCCCTCCTTATAGAAATGTGGGTTTGATTAAAGGAGTGAAGAAAAAGCACTGAATAATATTTGCTTCTGTAAACGTAATCATCTCAAAATATGGTTGAAGAAATTGAAGAAGGTTAAACATAATCCAAAACGTATAAGGTCAATTTAAGAACAACCAGAATTCTAGTGTTTATGCAATGCATCTGTGGGTTGATATGAAATACGGCCGTACTTAAACTAAACGAGGTTATCGAGAGCATATTCCGAGTACGGCTGTGGCCAGTTGTACTGTGAACTGCGAGGACCGTATCTTATCCTGAACGGGCTGTGCGATTACCGTCCTCTGCTGGCAGAAGGAATAGATTACAACGGCACTGTATTGGCGATTAGTCCTATTGCTAGAATATTGAAACAACAAGGAGTCCGCGGAGTCAAGCAATGCTGAATAAACAAGTACCTGAAATTCAATAGGATTTTGTGTATTGATTACAAATAGGTGTGGAATTCTCATGTACAGTGGTATTCATGGATTCCTTACACAAGCAGCCGTTGTTATGATACTTTCGTAATCTGAATATAAATCTGTTATCTACTTAAAACTGTAATTATTGAATAGATTAATGTCTTTGAAATGCTTCATTAACTGGGCAGTTTCCATGTTTGGAAATGTTTTTATTTTGATTGCTGATTGCTAGATACTGTATGTTAATAGGCATGCTGTTAATATTTTCTACAAATAAGACAGTTATGCTGTAGTAAATTCTATATAAGTTATATAACATAAGTTATATTTTGTTCTGATATCAATTTGAATCTCATACTAAATTACTGGTGTCCTTTTATCTGAGAAACACTACCTGATTGATCACCTGATGCCTAGAAATTTGCATGCACAGTAGCCCAGCGTTTAGCATTGCTAGCTCACAGTGCTGAGGCCCTGGGTACACTTCTGGACCTGGGGTGCTATCTGTATGGAGCTTGTATGTTCTCCCCATGTTTGCATGAGTTTGCTTTGGGTGCTCCGGCTTCCTCCCACAGTTCAAAGAACTACTGGTAGGTTAATTGGCTTCTGGGATAATTGGTGAGTGTCTGTGTCTTCCCTGCATTGGACTACCATCCAGTCCCAGGTATCTCCTGCTTATTACTTTCTGAGGCTCTGGCTCCCCCGTGCCCCGCGACCCCCTGACCCCCTGACCCTGAATTGGATGAAGCGGTTAGAAAATGGGTGGTTTCTGTTATGCTCTGGTCATGCTCTGCCATAGCAACAACTTGTAAAAAATGCAGATGCTAGGATTTAACTCAAAGAAGGAGCTCAGATCACTGTGTTGACATCACTGTACAGGTGTCCGGTGTGTTTTAGAACATGTGCTAAAATCTTATTTACTAACTTCTAGACTTTTTACCCCCCATATCAGCCTGCAGGTGCACAGTGGTCTGTGGACACCCTCCTTGCTCTGTCGTAAAACAGGAAATAAAAAGCAACTGGTTTTGACTTTAATGCACTGAGACTGTGGAACTCACAGAACTCTCTTGTCAGAAAGGCAGCTTCTAACAGCTTTTAAGTGAAGACTAAGAACACTTTTCTATTTTATTAAAATAGATGATATATGTTTTGTTTAAATATATGTTATAAATGTTAAAACGACAGCTCGTATAAGCTTGTATTTTTACCTTTCGATCATTTTTAGAATTGCTTTGAGTTGCTTTTACCATGATAAACAGTACAAAATATGAGGTGTTGAACTTGTCTAAAGTTTTAAAGCGCTTTATGACGTAAAGTGTGATGACAGTCCTTGGCGGTCTATGTAACAATTCTTCTTGAAGTAGGTCATCGGGCCAACAGTATACAAACATTACAGCTCAAGTGCTTTTGTATCTGAACGCTTTTAGGTAAGTTATTTAGCAGCTGCGGTATTAATAATGATTTTAATGGCAAATTCAATTGCAGGTAAAATAAAAATGGCGGATAATTTCTTTCTAGCTTCGTGAAGCGGTCGCGCTATATTATACATATATACCAAAGTAAGAAACATAATATGTACAGTAGAATTTTTCACTTTAACCTGGCATTATCCAGAACCGGGTCAGGGCCCGGACCCGGACCGTGCAGTGTGGTCCGTCGGCCTTCTAAAGATGTTTAGGAGATCGAGGCGCCCTTGGATTTGATTAGAAACTTGCATAATTTCTTAACTTGACCCCATTATCTTAAAAAAAACGGCCAGGCCAAGACCAAAGCATGAAGGCTGCGAGGATCGGGGGACTCTCATTTTTGGTCACAGCGTACAGTAGTAGATCAGTAACCTCTGTTTATCGTGATAACCTTTAATTATTTTCCAGTACTTTTTTAAATGATAAAACACATTGTCTCGCCAGTTTTGCTAAAGATACGGTTTTAGTGTTTACGCATAAATTTGTAAGCCGTAGGTTTAAATCTCGTGGTCTTATTTTCTGCATTTTCATCGTAAGAGAGGCGCTCGTTTGCGATTTACGCGCTGAATATTGTAAGCAGAGGAGCCTTAAGGCACAGCCTCGCCTTAACACCATCGTTTGCATTGTCATTGTCATCCAGAAAAGCAGTCGTAAGAAAATGAATCTGTGGCGGCTCCGAACATTAAAAAAACTATATCTAGACTGCAAATACATCCCAATCTTACTATCAACACGTTTTAAGACCCCTCTCCTTTCCACCGGTATACAAGCTAAGAGAGAAATATTGGAAATCCCATCTGAAGTAGCCCTCGTCTCACCTTCGGAGCTGTGAGCGATGGGGATCATAATTAAAAGGGGTACAGTTACTTTGAAAATGTGTATGTGATACTTAAATGTAAATAAAATAAAAAGATAAATTATATAACACAGACTGCTATCTATGTCCATGTGTTTAAGACGTATGAATCGGTTTTAAAACAGGCACACCCCTTCTCACAAATCCGACTGGAGTCTCAGTCCGTCGTCGCGATGAATTAGGAGCTCAGATGTAGGCTAAGTGATTGCAATTTACTTATTTAAAAGAACCACTTCAAATCAAAAGGGAGACATTTTGTAATGGTAGTTATCGTATTATAGTATACGATAACTGTATACGTAGTATACGTAATTGTAGATATACAGTACATAAAGGGTATGAATAGGTGTGAGCTTTTACTGTATATTTAATATTTTATCTGACCCACTTGTAGAAACCGCCTACTCAGATTTATTTAAGTGGTCTGCCACCATAAAGACAGAAAAATATAATGACACCCTGTTACATTAACTGTAAAATAAACGCCGTAACTGCGGCCATATGAAAATTTGGATAAAGATTATACAAACATCCTAAGGAGCTCTATGACATATGAGCGTCGTAATAATGGTTGGTGACCTGACGTAACAGTGCTCCCTGAATTACGTGATCTGTATATACCCAAATACAGATATATCACATAGGGAGATGCAGTCAAACATTGCATTGCTATCGTCGTGGTGAACTATTTCTCCGCTGTTTAAAACTTGTTTGGTAAGTGTCATCAAATATGCTTGTCAATTTGTAGCGAAATCGATATACTGTATCATAATCCTTCAGCTATCTATAATGTAGTGAAACGGCTAATTAATATTGATAAATTCCCTTATTCACAGTGACTTTTGCTCAAACCCCTGTTGCATAATGGGTTAATTTTATATAAAAAAACATTTATATCATAGATATAATACAAGCTTTGAAATGAAATAGCACATTTCCAGGTTTCAGTTAAACATTTTTAAAAAAGCTCATGACTTTAAGCATTCTGAACATTGAGAATGTTATTTGGGAAACAAATGTTTATTATAATGTTTATGTTTAGGATCTGTCTCCTACTGAGTCAGCATGCAGCATTCAACACCATTAGGTTTAATATTCAAAAGTTGTGTATTTCCTGAATTGTTTTTTTTTATTCTTTTCTATTAGACCATACTAGACTGTGCAGGATATCATTTATTTGCCATTTTTGCCTTTTCCAGATACCTGGGAAACAAAGCTCATATCTCATTTGCCAATGGAGCCCAGTCCTAAGCCTGGTGCTCTGTCCCCCTCCCCGAAGGACACAGACTCGAATCGACCCGCGCCCTTAAGGCAACAGGATCTGATCTCCACGTACTGCCCGCCTCCCAAGATACAGCTTCTGAAGGACACCTTCCAAGAGAAACTGATGCAGGAAAAGGAGAAAAAAATGATCGCCATGTACAATCGGCGGCAGGAGGCAGCTCTACAGAAGATGAGAAAATGTTTCCAATATGTCAAATACGCTGCGGAGAAGAAGACGGGGAACAGCTATCGCTTCCAAGCCCAACAGGGCCCCGAGAAGAACATTGTGGGGTATGATCGGTCTTACCCCCTGAAGCCTATGGGTAACAGGAAAGTCTCCGGCCCTGGTGAGGTTCGGGCTGTGGACCGCCCGGACGCATAGAGTGATTCCTTGTTTGCCCCCACCCCGCCTCAGGATGGTCATGAGAGGCCCTGCGAGAGGCCGGGCAGGAGGGGCTCAAGAGTACGCAAACCTAAGGACAGGACTGTCCTCCCCATGGTGGCGACCCCTCCAGGGCAATGCCCTTCTCATGCCAATGGGACGGAGCACTTTCAGTTGCAAGAGGAGCTACGAAAAGTGGCCGAGGCAGAGGCCGCGCTGAAGGAGGAGCATCGCCGGAGAGAGGCCAGCCTGCAGGATGAGATGCGCCGGAAGGAGGCCATGATGAAGGACGAGATTCGCCAGAAGGAGGCCATGATGCAGGCGAAGCTCTTCAGAGCTCAGGAGGAGCTGAGGATGGTTCCGAGAGAGATGGAAGACTCCAGAGAGGTGGCCGGAAGGGAAAATAGAGGCGAGGCAGAGCGAGCTTTGCCCCAGAGGACCATGGGCCAACCACCGCTCTAAGGCCGTGCCTCTTCTGACCTGCAGAATGGAGAAGCAAAAAGCCTTCACTCCAAGGAAAGCCCTTCCTATCAGAGGAGACAACCTTGATTATGGTTCTCCAATGGAAGATGGCGGATGCGCAGAATCGCACTTTCCCTCTGCGCTTTCCCATCAGGAGAGACGTCAAGTGAGCCCTTGCAGCCGTGGGCTAGAAGACGTCCCCTGTGGAAGGAGAAAGTATCTCAAGAAAGCAAGGCTCCCTGAAAGCGACGTGTCAGCGGCACAGGCCGCGCAGGGCCACTTCAGAAATAACACCACATGTCTGGATGAACAAACTCTGTCAGTGGAAAACAGATATTTGTCCCCTACAAGTCTGATGTGCCCTACCGCTGAGCAATTTCTATATGAGAATAGCCAGAGTGGAAACCCTCAGCTGGTGCCCTGTGAACTGTGTCACGGGAAGTTTGCTGTAGAGAGGCTGGAGAAACACAGCAAGATCTGCAAGAAGCTTCAGAATTCAAAGAGGAAGGTTTTTGACTCTTTCAAGCACAGGGCCAAGGGAACAGAACTGGAGACATACATCCATAAGAAGAAGGATAAACCGCCAATCGTGATAAGGGCTATCCTTAAACTCTTTCCAAGCTTTCCTTTTTTTCTCCTAGAGTCAGACTCAGCTTATAAATCAATGTAAACAATAAATAAGTGTTTTATGAAGTACTCTTCTGAAAAACTGCCGCAAAGGCACATTTGCCAGACAGAATAAATGTGTCTTAGTGACTTCTGAATTCTGTTGTAAAAATCTACATATCAAGCAAATAGCACTCACAGGAAACAAAACCATAACTACGTAAATTGTACTCTCTACCCAATGACCTGAAAGGTGGCCCCAGAAAGCTACGTTATTACTGTATTGATATTTTCTTGCCTTGTGAATGGTTTGCGACCAGACTGTGTACGCAGTGCTAGTCTGGACTTTTTCTGGAAGCTGTTTTATTGGTTTCATTTCCTGTTCCCAGCTGAGAAAGAACAACTGGAGGCAGAAGCACGAGGATTTCATCGGAGCATCAAACAGGCCAGGGAGGTGCAGCAGGTGATCACGCAAGGAGGGAAAGTTGTGAACCTGCCCCAGCCCCCCGCGAATCCAAACCCCGACTACGTGCCCTGCCCTCACTGCGGCCGGCGCTTTGCCCCCAGGCCGGCACAGAGGCACTTCCCCAAGTGTCAGCACATCAGGAGCCGCCCTCCTCCTCCTCCTCGCAGATGAAAATTGATGTGAAGAAGAGCAAAAGAGTCATGATCTTGGCTCACGACTCACGTCCTGCTTTTTCTTTTTAGAAACACATTTAGCACAGTTCATCCGTATGATGATGAAAAAAAAATGTTACCTTATTTTAATTAAATGATTTTTTTTTGGTGGACTGGTGTTTGCGTAGCTGTGGTTATTTCAGTTTTTCTCTTATCATTCATACACCTTGACCTCCTAAAAATAATTTTTCAACCTGGAACGTACAATTAGCAGGCAATAGAACAGGTCACATTGGTCTTGGAACCATCAAAAAGCAGTATTCACACATTCTCGGCATCAATTTTCCTTAAAAACAACTGAAAAAGCAAGGTAAAGAGTGATTGATTTTTTTAATGAAAGTTATTTGATTTAATTTATTTAATTTTCATAATATTTGAAATATGTTGGGATTAATGTGACTCAATATTATCTGCAGCTCTTACACTCCAGGCACCTGATAAAGTGGAACGCAGTGTCTTTGCCTTACATGGCGCTCAGCTCTTCCTCAATCCCAGCAGAAGCACCAGCAGAAGCAGCAGCCTCCGGGTCCTGCCTCATGCACAGCTTAAAATGCAACACCAAGTAATACAACAAGCAACAGGGAAAACCATTCACGATCAGACACATCCGTTGATTGCTGGCTCTCAGTAAAGGGACATTGCATCATTACATCACAAAATAGACTACATTTCAAGGTTAAAGAATTACCATGTTCTGCGATTCAGAACGAGGCAGCAAAACTTCCTATAATCTGTCGTGGCCCTATGACATTGTAAAGGAGCAGGCTTGTGAATACATCTCGTTTAATCCAATGGAAATATAACTCTCAACTTTTTTACGTTTTTGCCAATAAATAATACTACATTGTTAACTCTGCATAAAGAACCTTGGAATGGAACGTTTTTTGCAGTGAAATGTTTGCTGCATAACCTATACCCTTTCTCTCCTACATCACATTGCATTAGTCATTACAGTGATTAGTGAGCAGGAAGGGCTGCATCACATCGCAATTTGTGTGGAACTTGAATGCGAATTTGTTACAACATGGCGTAACTTACAGTCCTTTCACAAAATTCATGATTTTGTGCTCAATTTTGAGTTTGTAAAGTTTTTCTATAATGTCAATGATTTTATTTTGTGACTGAAATTAAATAATTTTGTGTCTGCAAAATTGGGACTGTAGTTCCACCTTAACCTACTAGTACTGTATGTCTTTGGACTGTGGGAAGAAACTGGAGCACCTGGAAGAAATCCACACAAATGAAGGGAGAACATACAATTCCATCCAGACTGCACCCCAGGAATTGAACTCAGGACCCCAGCTCTGTGAACCACAGTGCCAGCTCATTGCTATAGTCACTATAATTAATGTCAAAACTCATTTGCAAATGAGCAGCCTGGGATCCAAAAGGATCAAGACAAGGATCCAAACAAAGCACTATCCCAAAGCTTGGCTTTGTACCGTATATAATACAGGGCTTGATGCAGAAGGCAGATAATCAAAGTCCATGCAATAATTGCTAAGGGAAAGTGACTTTGTGTTCTTGGAGGGAAGTCACTCAACACGGAGCTGTGTTAGTGAAATGATTGTTCTGATGTACGGCTGATGTCCAAACACTGAAAACATGATTGTGTATGCAATCGCACTCCTGAGCTCCATTGGGTATGGTTAAAATAACTTTTTATAGTTCATCACATTCAAAGTGTGTGTACTTGATGAAAGTGTAACACGCATTTGGACGAGTTATTCAGGATTGTGTATGCAATCGCACTCCTGAGCTCCATTGGGTATGGTTAAAATAACTTTTTATAGTTCATCACATTCAAAGTGTGTGTACTTGATGAAAGTGTAACACGCATTTGGACGAGTTATTCAGGATTTTCTTTCATTCAACTATTTCAAGACCCATTATTTTCAGATGTTGTAGTATACGTGAATAATGAAAGGCCTTCATATTACACAATGAAGGAATGACTTCGCAGGTGTGAAGAATGAAAGATTAATTCAGCTCACTTTGGGGAGTTTCACAATGGCCCTCCTTATAGAAATGTGGGTTTGATTAAAGGAGTGAAGAAAAAGCACTGAATAATATTTGCTTCTGTAAACGTAATCATCTCAAAATATGGTTGAAGAAATTGAAGAAGGTTAAACATAATCCAAAATGTATAAGGTCAATTTAAGTACAACCAGAATTCTAGTGTTTATGCAATGCATCTGTGGGTTGATATGAAATATGGCCGTACTTAAACTAAACGAGGTTATCGAGAGCATATTCCGAATACGGCTTTGGCCAGTTGTACTGTGAACTGCGAGGACCGTATCTTATCCTGAACTGGCTGTGCGAATACCGTCCTCTGCTGGCAGAAGGAATAGATTACAACGGCACTGTATTGGCGATTAGTCCTATTGCTAGAATATTGAAACAACAAGGAGTCCGCGGAGTCAAGCAATGCTGAATAAACAAGTACCTGAAATTCAATAGGATTTTGTGTATTGATTACAAATAGGTGTGGAATTCTCATGTACAGTGGTATTCATGGATTCCTTACACAAGCAGCAGTTGTTATGATGCTTTCGTAATCTGAATATAAATCTGTTATCTACTTAAAACTGTAATTATTGAATAGATTAATGTCTTTGAAATGCTTCATTAACTGGGCAGTTTCCATGTTTGGAAATGTTTTTATTTTGATTGCTGATTGCTAGATACTGTATGTTTAATAGGCATGCTGTTCATATTTTCTACAAGAGCCAAATAAGACAGTTATGCTGTAGTAAGTTCTATATAAGTTATATAACATAAGTTATATTTTGTTCTGAGGTCAATTTGAATCTCATACTAAATAACTGGTGTCCTTTTATCTGAGAAACACTACCTGATTGATCACCTGATGCCTAGAAATTAGCATGCACAGTAGCCCAGCGTTTAGCATTGCTAGCTCACAGTGCTGAGGCCCTGGGTACACTTCTGGACCTGGGGTGCTATCTGTATGGAGCTTGTATGTTCTCCCCATGTTTGCATGAGTTTGCTTTGGGTGCTCCGGCTTCCTCCCACAGTTCAAAGAACTACTGGTAGGTTAATTGGCTTCTGGGATAATTGGTGAGTGTCTGTGTCTTCCCTGCATTGGACTACCATCCAGTCCCAGGTATCTCCTGCTTATTACTTTCTGAGGCTCTGGCTCCCCCGTGCCCCGCGACCCCCTGACCACCTGACCCTGAATTGGATGAAGCGGTTAGAAAATGGGTGGTTTCTGTTATGCTCTGGTCATGCTCTGCCATAGCAACAACTTGTAAAAAATGCAGATGCTAGGATTTAACTCAAAGAAGGAGCTCAGATCACTGTGTTGGCATCACTGTACAGGTGTCCGGTGTGTTTTAGAACATATGTTAAAATCTTATTTACTAACTTCTAGACTTTTTACCCCCCATATCAGTCTGCAGGTGCACAGTGGTCTGTGGACACCCTCCTTGCTCTGTCGTAAAACAGGAAATAAAAAGCAACTGGTTTTGACTTTAATGCACTGAGACTGTGGAACTCACAGAACTCTCTTGTCAGAAAGGCAGCTTCTAACAGCTTTTAAGTGAAGACTAAGAACACTTTTCTATTTTATTAAAATAGATTATATATGTTTTGTTTAAATATATGTTATAAATGTTAAAACGACAGCTCGTATAAGCTTGTATTTTTACCTTTCGATCATTTTTATAATTGCTTTGAGTTGCTTTTACCATGATAAACAGTACAAAATATGAGGTGTTGAACTTGTCAAAAGTTTTAAAGCGCTTTATGACGTAAAGTGTGATGACAGTCCTTGGCGGTCTATGTAAGAATTCTTCTTGAAGTAGGTCATCGGGCCAACAGTATACAAACATTACAGCTCAAGTGCTTTTGTATCTGAACGCTTTTAGGTAAGTTATTTAGCAGCTGCGGTATTAATAATGATTTTAATGGCAAATTCAATTGCAGGTAAAATAAAAAAGGCGGATAACTTTCTTTCTAGCTTCGTGAAGCGGTCGCGCTATATTATACATATATACCATAATAAGAAACATAATATGTACAGTAGAATTTTTCACTTTAAGCTGGCATTATCCAGAACCGGGTCAGGGCCCGGACCCGGACCGTGCAGTGTGGTCCGTCGGCCTTCTAAAGATGTTTAGGAGATCGGGGCGCCCTTGGATTTGATTAGAAACTTGCATAATTTCTTAACTTGACCCCATTATCCTAAAAAAAAAACGGCCAGGCCAAGACCAAAGCATGAAGGCTGCGAGGATCGGGGGACTCTCATTTTTGGTCACAGCGTACAGTAGTAGATCAGTAACCTCTGTTTATCGTGATAACCTTTAATTATTTTCCAGTACTTTTTTAAATGATAAAACACATTGTCTCGCCAGTTTTGCTAAAGATACGGTTTTAGTGTTTACGCATAAATTTGTAAGCCGTAGGTTTAAATCTCGTGGTCTTATTTTCTGCATTTTCATCGTAAGGGAAGGCGCTCGTTTGCGATTTACGCGCTGAATATTGTAAGCAGAGGAGCCTTAAGGCACAGCCTCGCCTTAACACCATCGTTTGCATTGTCATTGTCATCCAGAAAAGCAGTCGTAAGAAAATGAATCTGTGGCGGCTCCGAACATTAAAAAAACTATATCTAGACTGCAAATACATCCCAATCTTACTATCAACACGTTTTAAGAGCCCTCTCCTTTCCACCGGTATACAAGCTAAGAGAGAAATATTGGAAATCCCATCTGAAGTAGCCCTCGTCTCACCTTCGGAGCTGTGAGCGATGGGGATCATAATTAAAAGGGGTACAGTTACTTTGAAAATGTGTATGTGATACTTAAATTTAAATAAAATAAAAAGATAAATTATATAACACAGACTGCTATCTATGTCCATGTGTTTAAGACGTATGAATCGGTTTTAAAACAGGCACACCCCTTCTCACAAATCCGACTGGAGTCTCAGTCCGTCGTCGCGATGAATTAGGAGCTCAGATGTAGGCTAAGTGATTGCAATTTACTTATTTAAAAGAACCACTTCAAATCAAAAGGGAGACATTTTGTAATGGTAGTTATCGTATTATAGTATACGATAACTGTATACGTAGTATACGTAATTGTAGATATACAGTACATAAAGGGTATGAATAGGTGTGAGCTTTTACTGTATATTTAATATTTTATCTGACCCACTTGTAGAAACCGCCTACTCAGATTTATTTAAGTGGTCTGCCACCATAAAGACAGAAAAATATAATGACACCCTGTTACATTAACTGTAAAATAAACGCCGTAACTGCGGCCATATGAAAATTTGGATAAAGATTATACAAACATCCTAAGGAGCTCTATGACATATGAGCGTCGTAATAATGGTTGGTGACCTGACGTAACAGTGCTCCCTGAATTACGTGATCTGTATATACCCAAATACAGATATATCACATAGGGAGATGCAGTCAAACATTGCATTGCTATCGTCGTGGTGAACTATTTCTCCGCTGTTTAAAACTTGTTTGGTAAGTGTCATCAAATATGCTTGTCAATTTGTAGCGAAATCGATATACTGTATCATAATCCTTCAGCTATCTATAATGTAGTGAAACGGCTAATTAATATTGATAAATTCCCTTATTCACAGTGACTTTTGCTCAAACCCCTGTTGCATAATGGGTTAATTTTATATAAAAAAACATTTATATCATAGATATAATACAAGCTTTGAAATGAAATAGCACATTTCCAAGTTTCAGTTAAACATTTTTAAAAAAGCTCATGACTTTAAGCATTCTGAACATTGAGAATGTTATTTGGGAAACAAATGTTTATTATAATGTTTATGTTTAGGATCTGTCTCCTACTGAGTCAGCATGCAGCATTCAACACCATTAGGTTTAATATTAAAAAGTTGTGTATTTCCTGAATTGTTTTTTTTTATTCTTTTCTATTAGACCATACTAGACTGTGCAGGATATCATTTATTTGCCATTTTTGCCTTTTCCAGATACCTGGGAAACAAAGCTCATATCTCATTTGCCAATGGAGCCCAGTCCTAAGCCTGGTGCTCTGTCCCCCTCCCCGAAGGACACAGACTCGAATCGACCCGCGCCCTTAAGGCAACAGGATCTGATCTCCACGTACTGCCCGCCACCCAAGATACAGCTTTTGAAGGACACCTTCCAAGAGAAACTGATGCAGGAAAAGGAGAAAAAAATGATCGCCATGTACAATCGGCGGCAGGTGGCAGCTCTACAGAAGATGAGAAAATGTTTCCAATATGTCAAATACGCTGCGGAGAAGAAGATGGGGAACAGCTATCGCTTCCAAGCCCAACAGGGCCCCGAGAAGAACATTGTGGGGTATGATCGGTCTTACCCCCTGAAGCCTATGGGTAACAGGAAAGTCTCCGGCCCTGGTGAGGTTCGGGCTGTGGACCGCCCGGACGCACAGAGTGATTCCTTGTTTGCCCCCACCCCGCCTCAGGATGGTCATGAGAGGCCCTGCGAGAGGCCGGGCAGGAGGGGCTCAACAGTACGCAAACCTAAGGACAGGACTGTCCTCCCCATGGTGGCGACCCCTCCAGGGCAATGCCCTTCTCATGCCAATGGGAAGGAGCACTTTCAGTTGCAAGAGGAGCTACGAAAAGTGGCCGAGGCAGAGGCCGCGCTGAAGGAGGAGCATCGCTGGAGGGAGGCCAGCCTGCAGGATGAGATGCGCCGGAAGGAGGCCATGATGAAGGACGAGATTCGCCAGAAGGAGGCCATGATGCAGGCGAAGCTCTTCAGAGCTCAGGAGGAGCTGAGGATGGTTCCGAGAGAGATGGAAGACTCCAGAGAGGTGGCCGGAAGGGAAAATAGAGGCGAGGCAGAGTGAGCTTTGCCCCAGAGGACCATGGGCCAACCACCGCTCTAAGGCCGTGCCTCTTCTGACCTGCAGAATGGAGAAGCAAAAAGCCTTCACTCCAAGGAAAGCCCTTCCTATCAGAGGAGACAACCTTGATTATGGTTCTCCAATGGAAGATGGCGGATGCGCAGAATCGCACTTTCCCTCTGCGCTTTCCCATCAGGAGAGACGTCAAGTGAGCCCTTGCAGCCGTGGGCTAGAAGACGTCCCCTGTGGAAGGAGAAAGTATCTGAAGAAAGCAAGGCTCCCTGAAAGCGACGTGTCAGCGGCACAGGCCGCGCAGGGCCACTTCAGAAATAACACCACATGTCTGGATGAACAAACTCTGTCAGTGGAAAACAGATATTTGTCCCCTACAAGTCTGATCTGCCCTATCGCTGAGCAATTTCCATATGAGAATAGCCAGAGTGGAAACCCTCAGCTGGTGCCCTGTGAACTGTGTCACGGGAAGTTTGCTGTAGAGAGGCTGGAGAAACACAGCAAGATCTGCAAGAAGCTTCAGAATTCAAAGAGGAAGGTTTTTGACTCTTTCAAGCACAGGGCCAAGGGAACAGAACTGGAGACATACATCCATAAGAAGAAGGTTAAACCGCCAATCGTGGTAAGGGCTATCCTTAAACTCTTTCCAAGCTTCCCTTTTTTTTTCCTAGAGTCAGACTCAGCTTATAAATCAATGTAGACAATAAATAAGTGTTTTATGAAGTACTCTTCTGAAAAACTGCCGCAAAGGCACATTTGCCAGACAGAATAAATGTGTCTTAGTGACTTCTGAATTCTGTTGTAAAAATCTACATATCAAGCAAATAGCACTCACAGGAAACAAAACCATAACTACGTAAATTGTACTCTCTACCCAATGACCTGAAAGGTGGCCCCAGAAAGCTACGTTATTACTGTATTGATATTTTCTTGCCTTGTGAATGGTTTGCGACCAGACTGTGTACGCAGTGCTGGTCTGGACTTTTTCTGGAAGCTGTTTTATTGGTTTCATTTCCTGTTCCCAGCTGAGAAAGAACAACTGGAGGCAGAAGCACGAGGATTTCATTCGGAGCATCAAACAGGCCAGGGAGGTGCAGCAGGTGATCACGCAAGGAGGGAAAGTTGTGAACCTGCCCCAGCCCCCCGCGAATCCAAACCCCGACTACGTGCCCTGCCCTCACTGCGGCCGGCGCTTTGCCCCCAGGCCGGCACAGAGGCACATCCCCAAGTGTCAGCACATCAGGAGCCGCCCTCCTCCTCCTCGCAGATGAAAACTGATGTGAAGAAGAGCAAAAGAGTCATGATCTTGGCTCACGTCTCACGTCCTGCTTTTTCTTTTTAGAAACACATTTAGCACAGTTCATCCGTATGATGATGAAAAAAAAATGTTACCTTATTTTAATTAAATGATTTTTTTTTGGTGGACTGGTGTTTGCGTAGCTGTGGTTATTTCAGTTTTTCTCTTATCATTCATACACCTTGACCTCCTAAAAATAATTTTTCAACCTGGAACGTACAATTAGCAGGCAATAGAACAGGTCACATTGGTCTTGGAACCATCAAAAAGCAGTATTCACACATTCTCGGCATCAATTTTCCTTAAAAACAACTGAAAAAGCAAGGTAAAGAGTGATTGATTTTTTTAATGAAAGTTATTTGATTTCATTTATTTAATTTTCATAATATTTGAAATATGTTGGGATTAATGTGACTCAATATTATCTGCAGCTCTTACACTCCAGGCACCTGATAAAGTGGAACGCAGTGTCTTTGCCTTACATGGCGCTCAGCTCTTCCTCAATCCCAGCAGAAGCACCAGCAGAAGCAGCAGCCTCCGGGTCCTGCCTCATGCACAGCTTAAAATGCAACACCAAGTAATACAACAAACAACAGGGAAAACCATTCACGATCAGACACATCCGTTGATTGCTGGCTCTCAGTAAAGGGACATTGCATCATTACATCACAAAATAGACTACATTTCAAGGTTAAAGAATTACCATGTTCTGCGATTCAGAACGAGGCAGCAAAACTTCCTATAATCTGTTGTGGCCCTGTGACATTGTAAAGGAGCAGGCTTGTGAATACATCTCGTTTAATCCAATGGAAATATTGCTCTCAACTTTTTTACGTTTTTGCCAATAAATAATACTACATTGTTAACTCTGCATAAAGAACCTTGGAATGGAACGTTTTTTGCAGTGAAATGTTTGCTGCATAACCTATACCCTTTCTCTCCTACATCACATTGCATTAGTCATTACAGTGATTAGTGAGCAGGAAGGGCTGCATCACATCGCAATTTGTGTGGAACTTGAATGCGAATTTGTTACAACATGGCGTAACTTACAGTCCTTTCACAAAATTCATGATTTTGTGCTCAATTTTGAGTTTGTAAAGTTTTTCTATAATGTCAATGATTTTATTTTGTGACTGAAATTAAATACTTTTGTGTCTGCAAAATTGGGACTGTAGTTCCACCTTAACCGTAGACTTTCCGCGTAGACTTTAAAATCCTCATGCTCACCTACAAGGCTTTACATGGCTTGGCACCTCAATACCTGTCTGAACTTTTATCGCCCTACTCCCCACCTCGCAACCTCCGCTCTTCAAATTCTGCCCTCCTTACTGTCCCCCAAGCCCGTCTACATTGTATGGGCGACAGGGCCTTCTCCTGCTATGCCCCCAAGCTCTGGAACTCTTTGCCCAAGGATATTAGAGAGTCACCTTCTCTAAACTCCTTCAAATCCAGACTCAAAACATTCTTCTTCAGAAAAGCCTTTACTTAACTGGTTCCATTCTTCACCCCTCTGCTCTTCTTAATACCATCTTCCACGGTCTCCTCTATCTTTATTGTTGTATTGTTGTAATTATAATTGTGTCCTGTCTTGTGAAATTTTCTTATTTATTGTTTAGTCTTCTTATTTATTGTTATTGTCATCCTGTAAAGCGCTTTGAGAAGCCACCTTTAAAGGCGCTATATAAAATAAAGTTTATTATTATTATTATTATTATTATTAACCTACTAGTACTGTATGTCTTTGGACTGTGGGAAGAAACTGGAGCACCTGGAAGAAATCCACACAAATGAAGGGAGAACATCCAATTCCAGCCAGACTGCACCCCAGGAATTGAACCACAGTGCCACCTCATTGCTATAGTCACTATAATTAATGTCAAAACTCATTTGCAAATGAGCAGCCTGGGATCCAAAAGGATCAAGACAAGGATCCAAACAAAGCACTATCCCAAAGCTTGGCTTTGTACCGTATATAATACAGGGCTTGATGCAGAAGGCAGATAATCAAAGTCCATGCAATAATTGCTAAGGGAAAGTGACTTTGTGTTCTTGGAGGGAAGTCACTCAACACGGAGCTGTGTTAGTGAAATGATTGTTCTGATGTACGGCTGATGTCCAAACACTGAAAACATGATTGTGTATGCAATCGCACTCCTGAGCTCCATTGGGTATTGTTAAAATAACTTTTTATAGTTCATCACATTCAAAGTGTGTGTACTTGATGAAAGTGTAACACGCATTTGGAGGAGTTATTCAGGATTTTCTTTCATTCAACTATTTCAAGACCCATTATTTTCAGATGTTGTAGTATACGTGAATAATGAAAGGCCTTCATATTACACAATGAAGGAATGACTTCGCAGGTGTGAAGAATAAAAGATTAATTCAGCTCACTTTGGGGAGTTTCACAATGGCCCTCCTTATAGAAATGTGGGTTTGATTAAAGGAGTGAAGAAAAAGCACTGAATAATATTTGCTTCTGTAAACGTAATCATCTCAAAATATGGTTGAAGAAATTGAAGAAGGTTAAACATAATCCAAAACGTATAAGGTCAATTTAAGTACAACCAGAATTCTAGTGTTTATGCAATGCATCTGTGGGTTGATATGAAATATGGCCGTACTTAAACTAAACGAGGTTATCGAGAGCATATTCCGAATACGGCTTTGGCCAGTTGTACTGTGAACTGCGAGGACCGTATCTTATCCTGAACTGGCTGTGCGAATACCGTCCTCTGCTGGCAGAAGGAATAGATTACAACGGCACTGTATTGGCGATTAGTCCTATTGCTAGAATATTGAAACAACAAGGAGTCCGCGGAGTCAAGCAATGCTGAATAAACAAGTACCTGAAATTCAATAGGATTTTGTGTATTGATTACAAATAGGTGTGGAATTCTCATGTACAGTGGTATTCATGGATTCCTTACACAAGCAGCAGTTGTTATGATGCTTTCGTAATCTAAATATAAATCTACTTAAAACTGTAATTATTGAATAGATTAATGTCTTTGAAATGCTTCATTAACTGGGCAGTTTCCATGTTTGGAAATGTTTTTATTTTGATTGCTGATTGCTAGATACTGTATGTTTAATAGGCATGCTGTTCATATTTTCTACAAGAGCCAAATAAGACAGTTATGCTGTAGTAAGTTCTATATAAGTTATATAACATAAGTTATATTTTGTTCTGAGGTCAATTTGAATCTCATACTAAATAACTGGTGTCCTTTTATCTGAGAAACACTACCTGATTGATCACCTGATGCCTAGAAATTAGTATGCACAGTAGCCCAGCGTTTAGCATTGCTAGCTCACAGTGCTGAGGCCCTGGGTACACTTCTGGACCTGGGGTGCTATCTGTATGGAGCTTGTATGTTCTCCCCATGTTTGCATGAGTTTGCTTTGGGTGCTCCGGCTTCCTCCCACAGTTCAAAGAACTACTGGTAGGTTAATTGGCTTCTGGGATAATTGGTGAGTGTCTGTGTCTTCCCTGCATTGGACTACCATCCAGTCCCAGGTATCTCCTGCTTATTACTTTCTGAGGCTCTGGCTCCCCCGTGCCCCGCGACCCCCTGACCCCCTGACCCTGAATTGGATGAAGCGGTTAGAAAATGGGTGGTTTCTGTTATGCTCTGGTCATGCTCTGCCATAGCAACAACTTGTAAAAAATGCAGATGCTAGGATTTAACTCAAAGAAGGAGCTCAGATCACTGTGTTGGCATCACTGTACAGGTGTCCGGTGTGTTTTAGAACATGTGCTAAAATCTTATTTACTAACTTCTAGACTTTTTACCCCCCATATCAGTCTGCAGGTGCACAGTGGTCTGTGGACACCCTCCTTGCTCTGTCGTAAAAGAGGAAATAAAAAGCAACTGGTTTTGACTTTAATGCACTGAGACTGTGGAACTCACAGAACTCTCTTGTCAGAAAGGCAGCTTCTAACAGCTTTTAAGTGAAGACTAAGAACACTTTTCTATTTTATTAAAATAGATTATATATGTTTTGTTTAAATATATGTTATAAATGTTAAAACGACAGCTCGTATAAGCTTGTATTTTTACCTTTCGATCATTTTTATAATTGCTTTGAGTTGCTTTTACCATGATAAACAGTACAAAATATGAGGTGTTGAACTTGTCTAAAGTTTTAAAGCGCTTTATGACGTAAAGTGTGATGACAGTCCTTGGCGGTCTATGTAACAATTCTTCTTGAAGTAGGTCATCGGGCCAACAGTATACAAACATTACAGCTCAAGTGCTTTTGTATCTGAACGCTTTTAGGTAAGTTATTTAGCAGCTGCGGTATTAATAATGATTTTAATGGCAAATTCAATTGCAGGTAAAATAAAAATGGCGGATAACTTTCTTTCTAGCTTCGTGAAGCGGCCGCGCTATATTATACATATATACCATAATAAGAAACATAATATGTACAGTAGAATTTTTCACTTTAAGCTGGCATTATCCAGAACCGGGTCAGGGCCCGGACCCGGACCGTGCAGTGTGGTCCGTCGGCCTTCTAAAGATGTTTAGGAGATCGAGGCGCCCTTGGATTTGATTAGAAACTTGCATAATTTCTTAACTTGACCCCATTATCTTAAAAAAAACGGCCAGGCCAAGACCAAAGCATGAAGGCTGCGAGGATCGGGGGACTCTCATTTTTGGTCACAGCGTACAGTAGTAGATCAGTAACCTCTGTTTATCGTGATAACCTTTAATTATTTTCCAGTACTTTTTTAAATGATAAAACACATTGTCTCGCCAGTTTTGCTAAAGATACGGTTTTAGTGTTTACGCATAAATTTGTAAGCCGTAGGTTTAAATCTCGTGGTCTTATTTTCTGCATTTTCATCGTAAGGGAAGGCGCTCGTTTGCGATTTACGCGCTGAATATTGTAAGCAGAGGAGCCTTAAGGCACAGCCTCGCCTTAACACCATCGTTTGCATTGTCATTGTCATCCAGAAAAGCAGTCGTAAGAAAATGAATCTGTGGCGGCTCCGAACATTAAAAAAACTATATCTAGACTGCAAATACATCCCAATCTTACTATCAACACGTTTTAAGACCCCTCTCCTTTCCACCGGTATACAAGCTAAGAGAGAAATATTGGAAATCCCATCTGAAGTAGCCCTCGTCTCACCTTCGGAGCTGTGAGCGATGGGGATCATAATTAAAAGGGGTACAGTTACTTTGAAAATGTGTATGTGATACTTAAATTTAAATAAAATAAAAAGATAAATTATATAACACAGACTGCTATCTATGTCCATGTGTTTAAGACGTATGAATCGGTTTTAAAACAGGCACACCCCTTCTCACAAATCCGACTGGAGTCTCAGTCCGTCGTCGCGATGAATTAGGAGCTCAGATGTAGGCTAAGTGATTGCAATTTACTTATTTAAAAGAACCACTTCAAATCAAAAGGGAGACATTTTGTAATGGTAGTTATCGTATTATAGTATACGATAACTGTATACGTAGTATACGTAATTGTAGATATACAGTACATGAAGGGTATGAATAGGTGTGAGCTTTTACTGTATATTTAATATTTTATCTGACCCACTTGTAGAAACCGCCTACTCAGATTTATTTAAGTGGTCTGCCACCATAAAGACAGAAAAATATAATGACACCCTGTTACATTAACTGTAAAATAAACGCCGTAACTGCGGCCATATGAAAATTTGGATAAAGATTATACAAACATCCTAAGGAGCTCTATGACATATGAGCGTCGTAATAATGGTTGGTGACCTGACGTAACAGTGCTCCCTGAATTACGTGATCTGTATATACCCAAATACAGATATATCACATAGGGAGATGCAGTCAAACATTGCATTGCTATCGTCGTGGTGAACTATTTCTCCGCTGTTTAAAACTTGTTTGGTAAGTGTCATCAAATATGCTTGTCAATTTGTAGCGAAATCGATATACTGTATCATAATCCTTCAGCTATCTATAATGTAGTGAAACGGCTAATTAATATTGATCAATTCCCTTATTCACAGTGACTTTTGCTCAAACCCCTGTTGCATAATGGGTTAATTAAAAAAAAAAAACATTTATATCATAGATATAATACAAGCTTTGAAATGAAATAGCACATTTCCAGGTTTCAGTTAAACATTTTTAAAAAAGCTCATGACTTTAAGCATTCTGAACATTGAGAATGTTATTTGGGAAACAAATGTTTATTATAATGTTTATGTTTAGGATCTGTCTCCTACTGAGTCAGCATGCAGCATTCAACACCATTAGGTTTAATATTAAAAAGTTGTGTATTTCCTGAATTGTTTTTTTTTATTCTTTTCTATTAGACCATACTAGACTGTGCAGGATATCATTTATTTGCCATTTTTGCCTTTTCCAGATACCTGGGAAACAAAGCTCATATCTCATTTGCCAATGGAGCCCAGTCCTAAGCCTGGTGCTCTGTCCCCCTCCCCGAAGGACACAGACTCGAATCGACCCGCGCCCTTAAGGCAACAGGATCTGATCTCCACGTACTGCCCGCCTCCCAAGATACAGCTTCTGAAGGACACCTTCCAAGAGAAACTGATGCAGGAAAAGGAGAAAAAAATGATCGCCATGTACAATCGGCGGCAGGAGGCAGCTCTACAGAAGATGAGAAAATGTTTCCAATATGTCAAATACGCTGCGGAGAAGAAGATGGGGAACAGCTATCGCTTCCAAGCCCAACAGGGCCCCGAGAAGAACATTGTGGGGTATGATCGGTCTTACCCCCTGAAGCCTATGGGTAACAGGAAAGTCTCCGGCCCTGGTGAGGTTCGGGCTGTGGACCGCCCGGACGCACAGAGTGATTCCTTGTTTGCCCCCACCCCGCCTCAGGATGGTCATGAGAGGCCCTGCGAGAGGCCGGGCAGGAGGGGCTCAAGAGTACGCATACCTAAGGACAGGACTGTCCTCCCCATGGTGGCGACCCCTCCAGGGCAATGCCCTTCTCATGCCAATGGGAAGGAGCACTTTCAGTTGCAAGAGGAGCTACGAAAAGTGGCCGAGGCAGAGGCCGCGCTGAAGGAGGAGCATCGCCGGAGGGAGGCCAGCCTGCAGGATGAGATGCGCCGGAAGGAGGCCATGATGAAGGACGAGATTCGCCAGAAGGAGGCCATGATGCAGGCGAAGCTCTTCAGAGCTCAGGAGGAGCTGAGGATGGTTCCGAGAGAGATGGAAGACTCCAGAGAGGTGGCCGGAAGGGAAAATAGAGGCGAGGCAGAGCGAGCTTTGCCCCAGAGGACCATGGGCCAACCACCGCTCTAAGGCCGTGCCTCTTCTGACCTGCAGAATGGAGAAGCAAAAAGCCTTCACTCCAAGGAAAGCCCTTCCTATCAGAGGAGACAACCTTGATTATGGTTCTCCAATGGAAGATGGCGGATGCGCAGAATCGCACTTTCCCTCTGCGCTTTCCCATCAGGAGAGACGTCAAGTGAGCCCTTGCAGCCGTGGGCTAGAAGACGTCCCCTGTGGAAGGAGAAAGTATCTCAAGAAAGCAAGGCTCCCTGAAAGCGACGTGTCAGCGGCACAGGCCGCGCAGGGCCACTTCAGAAATAACACCACATGTCTGGATGAACAAACTCTGTCAGTGGAAAACAGATATTTGTCCCCTACAAGTCTGATGTGCCCTACCGCTGAGCAATTTCCATATGAGAATAGCCAGAGTGGAAACCCTCAGCTGGTGCCCTGTGAACTGTGTCACGGGAAGTTTGCTGTAGAGAGGCTGGAGAAACACAGCAAGATCTGCAAGAAGCTTCAGAATTCAAAGAGGAAGGTTTTTGACTCTTTCAAGCACAGGGCCAAGGGAACAGAACTGGAGACATACATCCATAAGAAGAAGGTTAAACCGCCAATCGTGGTAAGGGCTATCCTTAAACTCTTTCCAAGCTTCCCTTTTTTTCTCCTAGAGTCAGACTCAGCTTATAAATCAATGTAGACAATAAATAAGTGTTTTATGAAGTACTCTTCTGAAAAACTGCCGCAAAGGCACATTTGCCAGACAGAATAAATGTGTCTTAGTGACTTCTGAATTCTGTTGTAAAAATCTACATATCAAGCAAATAGCACTCACAGGAAACAAAACCATAACTACGTAAATTGTACTCTCTACCCAATGACCTGAAAGGTGGCCCCAGAAAGCTACGTTATTACTGTATTGATATTTTCTTGCCTTGTGAATGGTTTGCGACCAGACTGTGTACGCAGTGCTGGTCTGGACTTTTTCTGGAAGCTGTTTTATTGGTTTCATTTCCTGTTCCCAGCTGAGAAAGAACAACTGGAGGCAGAAGCACGAGGATTTCATTCGGAGCATCAAACAGGCCAGGGAGGTGCAGCAGGTGATCACGCAAGGAGGGAAAGTTGTGAACCTGCCCCAGCCCCCCGCGAATCTAAACCCCGACTACGTGCCCTGCCCTCACTGCGGCCGGCGCTTTGCCCCCAGGCCGGCACAGAGGCACATCCCCAAGTGTCAGCACATCAGGAGCCGCCCTCCTCCTCCTCGCAGATGAAAACTGATGTGAAGAAGAGCAAAAGAGTCATGATCTTGGCTCACGTCTCACGTCCTGCTTTTTCTTTTTAGAAACACATTTAGCACAGTTCATCCGTATGATGATGAAAAAAAAAATGTTACCTTATTTTAATTAAATGATTTTTTTTTGGTGGACTGGTGTTTGCGTAGCTGTGGTTATTTCAGTTTTTCTCTTATCATTCATACACCTTGACCTCCTAAAAATAATTTTTCAACCTGGAACGTACAATTAGCAGGCAATAGAACAGGTCACATTGGTCTTGGAACCATCAAAAAGCAGTATTCACACATTCTCGGCATCAATTTTCCTTAAAAACAACTGAAAAAGCAAGGTAAAGAGTGATTGATTTTTTTAATGAAAGTTATTTGATTTAATTTATTTAATTTTCATAATATTTGAAATATGTTGGGATTAATGTGACTCAATATTATCTGCAGCTCTTACACTCCAGGCACCTGATAAAGTGGAACGCAGTGTCTTTGCCTTACATGGCGCTCAGCTCTTCCTCAGTCCCAGCAGAAGCACCAGCAGAAGCAGCAGCCTCCGGGTCCTGCCTCATGCACAGCTTAAAATGCAACACCAAGTAATACAACAAACAACAGGGAAAACCATTCACGATCAGACACATCCGTTGATTGCTGGCTCTCAGTAAAGGGACATTGCATCATTACATCACAAAATAGACTACATTTCAAGGTTAAAGAATTACCATGTTCTGCGATTCAGAACGAGGCAGCAAAACTTCCTATAATCTGTTGTGGCCCTGTGACATTGTAAAGGAGCAGGCTTGTGAATACATCTCGTTTAATCCAATGGAAATATTGCTCTCAACTTTTTTACGTTTTTGCCAATAAATAATACTACATTGTTAACTCTGCATAAAGAACCTTGGAATGGAACGTTTTTTGCAGTGAAATGTTTGCTGCATAACCTATACCCTTTCTCTCCTACATCACATTGCATTAGTCATTACAGTGATTAGTGAGCAGGAAGGGCTGCATCACATCGCAATTTGTGTGGAACTTGAATGCGAATTTGTTACAA
Organism: Lepisosteus oculatus; assembly: GCF_040954835.1. Taxonomy (NCBI): domain Eukaryota; kingdom Metazoa; phylum Chordata; class Actinopteri; order Semionotiformes; family Lepisosteidae; genus Lepisosteus; species Lepisosteus oculatus. The sequence continues at coordinate 2,542,742 of NW_027167902.1, read as the reverse complement.
CATGGCGTAACTTACAGTCCTTTCACAAAATTCATGATTTTGTGCTCAATTTTGAGTTTGTAAAGTTTTTCTATAATGTCAATGATTTTATTTTGTGACTGAAATTAAATACTTTTGTGTCTGCAAAATTGGGACTGTAGTTCCACCTTAACCTACTAGTACTGTATGTCTTTGGACTGTGGGAAGAAACTGGAGCACCTGGAAGAAATCCACACAAATGAAGGGAGAACATACAATTCCATCCAGACTGCACCCCAGGAATTGAACCCAGGACCCCAGCTCTGTGAACCACAGTGCCACCTCATTGCTATAGTCACTTTAATTAATGTCAAAACTCATTTGCAAATGAGCAGCCTGGGATCCAAAAGGATCAAGACAAGGATCCAAACAAAGCACTATTCCAAAGCTTGGCTTTGTACAGTATATCATACAGGGCTTGATGCAGAAGGCAGATAATCTAAGTCCATGCAATAATTGCTAAGGGAAAGTGACTTTGTGTTCTTGGAGGGAAGTCACTCAACATGGAGCTGTGTTAGTGAAATGATTGTTCTGATGTACGGCTGATGTCCAAACACTGAAAACATGATTGTGTATGCAATCGCACTCCCGAGCTCCATTGGGTATGGTTAAAATAACTTTTTATAGTTCATCACATTCAAAGTGTGTGTACCTGATGAAAGTGTAACACGCATTTGGAGGAGTTATTCAGGATTTTCTTTCATTCAACTATTTCAAGACCCATTATTTTCAGATGTTGTAGTATACGTGAATAATGAAAGGCCTTCATATTACACAATGAAGGAATGACTTCGCAGGTGTGAAGAATAAAAGATTAATTCAGCTCACTTTGGGGAGTTTCACAATGGCCCTCCTTAAAGAAATGTGGGTTTGATTAAAGGAGTGAAGAAAAAGCACTGAATAATATTTGCTTCTGTAAACGTAATCATCTCAAAATATGGTTAAAGAAATTGAAGAAGGTTAAACATAATCCAAAACGTATAAGGTCAATTTAAGTACAACCAGAATTCTAGTGTTTATGCAATGCATCTGTGGGTTGATATGAAATACGGCCGTTCTTAAACTAAACGAGGTTATCGAGAGCATATTCCGAGTACGGCTGTGGCCAGTTGTACTGTGAACTGCGAGGACCGTATCTTATCCTGAACTGGCTGTGCGAATACCGTCCTCTGCTGGCAGAAGGAATAGATTACAACGGCACTGTATTGGCGATTCGTCCTATTGCTAGAATATTGAAACAACATGGAGTCCGCGGAGTCAAGCAATGCTGAATGAACAAGTACCTGAAATTCAATAGGATTTTGTGTATTGATTACAAATAGGTGTGAAATTCTCATGTACAGTGGTATTCATGGATTCCTTACACAAGCAGCCGTTGTTATGATGCTTTCGTAATCTGAATATAAATCTGTTATCTACTTGAAACTGTAATTATTGAATAGATTAATGTCTTTGAAATGCTTCATTAACTGGGCAGTTTCCATGTTTGGAAATGTTTTTATTTTGATTGCTGATTGCTAGATACTGTATGTTTAATAAGCATGCTGTTAATATTTTCTACAAGAGCCAAATAAGACCGTTATGCTGTAGTAAGTTCTATATAAGTTATATAACATAAGTTATATTTTGTTCTGAGGTCAATTTGAATCTCATACTAAATTACTGGTGTCCTTTTATCTGAGAAACACTACCTGATTGATCACCTGATGCCTAGAAATTAGCATGCACAGTAGCCCAGCGTTTAGCATTGCTAGCTCACAGTGCTGAGGCCCTGGGTACACTTCTGGACCTGGGGTGCTATCTGTATGGAGCTTGTATGTTCTCCCCATGTTTGCTTTGGGTGCTCCGGCTTCCTCCCACAGTTCAAAGAACTACTGGTAGGTTAATTGGCTTCTGGGATAATTGGTGAGTGTCTGTGTCTTCCCTGCATTGGACTACCATCCAGTCCCAGGTATCTCCTGCTTATTACTTTCTGAGGCTCTGGCTCCCCCGTGCCCCGCGACCCCCTGACCCCCTGACCCTGAATTGGATGAAGCGGTTAGAAAATGGGTGGTTTCTGTTATGCTCTGGTCATGCTCTGCCATAGCAACAACTTGTAAAAAATGCAGATGCTAGGATTTAACTCAAAGAAGGAGCTCAGAGCACTGTGTTGGCATCACTGTACAGGTGTCCGGTTTGTTTTAGAACATGTGCTAAAATCTTATTTACTAACTTCTAGACTTTTTACCCCCCATATCAGTCTGCAGGTGCACAGTGGTCTGTGGACACCCTCCTTGCTCTGTCATAAAAGAGGAAATAAAAAGCAACTGGTTTTGACTTTAATGCACTGAGACTGTGGAACTCACAGAACTCTCTTGTCAGAAAGGCAGCTTCTAACAGCTTTTAAGTGAAGACTAAGAACACTTTTCTATTTTATTAAAATAGATTATATATGTTTTGTTTAAATATATGTTATAAATGTTAAAACGACAGCTCGTATAAGCTTGTATTTTTACCTTTCGATCATTTTTATAATTGCTTTGAGTTGCTTTTACCATGATAAACAGTACAAAATATGAGGTGTTGAACTTGTCTAAAGTTTTAAAGCGCTTTATGACGTAAAGTGTGATGACAGTCCTTGGCGGTCTATGTAACAATTCTTCTTGAAGTAGGTCATCGGGCCAACAGTATGCAAACATTACAGCTCAAGTGCTTTTGTATCTGAACGCTTTTAGGTAAGTTATTTAGCAGCTGCGGTATTAATAATGATTTTAATGGCAAATTCAATTGCAGGTAAAATAAAAATGGCGGATAACTTTCTTTCTAGCTTCGTGAAGCGGTCGCGCTATATTATACATATATACCATAATAAGAAACATAATATGTACAGTAGAATTTTTCACTTTAAGCTGGCATTATCCAGAACCGGGTCAGGGCCCGGACCCGGACCGTGCAGTGTGGTCCGCCGGCCTTCTAAAGATGTTTAGGAGATCGAGGCGCCCTTGGATTTGATTAGAAACTTGCATAATTTCTTAACTTGACCCCATTATCTTAAAAAAAACGGCCAGGCCAAGACCAAAGCATGAAGGCTGCGAGGATCGGGGGACTCTCATTTTTGGTCACAGCGTACAGTAGTAGATCAGTAACCTCTGTTTATCGTGATAACCTTTAATTATTTTCCAGTACTTTTTTAAATGATAAAACACATTGTCTCGCCAGTTTTGCTAAAGATACGGTTTTAGTGTTTACGCATAAATTTGTAAGCCGTAGGTTTAAATCTCGTGGTCTTATTTTCTGCATTTTCATCGTAAGGGAAGGCGCTCGTTTGCGATTTACGCGCTGAATATTGTAAGCAGAGGAGCCTTAAGGCACAGCCTCGCCTTAACACCATCGTTTGCATTGTCATTGTCATCCAGAAAAGCAGTCGTAAGAAAATGAATCTGTGGCGGCTCCGAACATTAAAAAAACTATATCTAGACTGCAAATACATCCCAATCTTACTATCAACACGTTTTAAGACCCCTCTCCTTTCCACCGGTATACAAGCTAAGAGAGAAATATTGGAAATCCCATCTGAAGTAGCCCTCGTCTCACCTTCGGAGCTGTGAGCGATGGGGATCATAATTAAAAGGGGTACAGTTACTTTGAAAATGTGTATGTGATACTTAAATTTAAATAAAATAAAAAGATAAATTATATAACACAGACTGCTATCTATGTCCATGTGTTTAAGACGTATGAATCGGTTTTAAAACAGGCACACCCCTTTACTTCTCACAAATCCGACTGGAGTCTCAGTCCGTCGTCGCGATGAATTAGGAGCTCAGATGTAGGCTAAGTGATTGCAATTTACTTATTTAAAAGAACCACTTCAAATCAAAAGGGAGACATTTTGTAATGGTAGTTATCGTATTATAGTATACGATAACTGTATACGTAGTATACGTAATTGTAGATATACAGTACATAAAGGGTATGAATAGGTGTGAGCTTTTACTGTATATTTAATATTTTATCTGACCCACTTGTAGAAACCGCCTACTCAGATTTATTTAAGTGGTCTGCCACCATAAAGACAGAAAAATATAATGACACCCTGTTACATTAACTGTAAAATAAACGCCGTAACTGCGGCCATATGAAAATTTGGATAAAGATTATACAAACATCCTAAGGAGCTCTATGACATATGAGCGTCGTAATAATGGTTGGTGACCTGACGTAACAGTGCTCCCTGAATTACGTGATCTGTATATACCCAAATACAGATATATCACATAGGGAGATGCAGTCAAACATTGCATTGCTATCGTCGTGGTGAACTATTTCTCCGCTGTTTAAAACTTGTTTGGTAAGTGTCATCAAATATGCTTGTCAATTTGTAGCGAAATCGATATACTGTATCATAATCCTTCAGCTATCTATAATGTAGTGAAACGGCTAATTAATATTGATCAATTCCCTTATTCACAGTGACTTTTGCTCAAACCCCTGTTGCATAATGGGTTAATTTTATATAAAAAAACATTTATATCATAGATATAATACAAGCTTTGAAATGAAATAGCACATTTCCAGGTTTCAGTTAAACATTTTTTAAAAAGCTCATGACTTTAAGCATTCTGAACATTGAGAATGTTATTTGGGAAACAAATGTTTATTATAATGTTTATGTTTAGGATCTGTCTCCTACTGAGTCAGCATGCAGCATTCAACACCATTAGGTTTAATATTAAAAAGTTGTGTATTTCCTGAATTGTTTTTTTTTATTCTTTTCTATTAGACCATACTAGACTGTGCAGGATATCATTTATTTGCCATTTTTGCCTTTTCCAGATACCTGGGAAACAAAGCTCATATCTCATTTGCCAATGGAGCCCAGTCCTAAGCCTGGTGCTCTGTCCCCCTCCCCGAAGGACACAGACTCGAATCGACCCGCGCCCTTAAGGCAACAGGATCTGATCTCCACGTACTGCCCGCCTCCCAAGATACAGCTTCTGAAGGACACCTTCCAAGAGAAACTGATGCAGGAAAAGGAGAAAAAAATGATCGCCATGTACAATCGGCGGCAGGAGGCAGCTCTACAGAAGATGAGAAAATGTTTCCAATATGTCAAATACGCTGCGGAGAAGAAGATGGGGAACAGCTATCGCTTCCAAGCCCAACAGGGCCCCGAGAAGAACATTGTGGGGTATGATCGGTCTTACCCCCTGAAGCCTATGGGTAACAGGAAAGTCTCCGGCCCTGGTGAGGTTCGGGCTGTGGACCGCCCGGACGCACAGAGTGATTCCTTGTTTGCCCCCACCCCGCCTCAGGATGGTCATGAGAGGCCCTGCGAGAGGCCGGGCAGGAGGGGCTCAAGAGTACGCAAACCTAAGGACAGGACTGTCCTCCCCATGGTGGCGACCCCTCCAGGGCAATGCCCTTCTCATGCCAATGGGAAGGAGCACTTTCAGTTGCAAGAGGAGCTACGAAAAGTGGCCGAGGCAGAGGCCGCGCTGAAGGAGGAGCATCGCCGGAGGGAGGCCAGCCTGCAGGATGAGATGCGCCGGAAGGAGGCCATGATGAAGGACGAGATTCGCCAGAAGGAGGCCATGATGCAGGCGAAGCTCTTCAGAGCTCAGGAGGAGCTGAGGATGGTTCCGAGAGAGATGGAAGACTCCAGAGAGGTGGCCGGAAGGGAAAATAGAGGCGAGGCAGAGCGAGCTTTGCCCCAGAGGACCATGGGCGAACCACCGCTCTAAGGCCGTGCCTCTTCTGACCTGCAGAATGGAGAAGCAAAAAGCCTTCACTCCAAGGAAAGCCCTTCCTATCAGAGGAGACAACCTTGATTATGGTTCTCCAATGGAAGATGGCGGATGCGCAGAATCGCACTTTCCCTCTGCGCTTTCCCATCAGGAGAGACGTCAAGTGAGCCCTTGCAGCCGTGGGCTAGAAGACGTCCCCTGTGGAAGGAGAAAGTATCTCAAGAAAGCAAGGCTCCCTGAAAGCGACGTGTCAGCGGCACAGGCCGCGCAGGGCCACTTCAGAAATAACACCGCATGTCTGGATGAACAAACTCTGTCAGTGGAAAACAGATATTTGTCCCCTACAAGTCTGATGTGCCCTACCGCTGAGCAATTTCCATATGAGAATAGCCAGAGTGGAAACCCTCAGCTGGTGCCCTGTGAACTGTGTCACGGGAAGTTTGCTGTAGAGAGGCTGGAGAAACACAGCAAGATCTGCAAGAAGCTTCAGAATTCAAAGAGGAAGGTTTTTGACTCTTTCAAGCACAGGGCCAAGGGAACAGAACTGGAGACATACATCCATAAGAAGAAGGTTAAACCGCCAATCGTGGTAAGGGCTATCCTTAAACTCTTTCCAAGCTTCCCTTTTTTTCTCCTAGAGTCAGACTCAGCTTATAAATCAATGTAGACAATAAATAAGTGTTTTATGAAGTACTCTTCTGAAAAACTGCCGCAAAGGCACATTTGCCAGACAGAATAAATGTGTCTTAGTGACTTCTGAATTCTGTTGTAAAAATCTACATATCAAGCAAATAGCACTCACAGGAAACAAAACCATAACTACGTAAATTGTACTCTCTACCCAATGACCTGAAAGGTGGCCCCAGAAAGCTACGTTATTACTGTATTGATATTTTCTTGCCTTGTGAATGGTTTGCGACCAGACTGTGTACGCAGTGCTAGTCTGGACTTTTTCTGGAAGCTGTTTTATTGGTTTCATTCCCTGTTCCCAGCTGAGAAAGAACAACTGGAGGCAGAAGCACGAGGATTTCATTCGGAGCATCAAACAGGCCAGGGAGGTGCAGCAGGTGATCACGCAAGGAGGGAAAGTTGTGAACCTGCCCCAGCCCCCCGCGAATCCAAACCCCGACTACGTGCCCTGCCCTCACTGCGGCCGGCGCTTTGCCCCCTGGCCGGCACAGAGGCACATCCCCAAGTGTCAGCACATCAGGAGCCGCCCTCCTCCTCCTCCTCGCAGATGAAAACTGATGTGAAGAAGAGCAAAAGAGTCATGATCTTGGCTCACGACTCACGTCCTGCTTTTTCTTTTTAGAAACACATTTAGCACAGTTCATCCGTATGATGATGAAAAAAAAATGTTACCTTATTTTAATTAAATGATTTTTTTTGGGTGGACTGGTGTTTGCGTAGCTGTGGTTATTTCAGTTTTTCTCTTATCATTCATACACCTTGACCTCCTAAAAATAATTTTTCAACCTGGAACGTACAATTAGCAGGCAATAGAACAGGTCACATTGGTCTTGGAACCATCAAAAAGCAGTATTCACACATTCTCGGCATCAATTTTCCTTAAAAACAACTGAAAAAGCAAGGTAAAGAGTGATTGATTTTTTTAATGAAAGTTATTTGATTTAATTTATTTAATTTTTTATAATATTTGAAATATGTTGGGATTAATGTGACTCAATATTATCTGCAGCTCTTACACTCCAGGCACCTGATAAAGTGGAACGCAGTGTCTTTGCCTTACATGGCGCTCAGCTCTTCCTCAATCCCAGCAGAAGCACCAGCAGAAGCAGCAGCCTCCGGGTCCTGCCTCATGCACAGCTTAAAATGCAACACCAAGTAATACAACAAACAACAGGGAAAACCATTCACGATCAGACACATCCGTTGATTGCTGGCTCTCAGTAAAGGGACATTGCATCATTACATCACAAAATAGACTACATTTCAAGGTTAAAGAATTACCATGTTCTGCGATTCAGAACGAGGCAGCAAAACTTCCTATAATCTGTTGTGGCCCTGTGACATTGTAAAGGAGCAGGCTTGTGAATACATCTCGTTTAATCCAATGGAAATATAACTCTCAACTTTTTTACGTTTTTGCCAATAAATAATACTACATTGTTAACTCTGCATAAAGAACCTTGGAATGGAATGTTTTTTGCAGTGAAATGTTTGCTGCATAACCTATACCCTTTCTCTCCTACATCACATTGCATTAGTCATTACAGTGATTAGTGAGCAGGAAGGGCTGCATCACATCGCAATTTGTGTGGAACTTGAATGCGAATTTGTTACAACATGGCGTAACTTACAGTCCTTTCACAAAATTCATGATTTTGTGCTCAATTTTGAGTTTGTAAAGTTTTTCTATAATGTCAATGATTTTATTTTGTGACTGAAATTAAATACTTTTGTGTCTGCAAAATTGGGACTGTAGTTCCACCTTAACCTACTAGTACTGTATGTCTTTGGACTGTGGGAAGAAACTGGAGCACCTGGAAGAAATCCACACAAATGAAGGGAGAACATACAATTCCATCCAGACTGCACCCCAGGAATTGAACCCAGGACCCCAGCTCTGTGAACCACAGTGCCAGCTCATTGCTATAGTCACTATAATTAATGTCAAAACTCATTTGCAAATGAGCAGCCTGGGATCCAAAAGGATCAAGACAAGGATCCAAACAAAGCACTATCCCAAAGCTTGGCTTTGTACCGTATATAATACAGGGCTTGATGCAGAAGGCAGATAATCAAAGTCCATGCAATAATTGCTAAGGGAAAGTGACTTTGTGTTCTTGGAGGAAAGTCACTCAACACGGAGCTGTGTTAGTGAAATGATTGTTCTGATGTACGGCTGATGTCCAAACACTGAAAACATGATTGTGTATGCAATCGCACTCCTGAGCTCCATTGGGTATGGTTAAAATAACTTTTTATAGTTCATCACATTCAAAGTGTGTGTACTTGATGAAAGTGTAACACGCATTTGGAGGAGTTATTCAGGATTTTCTTTCATTCAACTATTTCAAGACCCATTATTTTCAGATGTTGTAGTATACGTGAATAATGAAAGGCCTTCATATTACACAATGAAGGAATGACTTCGCAGGTGTGAAGAATGAAAGATTAATTCAGCTCACTTTGGGGAGTTTCACAATGGCCCTCCTTATAGAAATGTGGGTTTGATTAAAGGAGTGAAGAAAAAGCACTGAATAATATTTGCTTCTGTAAACGTAATCATCTCAAAATATGGTTGAAGAAATTGAAGAAGGTTAAACATAATCCAAAACGTATAAGGTCAATTTAAGTACAACCAGAATTCTAGTGTTTATGCAATGCATCTGTGGGTTGATATGAAATATGGCCGTACTTAAACTAAACGAGGTTATCGAGCGCATATTCCGAATACGGCTTTGGCCAGTTGTACTGTGAACTGCGATGACCGTATCTTATCCTGAACTGGCTGTGCGAATACCGTCCTCTGCTGGCAGAAGGAATAGATTACAACGGCACTGTATTGGCGATTAGTCCTATTGCTAGAATATTGAAACAACAAGGAGTCCGCGGAGTCAAGCAATGCTGAATAAACAAGTACCTGAAATTCAATAGGATTTTGTGTATTGATTACAAATAGGTGTGGAATTCTCATGTACAGTGGTATTCATGGATTCCTTACACAAGCAACAGTTGTTATGATGCTTTCGTAATCTGAATATAAATCTGTTATCTACTTAAAACTGTAATTATTGAATAGATTAATGTCTTTGAAATGCTTCATTAACTGGGCAGTTTCCATGTTTGGAAATGTTTTTATTTTGATTGCTGATTGCTAGATACTGTATGTTTAATAGGCATGCTGTTAATATTTTCTACAAGAGCCAAATAAGACAGTTATGCTGTAGTAAGTTCTATATAAGTTATATAACATAAGTTATATTTTGTTCTGAGGTCAATTTGAATCTCATACTAAATAACTGGTGTCCTTTTATCTGAGAAACACTACCTGATTGATCACCTGATGCCTAGAAATTAGCATGCACAGTAGCCCAGCGTTTAGCATTGCTAGCTCACAGTGCTGAGGCCCTGGGTACACTTCTGGACCTGGGGTGCTATCTGTATGGAGCTTGTATGTTCTCCCCATGTTTGCATGAGTTTGCTTTGGGTGCTCCGGCTTCCTCCCACAGTTCAAAGAACTACTGGTAGGTTAATTGGCTTCTGGGATAATTGGTGAGTGTCTGTGTCTTCCCTGCATTGGACTACCATCCAGTCCCAGGTATCTCCTGCTTATTACTTTCTGAGGCTCTGGCTCCCCCGTGCCCCGCGACCCCCTGACCCCCTGACCCTGAATTGGATGAAGCGGTTAGAAAATGGGTGGTTTCTGTTATGCTCTGGTCATGCTCTGCCATAGCAACAACTTGTAAAAAATGCAGATGCTAGGATTTAACTCAAAGAAGGAGCTCAGAGCACTGTGTTGGCATCACTGTACAGGTGTCCGGTTTGTTTTAGAACATGTGCTAAAATCTTATTTACTAACTTCTAGACTTTTTACCCCCCATATCAGTCTGCAGGTGCACAGTGGTCTGTGGACACCCTCCTTGCTCTGTCGTAAAAGAGGAAATAAAAAGCAACTGGTTTTGACTTTAATGCACTGAGACTGTGGAACTCACAGAACTCTCTTGTCAGAAAGGCAGCTTCTAACAGCTTTTAAGTGAAGACTAAGAACACTTTTCTATTTTATTAAAATAGATTATATATGTTTTGTTTAAATATATGTTATAAATGTTAAAACGACAGCTCGTATAAGCTTGTATTTTTACCTTTCGATCATTTTTATAATTGCTTTGAGTTGCTTTTACCATGATAAACAGTACAAAATATGAGGTGTTGAACTTGTCTAAAGTTTTAAAGCGCTTTATGACGTAAAGTGTGATGACAGTCCTTGGCGGTCTATGTAACAATTCTTCTTGAAGTAGGTCATCGGGCCAACAGTATACAAACATTACAGCTCAAGTGCTTTTGTATCTGAACGCTTTTAGGTAAGTTATTTAGCAGCTGCGGTATTAATAATGATTTTAATGGCAAATTCAATTGCAGGTAAAATAAAAATGGCGGATAACTTTCTTTCTAGCTTCGTGAAGCGGTCGCGCTATATTATACATATATACCATAATAAGAAACATAATATGTACAGTAGAATTTTCCACTTTAAGCTGGCATTATCCAGAACCGGGTCAGGGAACGGACCCGGACCGTGCAGTGTGGTCCGCCGGCCTTCTAAAGATGTTTAGGAGATCGAGGCGCCCTTGGATTTGATTAGAAACTTGCATAATTTCTTAACTTGACCCCATTATCTTAAAAAAAACGGCCAGGCCAAGACCAAAGCATGAAGGCTGCGAGGATCGGGGGACTCTCATTTTTGGTCACAGCGTACAGTAGTAGATCAGTAACCTCTGTTTATCGTGATAACCTTTAATTATTTTCCAGTACTTTTTTAAATGATAAAACACATTGTCTCGCCAGTTTTGCTAAAGATACGGTTTTAGTGTTTACGCATAAATTTGTAAGCCGTAGGTTTAAATCTCGTGGTCTTATTTTCTGCATTTTCATCGTAAGGGAAGGCGCTCGTTTGCGATTTACGCGCTGAATATTGTAAGCAGAGGAGCCTTAAGGCACAGCCTCGCCTTAACACCATCGTTTGCATTGTCATTGTCATCCAGAAAAGCAGTCGTAAGAAAATGAATCTGTGGCGGCTCCGAACATTAAAAAAACTATATCTAGACTGCAAATACATCCCAATCTTACTATCAACACGTTTTAAGACCCCTCTCCTTTCCACCGGTATACAAGCTAAGAGAGAAATATTGGAAATCCCATCTGAAGTAGCCCTCGTCTCACCTTCGGAGCTGTGAGCGATGGGGATCATAATTAAAAGGGGTACAGTTACTTTGAAAATGTGTATGTGATACTTAAATTTAAATAAAATAAAAAGATAAATTATATAACACAGACTGCTATCTATGTCCATGTGTTTAAGACGTATGAATCGGTTTTAAAACAGGCACACCCCTTCTCACAAATCCGACTGGAGTCTCAGTCCGTCGTCGCGATGAATTAGGAGCTCAGATGTAGGCTAAGTGATTGCAATTTACTTATTTAAAAGAACCACTTCAAATCAAAAGGGAGACATTTTGTAATGGTAGTTATCGTATTATAGTATACGATAACTGTATACGTAGTATACGTAATTGTAGATATACAGTACATAAAGGGTATGAATAGGTGTGAGCTTTTACTGTATATTTAATATTTTATCTGACCCACTTGTAGAAACCGCCTACTCAGATTTATTTAAGTGGTCTGCCACCATAAAGACAGAAAAATATAATGACACCCTGTTACATTAACTGTAAAATAAACGCCGTAACTGCGGCCATATGAAAATTTGGATAAAGATTATACAAACATCCTAAGGAGCTCTATGACATATGAGCGTCGTAATAATGGTTGGTGACCTGACGTAACAGTGCTCCCTGAATTACGTGATCTGTATATACCCAAATACAGATATATCACATAGGGAGATGCAGTCAAACATTGCATTGCTATCGTCGTGGTGAACTATTTCTCCGCTGTTTAAAACTTGTTTGGTAAGTGTCATCAAATATGCTTGTCAATTTGTAGCGAAATCGATATACTGTATCATAATCCTTCAGCTATCTATAATGTAGTGAAACGGCTAATTAATATTGATAAATTCCCTTATTCACAGTGACTTTTGCTCAAACCCCTGTTGCATAATGGGTTAATTTTATATAAAAAAACATTTATATCATAGATATAATACAAGCTTTGAAATGAAATAGCACATTTCCAGGTTTCAGTTAAACATTTTTAAAAAAGCTCATGACTTTAAGCATTCTGAACATTGAGAATGTTATTTGGGAAACAAATGTTTATTATAATGTTTATGTTTAGGATCTGTCTCCTACTGAGTCAGCATGCAGCATTCAACACCATTAGGTTTAATATTAAAAAGTTGTGTATTTCCTGAATTGTTTTTTTTTATTCTTTTCTATTAGACCATACTAGACTGTGCAGGATATCATTTATTTGCCATTTTTGCCTTTTCCAGATACCTGGGAAACAAAGCTCATATCTCATTTGCCAATGGAGCCCAGTCCTAAGCCTGGTGCTCTGTCCCCCTCCCCGAAGGACACAGACTCGAATCGACCCGCGCCCTTAAGGCAACAGGATAATAATAATAATAATAATAATAATAAACTTTATTTTATATAGCGCCTTTAAAGGTGGCTTCTCAAAGCGCTTTACAGGATGACAATAACAATAAATAAGAAGACTACAACAATAAATAAGAAAATTTCACAAGACAGGACACAATTATAATTACAACAATACAACAATAACAATAGAGGAGACCGTGGAAGATGGTATTAAGAAGAGCAGAGGGGTGAAGAATGGAAGCAGTTAAGTAAAGGCTTTTCTGAAAAGGAGGGTTTTGAGTCTGGATTTGAAGGAGTTTAGAGAAGGTGACTCTCTAATATCCTTGGGCAAGGAGTTCCAGAGCTTGGGGGCATAGCAGGAGAAGGCCCTGTCGCCCATACAATGTAGACGGGCTTGGGGGACAGTAAGGAGGGCAGAATTTGGAGAGCGGAGGTTGCGAGGTGGGGAGTAGGGCGATAAAAGTTCAGACAGGTATTGAGGTGCCAAGCCATGTAAAGCCTTGTAGGTGAGCATGAGGATTTTAAAGTCTACGCGGAATTTGACCGGAAACCAGTGCAAGGACTCCAGGATAGGAGTAATGTGAACACTTGCACTAGATCTGGTCAGGATTCTGGCTGCTGAATTTTGGACATACTGCAGCTTGTTCAGAGTAGATTTAGATACCCCAGGGAGCAGAGCATTGCAGTAGTCAATTCGAGAGAATACAAATATGTTGATCAGCTTTTCAGCCACAGTTAATGATAGCATAGGGCGTAGTCTTGCGATATTTCTAAGGTGAAAAAAAGATGTTTTGACAGTATGCTGTACATGTGGGTCGAATGTTAAGCCAGAATCGAATATAACCCCAAGGTTTTTCAATTTTGATTGGAGCTCAAGTACAGAGCCATCTACAGACAGGGTTACAGGACTGGCTTTACGAAGTTGATGGGGGGTACCAATAAGCATGACTTCAGTCTTGTCACAGTTAAGATGAAGGAAGTTTTGAGTCATCAGAGATCTGATCTCCACGTACTGCCCGCCTCCCAAGATACAGCTTCTGAAGGACACCTTCCAAGAGAAACTGATGCAGGAAAAGGAGAAAAAAATGATCGCCATGTACAATCGGCGGCAGGAGGCAGCTCTACAGAAGATGAGAAAATGTTTCCAATATGTCAAATACGCTGCGGAGAAGAAGATGGGGAACAGCTATCGCTTCCAAGCCCAACAGGGCCCCGAGAAGAACATTGTGGGGTATGATCGGTCTTACCCCCTGAAGCCTATGGGTAACAGGAAAGTCTCCGGCCCTGGTGAGGTTCGGGCTGTGGACCGCCCGGACGCACAGAGTGATTCCTTGTTTGCCCCCACCCCGCCTCAGGATGGTCATGAGAGGCCCTGCGAGAGGCCGGGCAGGAGGGGCTCAAGAGTACGCAAACCTAAGGACAGGACTGTCCTCCCCATGGTGGCGACCCCTCCAGGGCAATGCCCTTCTCATGCCAATGGGAAGGAGCACTTTCAGTTGCAAGAGGAGCTACGAAAAGTGGCCGAGGCAGAGGCCGCGCTGAAGGAGGAGCATCGCCGGAGGGAGGCCAGCCTGCAGGATGAGATGCGCCGGAAGGAGGCCATGATGAAGGACGAGATTCGCCAGAAGGAGGCCATGATGCAGGCGAAGCTCTTCAGAGCTCAGGAGGAGCTGAGGATGGTTCCGAGAGAGATGGAAGACTCCAGAGAGGTGGCCGGAAGGGAAAATAGAGGCGAGGCAGAGCGAGCTTTGCCCCAGAGGACCATGGGCCAACCACCGCTCTAAGGCCGTGCCTCTTCTGACCTGCAGAATGGAGAAGCAAAAAGCCTTCACTCCAAGGAAAGCCCTTCCTATCAGAGGAGACAACCTTGATTATGGTTCTCCAATGGAAGATGGCGGATGCGCAGAATCGCACTTTCCCTCTGCGCTTTCCCATCAGGAGAGACGTCAAGTGAGCCCTTGCAGCCGTGGGCTAGAAGACGTCCCCTGTGGAAGGAGAAAGTATCTCAAGAAAGCAAGGCTCCCTGAAAGCGACGTGTCAGCGGCACAGGCCGCGCAGGGCCACTTCAGAAATAACACCACATGTCTGGATGAACAAACTCTGTCAGTGGAAAACAGATATTTGTCCCCTACAAGTCTGATGTGCCCTACCGCTGAGCAATTTCCATATGAGAATAGCCAGAGTGGAAACCCTCAGCTGGTGCCCTGTGAACTGTGTCACGGGAAGTTTGCTGTAGAGAGGCTGGAGAAACACAGCAAGATCTGCAAGAAGCTTCAGAATTCAAAGAGGAAGGTTTTTGACTCTTTCAAGCACAGGGCCAAGGGAACAGAACTGGAGACATACATCCATAAGAAGAAGGTTAAACCGCCAATCGTGGTAAGGGCTATCCTTAAACTCTTTCCAAGCTTCCCTTTTTTTCTCCTAGAGTCAGACTCAGCTTATAAATCAATGTAAACAATAAATAAGTGTTTTATGAAGTACTCTTCTGAAAAACTGCCGCAAAGGCACATTTGCCAGACAGAATAAATGTGTCTTAGTGACTTCTGAATTCTGTTGTAAAAATCTACATATCAAGCAAATAGCACTCACAGGAAACAAAACCATAACTACGTAAATTGTACTCTCTACCCAATGACCTGAAAGGTAGCCCCAGAAAGCTACGTTATTACTGTATTGATATTTTCTTGCCTTGTGAATGGTTTGCGACCAGACTGTGTACGCAGTGCTAGTCTGGACTTTTTCTGGAAGCTGTTTTATTGGTTTCATTTCCTGTTCCCAGCTGAGAAAGAACAACTGGAGGCAGAAGCACAAGGATTTCATTCGGAGCATCAAACAGGCCAGGGAGGTGCAGCAGGTGATCACGCAAGGAGGGAAAGTTGTGAACCTGCCCCAGCCCCCCGCGAATCCAAACCCCGACTACGTGCCCTGCCCTCACTGCGGCCGGCGCTTTGCCCCCAGGCCGGCACAGAGGCACTTCCCCAAGTGTCAGCACATCAGGAGCCGCCCTCCTCCTCCTCCTCGCAGATGAAAACTGATGTGAAGAAGAGCAAAAGAGTCATGATCTTGGCTCACGACTCACGTCCTGCTTTTTCTTTTTAGAAACACATTTAGCACAGTTCATCCGTATGATGATGAAAAAAAAATGTTACCTTATTTTAATTAAATGATTTTTTTTTGGTGGACTGGTGTTTGCGTAGCTGTGGTTATTTCAGTTTTTCTCTTATCATTCATACACCTTGACCTCCTAAAAATAATTTTTCAACCTGGAACGTACAATTAGCAGGCAATAGAACAGGTCACATTGGTCTTGGAACCATCAAAAAGCAGTATTCACACATTCTCTGCATCAATTTTCCTTAAAAACAACTGAAAAAGCAAGGTAAAGAGTGATTGATTTTTTTAATGAAAGTTATTTGATTTAATTTATTTAATTTTCATAATATTTGAAATATGTTGGGATTAATGTGACTCAATATTATCTGCAGCTCTTACACTCCAGGCACCTGATAAAGTGGAACGCAGTGTCTTTGCCTTACATGGCGCTCAGCTCTTCCTCAATCCCAGCAGAAGCACCAGCAGAAGCAGCAGCCTCCGGGTCCTGCCTCATGCACAGCTTAAAATGCAACACCAAGTAATACAACAAACAACAGGGAAAACCATTCACGATCAGACACATCCGTTGATTGCTGGCTCTCAGTAAAGGGACATTGCATCATTACATCACAAAATAGACTACATTTCAAGGTTAAAGAATTACCATGTTCTGCGATTCAGAACGAGGCAGCAAAACTTCCTATAATCTGTTGTGGCCCTATGACATTGTAAAGGAGCAGGCTTGTGAATACATCTCGTTTAATCCAATGGAAATATAACTCTCAACTTTTTTACGTTTTTGCCAATAAATAATACTACATTGTTAACTCTGCATAAAGAACCTTGGAATGGAACGTTTTTTGCAGTGAAATGTTTGCTGCATAACCTATACCCTTTCTCTCCTACATCACATTGCATTAGTCATTACAGTGATTAGTGAGCAGGAAGGGCTGCATCACATCGCAATTTGTGTGGAACTTGAATGCGAATTTGTTACAACATGGCGTAACTTACAGTCCTTTCACAAAATTCATGATTTTGTGCTCGATTTTGAGTTTGTAAAGTTTTTCTATAATGTCAATGATTTTATTTTGTGACTGAAATTAAATAATTTTGTGTCTGCAAAATTGGGACTGTAGTTCCACCTTAACCTACTAGTACTGTATGTCTTTGGACTGTGGGAAGAAACTGGAGCACCTGGAAGAAATCCACACAAATGAAGGGAGAACATACAATTCCATCCAGACTGCATCCCAGGAATTGAACCCAGGACCCCAGCTCTGTGAACCACAGTGCCAGCTCATTGCTATAGTCACTATAATTAATGTCAAAACTCATTTACAAATGAGCAGCCTGGGATCCAAAAGGATCAAGACAAGGATCCAAACAAAGCACTATCCCAAAGCTTGGCTTTGTACCGTATATAATACAGGGCTTGATGCAGAAGGCAGATAATCAAAGTCCATGCAATAATTGCTAAGGGAAAGTGACTTTGTGTTCTTGGAGGGAAGTCACTCAACATGGAGCTGTGTTAGTGAAATGATTGTTCTGATGTACGGCTGATGTCCAAACACTGAAAACATGATTGTGTATGCAATCGCACTCCTGAGCTCCATTGGGTATGGTTAAAATAACTTTTTATAGTTCATCACATTCAAAGTGTGTGTACTTGATGAAAGTGTAACACGCATTTGGAGGAGTTATTCAGGATTTTCTTTCATTCAACTATTTCAAGACCCATTATTTTCAGATGTTGTAGTATACGTGAATAATGAAAGGCCTTCATATTACACAATGTAGGAATGACTTCGCAGGTGTGAAGAATAAAAGATTAATTCAGCTCACTTTGGGGAGTTTCACAATGGCCCTCCTTATAGAAATGTGGGTTTGATTAAAGGAGTGAAGAAAAAGCACTGAATAATATTTGCTTCTGTAAACGTAATCATCTCAAAATATGGTTGAAGAAATTGAAGAAGGTTAAACATAATCCAAAACGTATAAGGTCAATTTAAGTACAACCAGAATTCTAGTGTTTATGCAATGCATCTGTGGGTTGATATGAAATATGGCCGTACTTAAACTAAACGAGGTTATCGAGAGCATATTCCGAATACGGCTTTGGCCAGTTGTACTGTGAACTGCGAGGAGCGAATCTTATCCTGAACTGGCTGTGCGAATACCGTCCTCTGCTGGCAGAAGGAATAGATTACAACGGCACTGTATTGGCGATTAGTCCTATTGCTAGAATATTGAAACAACAAGGAGTCCGCGGAGTCAAGCAATGCTGAATAAACAAGTACCTGAAATTCAATAGGATTTTGTGTATTGATTACAAATAGGTGTGGAATTCTCATGTACAGTGGTATTCATGGATTCCTTACACAAGCAGCAGTTGTTATGATGCTTTCGTAATCTGAATATAAATCTGTTATCTACTTAAAACTGTAATTATTGAATAGATTAATGTCTTTGAAATGCTTCATTAACTGGGCAGTTTCCATGTTTGGAAATGTTTTTATTTTGATTGCTGATTGCTAGATACTGTATGTTTAATAGGCACGCTGTTAATATTTTCTACAAGAGCCAAATAAGACAGTTATGCTGTAGTAAGTTCTATATAAGTTATATAACATAAGTTATATTTTGTTCTGAGGTCAATTTGAATCTCATACTAAATAACTGGTGTCCTTTTATCTGAGAAACACTACCTGATTGATCACCTGATGCCTAGAAATTAGCATGCACAGTAGCCCAGCGTTTAGCATTGCTAGCTCACAGTGCTGAGGCCCTGGGTACACTTCTGGACCTGGGGTGCTATCTGTATGGAGCTTGTATGTTCTCCCCATGTTTGCATGAGTTTGCTTTGGGTGCTCCGGCTTCCTCCCACAGTTCAAAGAACTACTGGTAGGTTAATTGGCTTCTGGGATAATTGGTGAGTGTCTGTGTCTTCCCTGCATTGGACTACCATCCAGTCCCAGGTATCTCCTGCTTATTACTTTCTGAGGCTCTGGCTCCCCCGTGCCCCGCGACCCCCTGACCCCCTGACCCTGAATTGGATGAAGCGGTTAGAAAATGGGTGGTTTCTGTTATGCTCTGGTCATGCTCTGCCATAGCAACAACTTGTAAAAAATGCAGATGCTAGGATTTAACTCAAAGAAGGAGCTCAGAGCACTGTGTTGGCATCACTGTACAGGTGTCCGGTTTGTTTTAGAACATGTGCTAAAATCTTATTTACTAACTTCTAGACTTTTTACCCCCCATATCAGTCTGCAGGTGCACAGTGGTCTGTGGACACCCTCCTTGCTCTGTCGTAAAACAGGAAATAAAAAGCAACTGGTTTTGACTTTAATGCACTGAGACTGTGGAACTCACAGAACTCTCTTGTCAGAAAGGCAGCTTCTAACAGCTTTTAAGTGAAGACTAAGAACACTTTTCTATTTTATTAAAATAGATTATATATGTTTTGTTTAAATATATGTTATAAATGTTAAAACGACAGCTCGTATAAGCTTGTATTTTTACCTTTCGATCATTTTTATAATTGCTTTGAGTTGCTTTTACCATGATAAACAGTACAAAATATGAGGTGTTGAACTTGTCTAAAGTTTTAAAGCGCTTTATGACGTAAAGTGTGATGACAGTCCTTGGCGGTCTATGTAACAATTCTTCTTGAAGTAGGTCATCGGGCCAACAGTATACAAACATTACAGCTCAAGTGCTTTTGTATCTGAACGCTTTTAGGTAAGTTATTTAGCAGCTGCGGTATTAATAATGATTTTAATGGCAAATTCAATTGCAGGTAAAATAAAAATGGCGGATAACTTTCTTTCTAGCTTCGTGAAGCGGTCGCGCTATATTATACATATATACCATAATAAGAAACATAATATGTACAGTAGAATTTTTCACTTTAAGCTGGCATTATCCAGAACCGGGTCAGGGAACGGACCCGGACCGTGCAGTGTGGTCCGTCGGCCTTCTAAAGATGTTTAGGAGATCGAGGCGCCCTTGGATTTGATTAGAAACTTGCATAATTTCTTAACTTGACCCCATTATCTTAAAAAAAACGGCCAGGCCAAGACCAAAGCATGAAGGCTGCGAGGATCGGGGGACTCTCATTTTTGGTCACAGCGTACAGTAGTAGATCAGTAACCTCTGTTTATCGTGATAACCTTTAATTATTTTCCAGTACTTTTTTAAATGATAAAACACATTGTCTCGCCAGTTTTGCTAAAGATACGGTTTTAGTGTTTACGCATAAATTTGTAAGCCGGAGGTTTAAATCTCGTGGTCTTATTTTCTGCATTTTCATCGTAAGGGAAGGCGCTCGTTTGCGATTTACGCGCTGAATATTGTAAGCAGAGGAGCCTTAAGGCACAGCCTCGCCTTAACACCATCGTTTGCATTGTCATTGTCATCCAGAAAAGCAGTCGTAAGAAAATGAATCTGTGGCGGCTCCGAACATTAAAAAAACTATATCTAGACTGCAAATACATCCCAATCTTACTATCAACACGTTTTAAGACCCCTCTCCTTTCCACCGGTATACAAGCTAAGAGAGAAATATTGGAAATCCCATCTGAAGTAGCCCTCGTCTCACCTTCGGAGCTGTGAGCGATGGGGATCATAATTAAAAGGGGTACAGTTACTTTGAAAATGTGTATGTGATACTTAAATTTAAATAAAATAAAAAGATAAATTATATAACACAGACTGCTATCTATGTCCATGTGTTTAAGACGTATGAATCGGTTTTAAAACAGGCACACCCCTTCTCACAAATCCGACTGGAGTCTCAGTCCGTCGTCGCGATGAATTAGGAGCTCAGATGTAGGCTAAGTGATTGCAATTTACTTATTTAAAAGAACCACTTCAAATCAAAAGGGAGACATTTTGTAATGGTAGTTATCGTATTATAGTATACGATAACTGTATACGTAGTATACGTAATTGTAGATATACAGTACATAAAGGGTATGAATAGGTGTGAGCTTTTACTGTATATTTAATATTTTATCTGACCCACTTGTAGAAACCGCCTACTCAGATTTATTTAAGTGGTCTGCCACCATAAAGACAGAAAAATATAATGACACCCTGTTACATTAACTGTAAAATAAACGCCGTAACTGCGGCCATATGAAAATTTGCATAAAGATTATACAAACATCCTAAGGAGCTCTATGACATATGAGCGTCGTAATAATGGTTGGTGACCTGACGTAACAGTGCTCCCTGAATTACGTGATCTGTATATACCCAAATACAGATATATCACATAGGGAGATGCAGTCAAACATTGCATTGCTATCGTCGTGGTGAACTATTTCTCCGCTGTTTAAAACTTGTTTGGTAAGTGTCATCAAATATGCTTGTCAATTTGTAGCGAAATCGATATACTGTATCATAATCCTTCAGCTATCTATAATGTAGTGAAACGGCTAATTAATATTGATAAATTCCCTTATTCACAGTGACTTTTGCTCAAACCCCTGTTGCATAATGGGTTAATTTTATATAAAAAAACATTTATATCATAGATATAATACAAGCTTTGAAATGAAATAGCACATTTCCAGGTTTCAGTTAAACATTTTTAAAAAAGCTCATGACTTTAAGCATTCTGAACATTGAGAATGTTATTTGGGAAACAAATGTTTATTATAATGTTTATGTTTAGGATCTGTCTCCTACTGAGTCAGCATGCAGCATTCAACACCATTAGGTTTAATATTAAAAAGTTGTGTATTTCCTGAATTGTTTTTTTTTATTCTTTTCTATTAGACCATACTAGACTGTGCAGGATATCATTTATTTGCCATTTTTGCCTTTTCCAGATACCTGGGAAACAAAGCTCATATCTCATTTGCCAATGGAGCCCAGTCCTAAGCCTGGTGCTCTGTCCCCCTCCCCGAAGGACCCGCGCCCTTAAGGCAACAGGATCTGATCTCCACGTACTGCCCGCCTCCCAAGATACAGCTTCTGAAGGACACCTTCCAAGAGAAACTGATGCAGGAAAAGGAGAAAAAAATGATCGCCATGTACAATCGGCGGCAGGAGGCAGCTCTACAGAAGATGAGAAAATGTTTCCAATATGTCAAATACGCTGCGGAGAAGAAGATGGGGAACAGCTATCGCTTCCAAGCCCAACAGGGCCCCGAGAAGAACATTGTGGGGTATGATCGGTCTTACCCCCTGAAGCCTATGGGTAACAGGAAAGTCTCCGGCCCTGGTGAGGTTCGGGCTGTGGACCGCCCGGACGCACAGAGTGATTCCTTGTTTGCCCCCACCCCGCCTCAGGATGGTCATGAGAGGCCCTGCGAGAGGCCGGGCAGGAGGGGCTCAAGAGTACGCAAACCTAAGGACAGGACTGTCCTCCCCATGGTGGCGACCCCTCCAGGGCAATGCCCTTCTCATGCCAATGGGAAGGAGCACTTTCAGTTGCAAGAGGAGCTACGAAAAGTGGCCGAGGCAGAGGCCGCGCTGAAGGAGGAGCATTGCCGGAGGGAGGCCAGCCTGCAGGATGAGATGCGCCGGAAGGAGGCCATGATGAAGGACGAGATTCGCCAGAAGGAGGCCATGATGCAGGCGAAGCTCTTCAGAGCTCAGGAGGAGCTGAGGATGGTTCCGAGAGAGATGGAAGACTCCAGAGAGGTGGCCGGAAGGGAAAATAGAGGCGAGGCAGAGCGAGCTTTGCCCCAGAGGACCATGGGCCAACCACCGCTCTAAGGCCGTGCCTCTTCTGACCTGCAGAATGGAGAAGCAAAAAGCCTTCACTCCAAGGAAAGCCCTTCCTATCAGAGGAGACAACCTTGATTATGGTTCTCCAATGGAAGATGGCGGATGCGCAGAATCGCACTTTCCCTCTGCGCTTTCCCATCAGGAGAGACGTCAAGTGAGCCCTTGCAGCCGTGGGCTAGAAGACGTCCCCTGTGGAAGGAGAAAGTATCTCAAGAAAGCAAGGCTCCCTGAAAGCGACGTGTCAGCGGCACAGGCCGCGCAGGGCCACTTCAGAAATAACACCACATGTCTGGGTAAACAAACTCTGTCAGTGGAAAACAGATATCTGTCCCCTACAAGTCTGATGTGCCCTACCGCTGAGCAATTTCCATATGAGAATAGCCAGAGTGGAAACCCTCAGCTGGTGCCCTGTGAACTGTGTCACGGGAAGTTTGCTGTAGAGAGGCTGGAGAAACACAGCAAGATCTGCAAGAAGCTTCAGAATTCAAAGAGGAAGGTTTTTGACTCTTTCAAGCACAGGGCCAAGGGAACAGAACTGGAGACATACATCCATAAGAAGAAGGTTAAACCGCCAATCGTGGTAAGGGCTATCCTTAAACTCTTTCCAAGCTTCCCTTTTTTTCTCCTAGAGTCAGACTCAGCTTATAAATCAATGTAAACAATAAATAAGTGTTTTATGAAGTACTCTTCTGAAAAACTGCCGCAAAGGCACATTTGCCAGACAGAATAAATGTGTCTTAGTGACTTCTGAATTCTGTTGTAAAAATCTACATATCAAGCAAATAGCACTCACAGGAAACAAAACCATAACTACGTAAATTGTACTCTCTACCCAATGACCTGAAAGGTAGCCCCAGAAAGCTACGTTATTACTGTATTGATATTTTCTTGCCTTGTGAATGGTTTGCGACCAGACTGTGTACGCAGTGCTAGTCTGGACTTTTTCTGGAAGCTGTTTTATTGGTTTCATTTCCTGTTCCCAGCTGAGAAAGAACAACTGGAGGCAGAAGCACGAGGATTTCATTCGGAGCATCAAACAGGCCAGGGAGGTGCAGCAGGTGATCACGCAAGGAGGGAAAGTTGTGAACCTGCCCCAGCCCCCCGCGAATCCAAACCCCGACTACGTGCCCTGCCCTCACTGCGGCCGGCGCTTTGCCCCCAGGCCGGCACAGAGGCACTTCCCCAAGTGTCAGCACATCAGGAGCCGCCCTCCTCCTCCTCCTCGCAGATGAAAACTGATGTGAAGAAGAGCAAAAGAGTCATGATCTTGGCTCAGGACTCACGTCCTGCTTTTTCTTTTTAGAAACACATTTAGCACAGTTCATCCGTATGATGATGAAAAAAAAATGTTACCTTATTTTAATTAAATGATTTTTTTTTGGTGGACTGGTGTTTGCGTAGCTGTGGTTATTTCAGTTTTTCTCTTATCATTCATACACCTTGACCTCCTAAAAATAATTTTTCAACCTGGAACGTACAATTAGCAGGCAATAGAACAGGTCACATTGGTCTTGGAACCATCAAAAAGCAGTATTCACACATTCTCGGCATCAATTTTCCTTAAAAACAACTGAAAAAGCAAGGTAAAGAGTGATTGATTTTTTTAATGAAAGTTATTTGATTTAATTTATTTAATTTTCATAATATTTGAAATATGTTGGGATTAATGTGACTCAATATTATCTGCAGCTCTTACACTCCAGGCACCTGATAAAGTGGAACGCAGTGTCTTTGCCTTACATGGCGCTCAGCTCTTCCTCAATCCCAGCAGAAGCACCAGCAGAAGCAGCAGCCTCCGGGTCCTGCCTCATGCACAGCTTAAAATGCAACACCAAGTAATACAACAAACAACAGGGAAAACCATTCACGATCAGACACATCCGTTGATTGCTGGCTCTCAGTAAAGGGACATTGCATCATTACATCACAAAATAGACTACATTTCAAGGTTAAAGAATTACCATGTTCTGCGATTCAGAACGAGGCAGCAAAACTTCCTATAATCTGTTGTGGCCCTGTGACATTGTAAAGGAGCAGGCTTGTGAATACATCTCGTTTAATCCAATGGAAATATTGCTCTCAACTTTTTTACGTTTTTGCCAATAAATAATACTACATTGTTAACTCTGCATAAAGAACCTTGGAATGGAACGTTTTTTGCAGTGAAATGTTTGCTGCATAACCTATACCCTTTCTCTCCTACATCACATTGCATTAGTCATTACAGTGATTAGTGAGCAGGAAGGGCTGCATCACATCGCAATTTGTGTGGAACTTGAATGCGAATTTGTTACAACATGGCGTAACTTACAGTCCTTTCACAAAATTCATGATTTTGTGCTCAATTTTGAGTTTGTAAAGTTTTTCTATAATGTCAATGATTTTATTTTGTGACTGAAATTAAATAATTTTGTGTCTGCAAAATTGGGACTGTAGTTCCACCTTAACCTACTAGTACTGTATGTCTTTGGACTGTGGGAAGAAACTGGAGCACCTGGAAGAAATCCACACAAATGAAGGGAGAACATACAATTCCATCCAGACTGCACCCCAGGAATTGAACCCAGGACCCCAGCTCTGTGAACCACAGTGCCAGCTCATTGCTATAGTCACTATAATTAATGTCAAAACTCCTTTGCAAATGAGCAGCCTGGGATCCAAAAGGATCAAGACAAGGATCCAAACAAAGCACTATCCCAAAGCTTGGCTTTGTACCGTATATAATACAGGGCTTGATGCAGAAGGCAGATAATCAAAGTCCATGCAATAATTGCTAAGGGAAAGTGACTTTGTGTTCTTGGAGGGAAGTCACTCAACATGGAGCTGTGTTAGTGAAATGATTGTTCTGATGTACGGCTGATGTCCAAACACTGAAAACATGATTGTGTATGCAATCGCACTCCTGAGCTCCATTGGGTATGGTTAAAATAACTTTTTATAGTTCATCACATTCAAAGTGTGTGTACTTGATGAAAGTGTAACACGCATTTGGAGGAGTTATTCAGGATTTTCTTTCATTCAACTATTTCAAGACCCATTATTTTCAGATGTTGTAGTATACGTGAATAATGAAAGGCCTTCATATTACACAATGTAGGAATGACTTCGCAGGTGTGAAGAATAAAAGATTAATTCAGCTCACTTTGGGGAGTTTCACAATGGCCCTCCTTATAGAAATGTGGGTTTGATTAAAGGAGTGAAGAAAAAGCACTGAATAATATTTGCTTCTGTAAACGTAATCATCTCAAAATATGGTTGAAGAAATTGAAGAAGGTTAAACATAATCCAAAACGTATAAGGTCAATTTAAGTACAACCAGAATTCTAGTGTTTATGCAATGCATCTGTGGGTTGATATGAAATATGGCCGTACTTAAACTAAACGAGGTTATCAAGAGCATATTCCGAATACGGCTTTGGCCAGTTGTACTGTGAACTGCGAGGACCGTATCTTATCCTGAACTGGCTGTGCGAATACCGTCCTCTGCTGGCAGAAGGAATAGATTACAACGGCACTGTATTGGCGATTAGTCCTATTGCTAGAATATTGAAACAACAAGGAGTCCGCGGAGTCAAGCAATGCTGAATAAACAAGTACCTGAAATTCAATAGGATTTTGTGTATTGATTACAAATAGGTGTGGAATTCTCATGTACAGTGGTATTCATGGATTCCTTACACAAGCAGCAGTTGTTATGATGCTTTCGTAATCTGAATATAAATCTGTTATCTACTTAAAACTGTAATTATTGAATAGATTAATGTCTTTG
Organism: Lepisosteus oculatus; assembly: GCF_040954835.1. Classification (NCBI taxonomy): domain Eukaryota; kingdom Metazoa; phylum Chordata; class Actinopteri; order Semionotiformes; family Lepisosteidae; genus Lepisosteus; species Lepisosteus oculatus. Next base: position 2,516,142 of record NW_027167902.1, on the reverse strand, counting down.
AAATGCTTCATTAACTGGGCAGTTTCCATGTTTGGAAATGTTTTTATTTTGATTGCTGATTGCTAGATACTGTATGTTTAATAGGCATGCTGTTAATATTTTCTACAAGAGCCAAATAAGACAGTTATGCTGTAGTAAATTCTATATAAGTTATATAACATAAGTTATATTTTGTTCTGAGGTCAATTTGAATCTCATACTAAATAACTGGTGTCCTTTTATCTGAGAAACACTACCTGATTGATCACCTGATGCCTAGAAATTAGCATGCACAGTAGCCCAGCGTTTAGCATTGCTAGCTCACAGTGCTGAGGCCCTGGGTACACTTCTGGACCTGGGGTGCTATCTGTATGGAGCTTGTATGTTCTCCCCATGTTTGCATGAGTTTGCTTTGGGTGCTCCGGCTTCCTCCCACAGTTCAAAGAACTACTGGTAGGTTAATTGGCTTCTGGGATAATTGGTGAGTGTCTGTGTCTTCCCTGCATTGGACTACCATCCAGTCCCAGGTATCTCCTGCTTATTACTTTCTGAGGCTCTGGCTCCCCCGTGCCCCGCGACCCCCTGACCCCCTGACCCTGAATTGGATGAAGCGGTTAGAAAATGGGTGGTTTCTGTTATGCTCTGGTCATGCTCTGCCATAGCAACAACTTGTAAAAAATGCAGATGCTAGGATTTAACTCAAAGAAGGAGCTCAGATCACTGTGTTGGCATCACTGTACAGGTGTCCGGTGTGTTTTAGAACATGTGCTAAAATCTTATTTACTAACTTCTAGACTTTTTACCCCCCATATCAGTCTGCAGGTGCACAGTGGTCTGTGGACACCCTCCTTGCTCTGTCGTAAAAGAGGAAATAAAAAGCAACTGGTTTTGACTTTAATGCACTGAGACTGTGGAACTCACAGAACTCTCTTGTCAGAAAGGCAGCTTCTAACAGCTTTTAAGTGAAGACTAAGAACACTTTTCTATTTTATTAAAATAGATGATATATGTTTTGTTTAAATATATGTTATAAATGTTAAAACGACAGCTCGTATAAGCTTGTATTTTTACCTTTCGATCATTTTTAGAATTGCTTTGAGTTGCTTTTACCATGATAAACAGTACAAAATATGAGGTGTTGAACTTGTCAAAAGTTTTAAAGCGCTTTATGACGTAAAGTGTGATGACAGTCCTTGGCGGTCTATGTAACAATTCTTCTTGAAGTAGGTCATCGGGCCAACAGTATACAAACATTACAGCTCAAGTGCTTTTGTATCTGAACGCTTTTAGGTAAGTTATTTAGCAGCTGCGGTATTAATAATGATTTTAATGGCAAATTCAATTGCAGGTAAAATAAAAATGGCGGATAACTTTCTTTCTAGCTTCGTGAAGCGGTCGCGCTATATTATACATATATACCATAATAAGAAACATAATATGTACAGTAGAATTTTTCACTTTAAGCTGGCATTATCCAGAACCGGGTCAGGGAACGGACCCGGACCGTGCAGTGTGGTCCGTCGGCCTTCTAAAGATGTTTAGGAGATCGAGGCGCCCTTGGATTTGATTAGAAACTTGCATAATTTCTTAACTTGACCCCATTATCTTAAAAAAAACGGCCAGGCCAAGACCAAAGCATGAAGGCTGCGAGGATCGGGGGACTCTCATTTTTGGTCACAGCGTACAGTAGTAGATCAGTAACCTCTGTTTATCGTGATAACCTTTAATTATTTTCCAGTACTTTTTTAAATGATAAAACACATTGTCTCGCCAGTTTTGCTAAAGATACGGTTTTAGTGTTTACGCATAAATTTGTAAGCCGTAGGTTTAAATCTCGTGGTCTTATTTTCTGCATTTTCATCGTAAGGGAAGGCGCTCGTTTGCGATTTACGCGCTGAATATTGTAAGCAGAGGAGCCTTAAGGCACAGCCTCGCCTTAACACCATCGTTTGCATTGTCATTGTCATCCAGAAAAGCAGTCGTAAGAAAATGAATCTGTGGCGGCTCCGAACATTAAAAAAACTATATCTAGACTGCAAATACATCCCAATCTTACTATCAACACGTTTTAAGACCCCTCTCCTTTCCACCGGTATACAAGCTAAGAGAGAAATATTGGAAATCCCATCTGAAGTAGCCCTCGTCTCACCTTCGGAGCTGTGAGCGATGGGGATCATAATTAAAAGGGGTACAGTTACTTTGAAAATGTGTATGTGATACTTAAATTTAAATAAAATAAAAAGATAAATTATATAACACAGACTGCTATCTATGTCCATGTGTTTAAGACGTATGAATCGGTTTTAAAACAGGCACACCCCTTCTCACAAATCCGACTGGAGTCTCAGTCCGTCGTCGCGATGAATTAGGAGCTCAGATGTAGGCTAAGTGATTGCAATTTACTTATTTAAAAGAACCACTTCAAATCAAAAGGGAGACATTTTGTAATGGTAGTTATCGTATTATAGTATACGATAACTGTATACGTAGTATACGTAATTGTAGATATACAGTACATAAAGGGTATGAATAGGTGTGAGCTTTTACTGTATATTTAATATTTTATCTGACCCACTTGTAGAAACCGCCTACTCAGATTTATTTAAGTGGTCTGCCACCATAAAGACAGAAAAATATAATGACACCCTGTTACATTAACTGTAAAATAAACGCCGTAACTGCGGCCATATGAAAATTTGCATAAAGATTATACAAACATCCTAAGGAGCTCTATGACATATGAGCGTCGTAATAATGGTTGGTGACCTGACGTAACAGTGCTCCCTGAATTACGTGATCTGTATATACCCAAATACAGATATATCACATAGGGAGATGCAGTCAAACATTGCATTGCTATCGTCGTGGTGAACTATTTCTCCGCTGTTTAAAACTTGTTTGGTAAGTGTCATCAAATATGCTTGTCAATTTGTAGCGAAATCGATATACTGTATCATAATCCTTCAGCTATCTATAATGTAGTGAAACGGCTAATTAATATTGATAAATTCCCTTATTCACAGTGACTTTTGCTCAAACCCCTGTTGCATAATGGGTTAATTTTATATAAAAAAACATTTATATCATAGATATAATACAAGCTTTGAAATGAAATAGCACATTTCCAGGTTTCAGTTAAACATTTTTAAAAAAGCTCATGACTTTAAGCATTCTGAACATTGAGAATGTTATTTGGGAAACAAATGTTTATTATAATGTTTATGTTTAGGATCTGTCTCCTACTGAGTCAGCATGCAGCATTCAACACCATTAGGTTTAATATTAAAAAGTTGTGTATTTCCTGAATTGTTTTTTTTTATTCTTTTCTATTAGACCATACTAGACTGTGCAGGATATCATTTATTTGCCATTTTTGCCTTTTCCAGATACCTGGGAAACAAAGCTCATATCTCATTTGCCAATGGAGCCCAGTCCTAAGCCTGGTGCTCTGTCCCCCTCCCCGAAGGACACAGACTCGAATCGACCCGCGCCCTTAAGGCAACAGGATCTGATCTCCACGTACTGCCCGCCTCCCAAGATACAGCTTCTGAAGGACACCTTCCAAGAGAAACTGATGCAGGAAAAGGAGAAAAAAATGATCGCCATGTACAATCGGCGGCAGGAGGCAGCTCTACAGAAGATGAGAAAATGTTTCCAATATGTCAAATACGCTGCGGAGAAGAAGATGGGGAACAGCTATCGCTTCCAAGCCCAACAGGGCCCCGAGAAGAACATTGTGGGGTATGATCGGTCTTACCCCCTGAAGCCTATGGGTAACAGGAAAGTCTCCGGCCCTGGTGAGGTTCGGGCTGTGGACCGCCCGGACGCACAGAGTGATTCCTTGTTTGCCCCCACCCCGCCTCAGGATGGTCATGAGAGGCCCTGCGAGAGGCCGGGCAGGAGGGGCTCAAGAGTACGCAAACCTAAGGACAGGACTGTCCTCCCCATGGTGGCGACCCCTCCAGGGCAATGCCCTTCTCATGCCAATGGGAAGGAGCACTTTCAGTTGCAAGAGGAGCTACGAAAAGTGGCCGAGGCAGAGGCCGCGCTGAAGGAGGAGCATTGCCGGAGGGAGGCCAGCCTGCAGGATGAGATGCGCCGGAAGGAGGCCATGATGAAGGACGAGATTCGCCAGAAGGAGGCCATGATGCAGGCGAAGCTCTTCAGAGCTCAGGAGGAGCTGAGGATGGTTCCGAGAGAGATGGAAGACTCCAGAGAGGTGGCCGGAAGGGAAAATAGAGGCGAGGCAGAGCGAGCTTTGCCCCAGAGGACCATGGGCCAACCACCGCTCTAAGGCCGTGCCTCTTCTGACCTGCAGAATGGAGAAGCAAAAAGCCTTCACTCCAAGGAAAGCCCTTCCTATCAGAGGAGACAACCTTGATTATGGTTCTCCAATGGAAGATGGCGGATGCGCAGAATCGCACTTTCCCTCTGCGCTTTCCCATCAGGAGAGACGTCAAGTGAGCCCTTGCAGCCGTGGGCTAGAAGACGTCCCCTGTGGAAGGAGAAAGTATCTCAAGAAAGCAAGGCTCCCTGAAAGCGACGTGTCAGCGGCACAGGCCGCGCAGGGCCACTTCAGAAATAACACCACATGTCTGGGTAAACAAACTCTGTCAGTGGAAAACAGATATCTGTCCCCTACAAGTCTGATGTGCCCTACCGCTGAGCAATTTCCATATGAGAATAGCCAGAGTGGAAACCCTCAGCTGGTGCCCTGTGAACTGTGTCACGGGAAGTTTGCTGTAGAGAGGCTGGAGAAACACAGCAAGATCTGCAAGAAGCTTCAGAATTCAAAGAGGAAGGTTTTTGACTCTTTCAAGCACAGGGCCAAGGGAACAGAACTGGAGACATACATCCATAAGAAGAAGGTTAAACCGCCAATCGTGGTAAGGGCTATCCTTAAACTCTTTCCAAGCTTCCCTTTTTTTCTCCTAGAGTCAGACTCAGCTTATAAATCAATGTAAACAATAAATAAGTGTTTTATGAAGTACTCTTCTGAAAAACTGCCGCAAAGGCACATTTGCCAGACAGAATAAATGTGTCTTAGTGACTTCTGAATTCTGTTGTAAAAATCTACATATCAAGCAAATAGCACTCACAGGAAACAAAACCATAACTACGTAAATTGTACTCTCTACCCAATGACCTGAAAGGTAGCCCCAGAAAGCTACGTTATTACTGTATTGATATTTTCTTGCCTTGTGAATGGTTTGCGACCAGACTGTGTACGCAGTGCTAGTCTGGACTTTTTCTGGAAGCTGTTTTATTGGTTTCATTTCCTGTTCCCAGCTGAGAAAGAACAACTGGAGGCAGAAGCACGAGGATTTCATTCGGAGCATCAAACAGGCCAGGGAGGTGCAGCAGGTGATCACGCAAGGAGGGAAAGTTGTGAACCTGCCCCAGCCCCCCGCGAATCCAAACCCCGACTACGTGCCCTGCCCTCACTGCGGCCGGCGCTTTGCCCCCAGGCCGGCACAGAGGCACTTCCCCAAGTGTCAGCACATCAGGAGCCGCCCTCCTCCTCCTCCTCGCAGATGAAAACTGATGTGAAGAAGAGCAAAAGAGTCATGATCTTGGCTCAGGACTCACGTCCTGCTTTTTCTTTTTAGAAACACATTTAGCACAGTTCATCCGTATGATGATGAAAAAAAAATGTTACCTTATTTTAATTAAATGATTTTTTTTTGGTGGACTGGTGTTTGCGTAGCTGTGGTTATTTCAGTTTTTCTCTTATCATTCATACACCTTGACCTCCTAAAAATAATTTTTCAACCTGGAACGTACAATTAGCAGGCAATAGAACAGGTCACATTGGTCTTGGAACCATCAAAAAGCAGTATTCACACATTCTCGGCATCAATTTTCCTTAAAAACAACTGAAAAAGCAAGGTAAAGAGTGATTGATTTTTTTAATGAAAGTTATTTGATTTAATTTATTTAATTTTCATAATATTTGAAATATGTTGGGATTAATGTGACTCAATATTATCTGCAGCTCTTACACTCCAGGCACCTGATAAAGTGGAACGCAGTGTCTTTGCCTTACATGGCGCTCAGCTCTTCCTCAATCCCAGCAGAAGCACCAGCAGAAGCAGCAGCCTCCGGGTCCTGCCTCATGCACAGCTTAAAATGCAACACCAAGTAATACAACAAACAACAGGGAAAACCATTCACGATCAGACACATCCGTTGATTGCTGGCTCTCAGTAAAGGGACATTGCATCATTACATCACAAAATAGACTACATTTCAAGGTTAAAGAATTACCATGTTCTGCGATTCAGAACGAGGCAGCAAGACTTCCTATAATCTGTTGTGGCCCTGTGACATTGTAAAGGAGCAGGCTTGTGAATACATCTCGTTTAATCCAATGGAAATATTGCTCTCAACTTTTTTACGTTTTTGCCAATAAATAATACTACATTGTTAACTCTGCATAAAGAACCTTGGAATGGAACGTTTTTTGCAGTGAAATGTTTGCTGCATAACCTATACCCTTTCTCTCCTACATCACATTGCATTAGTCATTACAGTGATTAGTGAGCAGGAAGGGCTGCATCACATCGCAATTTGTGTGGAACTTGAATGCGAATTTGTTACAACATGGCGTAACTTACAGTCCTTTCACAAAATTCATGATTTTGTGCTCAATTTTGAGTTTGTAAAGTTTTTCTATAATGTCAATGATTTTATTTTGTGACTGAAATTAAATAATTTTGTGTCTGCAAAATTGGGACTGTAGTTCCACCTTAACCTACTAGTACTGTATGTCTTTGGACTGTGGGAAGAAACTGGAGCACCTGGAAGAAATCCACACAAATGAAGGGAGAACATACAATTCCATCCAGACTGCACCCCAGGAATTGAACCCAGGACCCCAGCTCTGTGAACCACAGTGCCAGCTCATTGCTATAGTCACTATAATTAATGTCAAAACTCCTTTGCAAATGAGCAGCCTGGGATCCAAAAGGATCAAGACAAGGATCCAAACAAAGCACTATCCCAAAGCTTGGCTTTGTACCGTATATAATACAGGGCTTGATGCAGAAGGCAGATAATCAAAGTCCATGCAATAATTGCTAAGGGAAAGTGACTTTGTGTTCTTGGAGGGAAGTCACTCAACATGGAGCTGTGTTAGTGAAATGATTGTTCTGATGTACGGCTGATGTCCAAACACTGAAAACATGATTGTGTATGCAATCGCACTCCTGAGCTCCATTGGGTATGGTTAAAATAACTTTTTATAGTTCATCACATTCAAAGTGTGTGTACTTGATGAAAGTGTAACACGCATTTGGAGGAGTTATTCAGGATTTTCTTTCATTCAACTATTTCAAGACCCATTATTTTCAGATGTTGTAGTATACGTGAATAATGAAAGGCCTTCATATTACACAATGTAGGAATGACTTCGCAGGTGTGAAGAATAAAAGATTAATTCAGCTCACTTTGGGGAGTTTCACAATGGCCCTCCTTATAGAAATGTGGGTTTGATTAAAGGAGTGAAGAAAAAGCACTGAATAATATTTGCTTCTGTAAACGTAATCATCTCAAAATATGGTTGAAGAAATTGAAGAAGGTTAAACATAATCCAAAACGTATAAGGTCAATTTAAGTACAACCAGAATTCTAGTGTTTATGCAATGCATCTGTGGGTTGATATGAAATATGGCCGTACTTAAACTAAACGAGGTTATCAAGAGCATATTCCGAATACGGCTTTGGCCAGTTGTACTGTGAACTGCGAGGACCGTATCTTATCCTGAACTGGCTGTGCGAATACCGTCCTCTGCTGGCAGAAGGAATAGATTACAACGGCACTGTATTGGCGATTAGTCCTATTGCTAGAATATTGAAACAACAAGGAGTCCGCGGAGTCAAGCAATGCTGAATAAACAAGTACCTGAAATTCAATAGGATTTTGTGTATTGATTACAAATAGGTGTGGAATTCTCATGTACAGTGGTATTCATGGATTCCTTACACAAGCAGCAGTTGTTATGATGCTTTCGTAATCTGAATATAAATCTGTTATCTACTTAAAACTGTAATTATTGAATAGATTAATGTCTTTGAAATGCTTCATTAACTGGGCAGTTTCCATGTTTGGAAATGTTTTTATTTTGATTGCTGATTGCTAGATACTGTATGTTTAATAGGCATGCTGTTAATATTTTCTACAAGAGCCAAATAAGACAGTTATGCTGTAGTAAATTCTATATAAGTTATATAACATAAGTTATATTTTGTTCTGAGGTCAATTTGAATCTCATACTAAATAACTGGTGTCCTTTTATCTGAGAAACACTACCTGATTGATCACCTGATGCCTAGAAATTAGCATGCACAGTAGCCCAGCGTTTAGCATTGCTAGCTCACAGTGCTGAGGCCCTGGGTACACTTCTGGACCTGGGGTGCTATCTGTATGGAGCTTGTATGTTCTCCCCATGTTTGCATGAGTTTGCTTTGGGTGCTCCGGCTTCCTCCCACAGTTCAAAGAACTACTGGTAGGTTAATTGGCTTCTGGGATAATTGGTGAGTGTCTGTGTCTTCCCTGCATTGGACTACCATCCAGTCCCAGGTATCTCCTGCTTATTACTTTCTGAGGCTCTGGCTCCCCCGTGCCCCGCGACCCCCTGACCCCCTGACCCTGAATTGGATGAAGCGGTTAGAAAATGGGTGGTTTCTGTTATGCTCTGGTCATGCTCTGCCATAGCAACAACTTGTAAAAAATGCAGATGCTAGGATTTAACTCAAAGAAGGAGCTCAGATCACTGTGTTGGCATCACTGTACAGGTGTCCGGTGTGTTTTAGAACATGTGCTAAAATCTTATTTACTAACTTCTAGACTTTTTACCCCCCATATCAGTCTGCAGGTGCACAGTGGTCTGTGGACACCCTCCTTGCTCTGTCGTAAAAGAGGAAATAAAAAGCAACTGGTTTTGACTTTAATGCACTGAGACTGTGGAACTCACAGAACTCTCTTGTCAGAAAGGCAGCTTCTAACAGCTTTTAAGTGAAGACTAAGAACACTTTTCTATTTTATTAAAATAGATGATATATGTTTTGTTTAAATATATGTTATAAATGTTAAAACGACAGCTCGTATAAGCTTGTATTTTTACCTTTCGATCATTTTTAGAATTGCTTTGAGTTGCTTTTACCATGATAAACAGTACAAAATATGAGGTGTTGAACTTGTCAAAAGTTTTAAAGCGCTTTATGACGTAAAGTGTGATGACAGTCCTTGGCGGTCTATGTAACAATTCTTCTTGAAGTAGGTCATCGGGCCAACAGTATACAAACATTACAGCTCAAGTGCTTTTGTATCTGAACGCTTTTAGGTAAGTTATTTAGCAGCTGCGGTATTAATAATGATTTTAATGGCAAATTCAATTGCAGGTAAAATAAAAATGGCGGATAACTTTCTTTCTAGCTTCGTGAAGCGGTCGCGCTATATTATACATATATACCATAATAAGAAACATAATATGTACAGTAGAATTTTTCACTTTAAGCTGGCATTATCCAGAACCGGGTCAGGGCCCGGACCCGGACCGTGCAGTGTGGTCCGTCGGCCTTCTAAAGATGTTTAGGAGATCGGGGCGCCCTTGGATTTGATTAGAAACTTGCATAATTTCTTAACTTGACCCCATTATCCTAAAAAAAAAACGGCCAGGCCCAGACCAAAGCATGAAGGCTGCGAGGATCGGGGGACTCTCATTTTTGGTCACAGCGTACAGTAGTAGATCAGTAACCTCTGTTTATCGTGATAACCTTTAATTATTTTCCAGTACTTTTTTAAATGATAAAACACATTGTCTCGCCAGTTTTGCTAAAGATACGGTTTTAGTGTTTACGCATAAATTTGTAAGCCGTAGGTTTAAATCTCGTGGTCTTATTTTCTGCATTTTCATCGTAAGGGAAGGCGCTCGTTTGCGATTTACGCGCTGAATATTGTAAGCAGAGGAGCCTTAAGGCACAGCCTCGCCTTAACACCATCGTTTGCATTGTCATTGTCATCCAGAAAAGCAGTCGTAAGAAAATGAATCTGTGGCGGCTCCGAACATTAAAAAAACTATATCTAGACTGCAAATACATCCCAATCTTACTATCAACACGTTTTAAGACCCCTCTCCTTTCCACCGGTATACAAGCTAAGAGAGAAATATTGGAAATCCCATCTGAAGTAGCCCTCGTCTCACCTTCGGAGCTGTGAGCGATGGGGATCATAATTAAAAGGGGTACAGTTACTTTGAAAATGTGTATGTGATACTTAAATTTAAATAAAATAAAAAGATAAATTATATAACACAGACTGCTATCTATGTCCATGTGTTTAAGACGTATGAATCGGTTTTAAAACAGGCACACCCCTTCTCACAAATCCGACTGGAGTCTCAGTCCGTCGTCGCGATGAATTAGGAGCTCAGATGTAGGCTAAGTGATTGCAATTTACTTATTTAAAAGAACCACTTCAAATCAAAAGGGAGACATTTTGTAATGGTAGTTATCGTATTATAGTATACGATAACTGTATACGTAGTATACGTAATTGTAGATATACAGTACATAAAGGGTATGAATAGGTGTGAGCTTTTACTGTATATTTAATATTTTATCTGACCCACTTGTAGAAACCGCCTACTCAGATTTATTTAAGTGGTCTGCCACCATAAAGACAGAAAAATATAATGACACCCTGTTACATTAACTGTAAAATAAACGCCGTAACTGCGGCCATATGAAAATTTGGATAAAGATTATACAAACATCCTAAGGAGCTCTATGACATATGAGCGTCGTAATAATGGTTGGTGACCTGACGTAACAGTGCTCCCTGAATTACGTGATCTGTATATACCCAAATACAGATATATCACATAGGGAGATGCAGTCAAACATTGCATTGCTATCGTCGTGGTGAACTATTTCTCCGCTGTTTAAAACTTGTTTGGTAAGTGTCATCAAATATGCTTGTCAATTTGTAGCGAAATCGATATACTGTATCATAATCCTTCAGCTATCTATAATGTAGTGAAACGGCTAATTAATATTGATCAATTCCCTTATTCACAGTGACTTTTGCTCAAACCCCTGTTGCATAATGGGTTAATTTTATATAAAAAAACATTTATATCATAGATATAATACAAGCTTTGAAATGAAATAGCACATTTCCAGGTTTCAGTTAAACATTTTTAAAAAAGCTCATGACTTTAAGCATTCTGAACATTGAGAATGTTATTTGGGAAACAAATGTTTATTATAATGTTTATGTTTAGGATCTGTCTCCTACTGAGTCAGCATGCAGCATTCAACACCATTAGGTTTAATATTAAAAAGTTGTGTATTTCCTGAATTGTTTTTTTTTATTCTTTTCTATTAGACCATACTAGACTGTGCAGGATATCATTTATTTGCCATTTTTGCCTTTTCCAGATATCTGGGAAACAAAGCTCATATCTCATTTGCCAATGGAGCCCAGTCCTAAGCCTGGTGCTCTGTCCCCCTCCCCGAAGGACACAGACTCGAATCGACCCGCGCCCTTAAGGCAACAGGATCTGATCTCCACATACTGCCCGCCTCCCAAGATACAGCTTCTGAAGGACACCTTCCAAGAGAAACTGATGCAGGAAAAGGAGAAAAAAATGATCGCCATGTACAATCGGCGGCAGGAGGCAGCTCTACAGAAGATGAGAAAATGTTTCCAATATGTCAAATACGCTGCGGAGAAGAAGATGGGGAACAGCTATCGCTTCCAAGCCCAACAGGGCCCCGAGAAGAACATTGTGGGGTATGATCGGTCTTACCCCCTGAAGCCTATGGGTAACAGGAAAGTCTCCGGCCCTGGTGAGGTTCGGGCTGTGGACCGCCCGGACGCACAGAGTGATTCCTTGTTTGCCCCCACCCCGCCTCAGGATGGTCATGAGAGGCCCTGCGAGAGGCCGGGCAGGAGGGGCTCAAGAGTACGCAAACCTAAGGACAGGACTGTCCTCCCCATGGTGGCGACCCCTCCAGGGCAATGCCCTTCTCATGCCAATGGGAAGGAGCACTTTCAGTTGCAAGAGGAGCTACGAAAAGTGGCCGAGGCAGAGGCCGCGCTGAAGGAGGAGCATCGCCGGAGGGAGGCCAGCCTGCAGGATGAGATGCGCCGGAAGGAGGCCATGATGAAGGACGAGATTCGCCAGAAGGAGGCCATGATGCAGGCGAAGCTCTTCAGAGCTCAGGAGGAGCTGAGGATGGTTCCGAGAGAGATGGAAGACTCCAGAGAGGTGGCCGGAAGGGAAAATAGAGGCGAGGCAGAGCGAGCTTTGCCCCAGAGGACCATGGGCCAACCACCGCTCTAAGGCCGTGCCTCTTCTGACCTGCAGAATGGAGAAGCAAAAAGCCTTCACTCCAAGGAAAGCCCTTCCTATCAGAGGAGACAACCTTGATTATGGTTCTCCAATGGAAGATGGCGGATGCGCAGAATCGCACTTTCCCTCTGCGCTTTCCCATCAGGAGAGACGTCAAGTGAGCCCTTGCAGCCGTGGGCTAGAAGACGTCCCCTGTGGAAGGAGAAAGTATCTCAAGAAAGCAAGGCTCCCTGAAAGCGACGTGTCAGCGGCACAGGCCGCGCAGGGCCACTTCAGAAATAACACCACATGTCTGGATGAACAAACTCTGTCAGTGGAAAACAGATATTTGTCCCCTACAAGTCTGATCTGCCCTACCGCTGAGCAATTTCCATATGAGAATAGCCAGAGTGGAAACCCTCAGCTGGTGCCCTGTGAACTGTGTCACGGGAAGTTTGCTGTAGAGAGGCTGGAGAAACACAGCAAGATCTGCAAGAAGCTTCAGAATTCAAAGAGGAAGGTTTTTGACTCTTTCAAGCACAGGGCCAAGGGAACAGAACTGGAGACATACATCCATAAGAAGAAGGTTAAACCGCCAATCGTGGTAAGGGCTATCCTTAAACTCTTTCCAAGCTTCCCTTTTTTTCTCCTAGAGTCAGACTCAGCTTATAAATCAATGTAAACAATAAATAAGTGTTTTATGAAGTACTCTTCTGAAAAACTGCCGCAAAGGCACATTTGCCAGACAGAATAAATGTGTCTTAGTGACTTCTGAATTCTGTTGTAAAAATCTACATATCAAGCAAATAGCACTCACAGGAAACAAAACCATAACTACGTAAATTGTACTCTCTACCCAATGACCTGAAAGGTAGCCCCAGAAAGCTACGTTATTACTGTATTGATATTTTCTTGCCTTGTGAATGGTTTGCGACCAGACTGTGTACGCAGTGCTAGTCTGGACTTTTTCTGGAAGCTGTTTTATTGGTTTCATTTCCTGTTCCCAGCTGAGAAAGAACAACTGGAGGCAGAAGCACGAGGATTTCATTCGGAGCATCAAACAGGCCAGGGAGGTGCAGCAGGTGATCACGCAAGGAGGGAAAGTTGTGAACCTGCCCCAGCCCCCCACGAATCCAAACCCCGACTACGTGCCCTGCCCTCACTGCGGCCGGCGCTTTGCCCCCAGGCCGGCACAGAGGCACATCCCCAAGTGTCAGCACATCAGGAGCCGCCCTCCTCCTCCTCCTCGCAGATGAAAACTGATGTGAAGAAGAGCAAAAGAGTCATGATCTTGGCTCACGACTCACGTCCTGCTTTTTCTTTTTAGAAACACATTTAGCACAGTTCATCCGTATGATGATGAAAAAAAAATGTTACCTTATTTTAATTAAATGATTTTTTTTTGGTGGACTGGTGTTTGCGTAGCTGTGGTTATTTCAGTTTTTCTCTTATCATTCATACACCTTGACCTCCTAAAAATAATTTTTCAACCTGGAACGTACAATTAGCAGGCAATAGAACAGGTCACATTGGTCTTGGAACCATCAAAAAGCAGTATTCACACATTCTCGGCATCAATTTTCCTTAAAAACAACTGAAAAAGCAAGGTAAAGAGTGATTGATTTTTTTAATGAAAGTTATTTGATTTAATTTATTTAATTTTCATAATATTTGAAATATGTTGGGATTAATGTGACTCAATATTATCTGCAGCTCTTACACTCCAGGCACCTGATAAAGTGGAACGCAGTGTCTTTGCCTTACATGGCGCTCAGCTCTTCCTCAATCCCAGCAGAAGCACCAGCAGAAGCAGCAGCCTCCGGGTCCTGCCTCATGCACAGCTTAAAATGCAACACCAAGTAATACAACAAACAACAGGGAAAACCATTCACGATCAGACACATCCGTTGATTGCTGGCTCTCAGTAAAGGGACATTGCATCATTACATCACAAAATAGACTACATTTCAAGGTTAAAGAATTACCATGTTCTGCGATTCAGAACGAGGCAGCAAAACTTCCTATAATCTGTTGTGGCCCTGTGACATTGTAAAGGAGCAGGCTTGTGAATACATCTCGTTTAATCCAATGGAAATATTGCTCTCAACTTTTTTACGTTTTTGCCAATAAATAATACTACATTGTTAACTCTGCATAAAGAACCTTGGAATGGAACGTTTTTTGCAGTGAAATGTTTGCTGCATAACCTATACCCTTTCTCTCCTACATCACATTGCATTAGTCATTACAGTGATTAGTGAGCAGGAAGGGCTGCATCACATCGCAATTTGTGTGGAACTTGAATGCGAATTTGTTACAACATGGCGTAACTTACAGTCCTTTCACAAAATTCATGATTTTGTGCTCAATTTTGAGTTTGTAAAGTTTTTCTATAATGTCAATGATTTTATTTTGTGACTGAAATTAAATACTTTTGTGTCTGCAAAATTGGGACTGTAGTTCCACCTTAACCTACTAGTACTGTATGTCTTTGGACTGTGGGAAGAAACTGGAGCACCTGGAAGAAATCCACACAAATGAAGGGAGAACATACAATTCCATCCAGACTGCACCCCAGGAATTGAACCCAGGACCCCAGCTCTGTGAACCACAGTGCCAGCTCATTGCTATAGTCACTATAATTAATGTCAAAACTCATTTGCAAATGAGCAGCCTGGGATCCAAAAGGATCAAGACAAGGATCCAAACAAAGCACTATCCCAAAGCTTGGCTTTGTACCGTATATAATACAGGGCTTGATGCAGAAGGCAGATAATCAAAGTCCATGCAATAATTGCTAAGGGAAAGTGACTTTGTGTTCTTGGAGGGAAGTCACTCAACATGGAGCTGTGTTAGTGAAATGATTGTTCTGATGTACGGCTGATGTCCAAACACTGAAAACATGATTGTGTATGCAATCGCACTCCTGAGCTCCATTGGGTATGGTTAAAATAACTTTTTATAGTTCATCACATTCAAAGTGTGTGTACTTGATGAAAGTGTAACACGCATTTGGAGGAGTTATTCAGGATTTTCTTTCATTCAACTATTTCAAGACCCATTATTTTCAGATGTTGTAGTATACGTGAATAATGAAAGGCCTTCATATTACACAATGTAGGAATGACTTCGCAGGTGTGAAGAATAAAAGATTAATTCAGCTCACTTTGGGGAGTTTCACAATGGCCCTCCTTATAGAAATGTGGGTTTGATTAAAGGAGTGAAGAAAAAGCACTGAATAATATTTGCTTCTGTAAACGTAATCATCTCAAAATATGGTTGAAGAAATTGAAGAAGGTTAAACATAATCCAAAACGTATAAGGTCAATTTAAGTACAACCAGAATTCTAGTGTTTATGCAATGCATCTGTGGGTTGATATGAAATATGGCCGTACTTAAACTAAACGAGGTTATCGAGAGCATATTCCGAATACGGCGTTGGCCAGTTGTACTGTGAACTGCGAGGACCGTATCTTATCCTGAACTGGCTGTGTGAATACCGTCCTCTGCTGGCAGAAGGAATAGATTACAACGGCATTGTATTGGCGATTAGTCCTATTGCTAGAATATTGAAACAACAAGGAGTCCGCGGAGTCAAGCAATGCTGAATAAACAAGTACCTGAAATTCAATAGGATTTTGTGTATTGATTACAAATAGGTGTGGAATTCTCATGTACAGTGGTATTCATGGATTCCTTACACAAGCAGCAGTTGTTATGATGCTTTCGTAATCTGAATATAAATCTGTTATCTACTTAAAACTGTAATTATTGAATAGATTAATGTCTTTGAAATGCTTCATTAACTGGGCAGTTTCCATGTTTGGAAATGTTTTTATTTTGATTGCTGATTGCTAGATACTGTATGTTTAATAGGCATGCTGTTAATATTTTCTACAAGAGCCAAATAAGACAGTTATGCTGTAGTAAGTTCTATATAAGTTATATAACATAAGTTATATTTTGTTCTGAGGTCAATTTGAATCTCATACTAAATAACTGGTGTCCTTTTATCTGAGAAACACTACCTGATTGATCACCTGATGCCTAGAAATTAGCATGCACAGTAGCCCAGCGTTTAGCATTGCTAGCTCACAGTGCTGAGGCCCTGGGTACACTTCTGGACCTGGGGTGCTATCTGTATGGAGCTTGTATGTTCTCCCCATGTTTGCATGAGTTTGCTTTGGGTGCTCCGGCTTCCTCCCACAGTTCAAAGAACTACTGGTAGGTTAATTGGCTTCTGGGATAATTGGTGAGTGTCTGTGTCTTCCCTGCATTGGACTACCATCCAGTCCCAGGTATCTCCTGCTTATTACTTTCTGAGGCTCTGGCTCCCCCGTGCCCCGCGACCCCCTGACCCCCTGACCCTGAATTGGATGAAGCGGTTAGAAAATGGGTGGTTTCTGTTATGCTCTGGTCATGCTCTGCCATTGCAACAACTTGTAAAAAATGCAGATGCTAGGATTTAACTCAAAGAAGGAGCTCAGAGCACTGTGTTGGCATCACTGTACAGGTGTCCGGTTTGTTTTAGAACATGTGCTAAAATCTTATTTACTAACTTCTAGACTTTTTACCCCCCATATCAGTCTGCAGGTGCACAGTGGTCTGTGGACACCCTCCTTGCTCTGTCGTAAAAGAGGAAATAAAAAGCAACTGGTTTTGACTTTAATGCACTGAGACTGTGGAACTCACAGAACTCTCTTGTCAGAAAGGCAGCTTCTAACAGCTTTTAAGTGAAGACTAAGAACACTTTTCTATTTTATTAAAATAGATTATATATGTTTTGTTTAAATATATGTTATAAATGTTAAAACGACAGCTCGTATAAGCTTGTATTTTTACCTTTCGATCATTTTTAGAATTGCTTTGAGTTGCTTTTACCATGATAAACAGTACAAAATATGAGGTGTTGAACTTGTCTAAAGTTTTAAAGCGCTTTATGACGTAACTGTGATGACAGTCCTTGGCGGTCTATGTAACAATTCTTCTTGAAGTAGGTCATCGGGCCAACAGTATACAAACATTACAGCTCAAGTGCTTTTGTATCTGAACGCTTTTAGGTAAGTTATTTAGCAGCTGCGGTATTAATAATGATTTTAATGGTAAATTCAATTGCAGGTAAAATAAAAATGGCGGATAACTTTCCTTCTAGCTTCGTGAAGCGGTCGCGCTATATTATACATATATACCATAATAAGAAACATAATATGTACAGTAGAATTTTTCACTTTAAGCTGGCATTATCCAGAACCGGGTCAGGGCCCGGACCCGGACCGTGCAGTGTGGTCCGCCGGCCTTCTAAAGATGTTTAGGAGATCGAGGCGCCCTTGGATTTGATTAGAAACTTGCATAATTTCTTAACTTGACCCCATTATCTTAAAAAAAACGGCCAGGCCAAGACCAAAGCATGAAGGCTGCGAGGATCGGGGGACTCTCATTTTTGGTCACAGCGTACAGTAGTAGATCAGTAACCTCTGTTTATCGTGATAACCTTTAATTATTTTCCAGTACTTTTTTAAATGATAAAACACATTGTCTCGCCAGTTTTGCTAAAGATACGGTTTTAGTGTTTACGCATAAATTTGTAAGCCGTAGGTTTAAATCTCGTGGTCTTATTTTCTGCATTTTCATCGTAAGGGAAGGCGCTCGTTTGCGATTTACGCGCTGAATATTGTAAGCAGAGGAGCCTTAAGGCACAGCCTCGCCTTAACACCATCGTTTGCATTGTCATTGTCATCCAGAAAAGCAGTCGTAAGAAAATGAATCTGTGGCGGCTCCGAACATTAAAAAAACTATATCTAGACTGCAAATACATCCCAATCTTACTATCAACACGTTTTAAGACCCCTCTCCTTTCCACCGGTATACAAGCTAAGAGAGAAATATTGGAAATCCCATCTGAAGTAGCCCTCGTCTCACCTTCGGAGCTGTGAGCGATGGGGATCATAATTAAAAGGGGTACAGTTACTTTGAAAATGTGTATGTGATACTTAAATTTAAATAAAATAAAAAGATAAATTATATAACACAGACTGCTATCTATGTCCATGTGTTTAAGACGTATGAATCGGTTTTAAAACAGGCACACCCCTTCTCACAAATCCGACTGGAGTCTCAGTCCGTCGTCGCGATGAATTAGGAGCTCAGATGTAGGCTAAGTGATTGCAATTTACTTATTTAAAAGAACCACTTCAAATCAAAAGGGAGACATTTTGTAATGGTAGTTATCGTATTATAGTATACGATAACTGTATACGTAGTATACGTAATTGTAGATATACAGTACATAAAGGGTATGAATAGGTGTGAGCTTTTACTGTATATTTAATATTTTATGTGACCCACTTGTAGAAACCGCCTACTCAGATTTATTTAAGTGGTCTGCCACCATAAAGACAGAAAAATATAATGACACCCTGTTACATTAACTGTAAAATAAACGCCGTAACTGCGGCCATATGAAAATTTGGATAAAGATTATACAAACATCCTAAGGAGCTCTATGACATATGAGCGTCGTAATAATGGTTGGTGACCTGACGTAACAGTGCTCCCTGAATTACGTGATCTGTATATACCCAAATACAGATATATCACATAGGGAGATGCAGTCAAACATTGCATTGCTATCGTCGTGGTGAACTATTTCTCCGCTGTTTAAAACTTGTTTGGTAAGTGTCATCAAATATGCTTGTCAATTTGTAGCGAAATCGATATACTGTATCATAATCCTTCAGCTATCTATAATGTAGTGAAACGGCTAATTAATATTGATAAATTCCCTTATTCACAGTGACTTTTGCTCAAACCCCTGTTGCATAATGGGTTAATTTTATATAAAAAAACATTTATATCATAGATATAATACAAGCTTTGAAATGAAATAGCACATTTCAAGGTTTCAGTTAAACATTTTTAAAAAAGCTCATGACTTTAAGCATTCTGAACATTGAGAATGTTATTTGGGAAACAAATGTTTATTATAATGTTTATGTTTAGGATCTGTCTCCTACTGAGTCAGCATGCAGCATTCAACACCATTAGGTTTAATATTAAAAAGTTGTGTATTTCCTGAATTGTTTTTTTTTATTCTTTTCTATTAGACCATACTAGACTGTGCACGATATCATTTATTTGCCATTTTTGCCTTTTCCAGATACCTGGGAAACAAAGCTCATATCTCATTTGCCAATGGAGCCCAGTCCTAAGCCTGGTGCTCTGTCCCCCTCCCCGAAGGACACAGACTCGAATCGACCCGCGCCCTTAAGGCAACAGGATCTGATCTCCACGTACTGCCCGCCTCCCAAGATACAGCTTCTGAAGGACACCTTCCAAGAGAAACTGATGCAGGAAAAGGAGAAAAAAATGATCGCCATGTACAATCGGCGGCAGGAGGCAGCTCTACAGAAGATGAGAAAATGTTTCCAATATGTCAAATACGCTGCGGAGAAGAAGATGGGGAACAGCTATCGCTTCCAAGCCCAACAGGGCCCCGAGAAGAACATTGTGGGGTATGATCGGTCTTACCCCCTGAAGCCTATGGGTAACAGGAAAGTCTCCGGCCCTGGTGAGGTTCGGGCTGTGGACCGCCCGGACGCACAGAGTGATTCCTTGTTTGCCCCCACCCCGCCTCAGGATGGTCATGAGAGGCCCTGCGAGAGGCCGGGCAGGAGGGGCTCAAGAGTACGCAAACCTAAGGACAGGACTGTCCTCCCCATGGTGGCGACCCCTCCAGGGCAATGCCCTTCTCATGCCAATGGGAAGGAGCACTTTCAGTTGCAAGAGGAGCTACGAAAAGTGGCCGAGGCAGAGGCCGCGCTGAAGGAGGAGCATCGACGGAGAGAGGCCAGCCTGCAGGATGAGATGCGCCGGAAGGAGGCCATGATGAAGGACGAGATTCGCCAGAAGGAGGCCATGATGCAGGCGAAGCTCTAAAGAGCTCAGGAGGAGCTGAGGATGGTTCCGAGAGAGATGGAAGACTCCAGAGAGGTGGCCGGAAGGGAAAATAGAGGACTCCTGACCCTAAGGAAGACACTCCAGGCGAGGCAGAGCGAGCTTTGCCCCAGAGGACCATGGGCCAACCACCGCTCTAAGGCCGTGCCTCTTCTGACCTGCAGAATGGAGAAGCAAAAAGCCTTCACTCCAAGGAAAGCCCTTCCTATCAGAGGAGACAACCTTGATTATGGTTCTCCAATGGAAGATGGCGGATGCGCAGAATCGCACTTTCCCATCAGGAGAGACGTCAAGTGAGCCCTTGCAGCCGTGGGCTAGAAGACGTCCCCTGTGGAAGGAGAAAGTATCTCAAGAAAGCAAGGCTCCCTGAAAGCGACGTGTCAGCGGCACAGGCCGCGCAGGGCCACTTCAGAAATAACACCACATGTCTGGATGAACAAACTCTGTCAGTGGAAAACAGATATTTGTCCCCTACAAGTCTGATGTGCCCTACCGCTGAGCAATTTCCATATGAGAATAGCCAGAGTGGAAACCCTCAGCTGGTGCCCTGTGAACTGTGTCAGGGGAAGTTTGCTGTAGAGAGGCTGGAGAAACACAGCAAGATCTGCAAGAAGCTTCAGAATTCAAAGAGGAAGGTTTTTGACTCTTTCAAGCACAGGGCCAAGGGAACAGAACTGGAGACATACATCCATAAGTAGAAGGTTAAACCGCCAATCGTGGTAAGGGCTATCCTTAAACTCTTTCCAAGCTTCCCTTTTTTTCTCCTAGAGTCAGACTCAGCTTATAAATCAATGTAAACAATAAATAAGTGTTTTATGAAGTACTCTTCTGAAAAACTGCCGCAAAGGCACATTTGCCAGACAGAATAAATGTGTCTTAGTGACTTCTGAATTCTGTTGTAAAAATCTACATATCAAGCAAATAGCACTCACAGGAAACAAAACCATAACTACGTAAATTGTACTCTCTACCCAATGACCTGAAAGGTAGCCCCAGAAAGCTACGTTATTACTGTATTGATATTTTCTTGCCTTGTGAATGGTTTGCGACCAGACTGTGTACGCAGTGCTAGTCTGGACTTTTTCTGGAAGCTGTTTTATTGGTTTCATTTCCTGTTCCCAGCTGAGAAAGAACAACTGGAGGCAGAAGCACGAGGATTTCATTCGGAGCATCAAACAGGCCAGGGAGGTGCAGCAGGTGATCACGCAAGGAGGGAAAGTTGTGAACCTGCCCCAGCCCCCCGCGAATCCAAACCCCGACTACGTGCCCTGCCCTCACTGCGGCCGGCGCTTTGCCCCCAGGCCGGCACAGAGGCACTTCCCCAAGTGTCAGCACATCAGGAGCCGCCCTCCTCCTCCTCCTCGCAGATGAAAACTGATGTGAAGAAGAGCAAAAGAGTCATGATCTTGGCTCACGACTCACGTCCTGCTTTTTCTTTTTAGAAACACATTTAGCACAGTTCATCCGTATGATGATGAAAAAAAAATGTTACCTTATTTTAATTAAATGATTTTTTTTTGGTGGACTGGTGTTTGCGTAGCTGTGGTTATTTCAGTTTTTCTCTTATCATTCATACACCTTGACCTCCTAAAAATAATTTTTCAACCTGGAACATACAATTAGCAGGCAATAGAACAGGTCACATTGGTCTTGGAACCATCAAAAAGCAGTATTCACACATTCTCGGCATCAATTTTCCTTAAAAACAACTGAAAAAGCAAGGTAAAGAGTGATTGATTTTTTTAATGAAAGTTATTTGATTTAATTTATTTAATTTTCATAATATTTGAAATATGTTGGGATTAATGTGACTCAATATTATCTGCAGCTCTTACACTCCAGGCACCTGATAAAGTGGAACGCAGTGTCTTTGCCTTACATGGCGCTCAGCTCTTCCTCAATCCCAGCAGAAGCACCAGCAGAAGCAGCAGCCTCCGGGTCCTGCCTCATGCACAGCTTAAAATGCAACACCAAGTAATACAACAAACAACAGGGAAAACCATTCACGATCAGACACATCCGTTGATTGCTGGCTCTCAGTAAAGGGACATTGCATCATTACATCACAAAATAGACTACATTTCAAGGTTAAAGAATTACCATGTTCTGCGATTCAGAACGAGGCAGCAAAACTTCCTATAATCTGTTGTGGCCCTATGACATTGTAAAGGAGCAGGCTTGTGAATACATCTCGTTTAATCCAATGGAAATATAACTCTCAACTTTTTTACGTTTTTGCCAATAAATAATACTACATTGTTAACTCTGCATAAAGAACCTTGGAATGGAACGTTTTTTGCAGTGAAATGTTTGCTGCATAACCTATACCCTTTCTCTCCTACATCACATTGCATTAGTCATTACAGTGATTAGTGAGCAGGAAGGGCTGCATCACATCGCAATTTGTGTGGAACTTGAATGCGAATTTGTTACAACATGGCGTAACTTACAGTCCTTTCACAAAATTCATGATTTTGTGCTCAATTTTGAGTTTGTAAAGTTTTTCTAAAATGTCAATGATTTTATTTTGTGACTGAAATTAAATAATTTTGTGTCTGCAAAATTGGGACTGTAGTTCCACCTTAACCTACTAGTACTGTATGTCTTTGGACTGTGGGAAGAAACTGGAGCACCTGGAAGAAATCCACACAAATGAAGGGAGAACATACAATTCCATCCAGACTGCACCCCAGGAATTGAACCCAGGACCCCAGCTCTGTGAACCACAGTGCCAGCTCATTGCTATAGTCACTATAATTAATGTCAAAACTCATTTGCAAATGAGCAGCCTGGGATCCAAAAGGATCAAGACAAGGATCCAAACAAAGCACTATCCCAAAGCTTGGCTTTGTACCGTATATAATACAGGGCTTGATGCAGAAGGCAGATAATCAAAGTCCATGCAATAATTGCTAAGGGAAAGTGACTTTGTGTTCTTGGAGGGAAGTCACTCAACATGGAGCTGTGTTAGTGAAATGATTGTTCTGATGTACGGCTGATGTCCAAACACTGAAAACATGATTGTGTATGCAATCGCACTCCTGAGCTCCATTGGGTATGGTTAAAATAACTTTTTATAGTTCATCACATTCAAAGTGTGTGTACTTGATGAAAGTGTAACACGCATTTGGAGGAGTTATTCAGGATTTTCTTTCATTCAACTATTTCAAGACCCATTATTTTCAGATGTTGTAGTATACGTGAATAATGAAAGGCCTTCATATTACACAATGTAGGAATGACTTCGCAGGTGTGAAGAATAAAAGATTAATTCAGCTCACTTTGGGGAGTTTCACAATGGCCCTCCTTATAGAAATGTGGGTTTGATTAAAGGAGTGAAGAAAAAGCACTGAATAATATTTGCTTCTGTAAACGTAATCATCTCAAAATATGGTTGAAGAAATTGAAGAAGGTTAAACATAATCCAAAACGTATAAGGTCAATTTAAGTACAACCAGAATTCTAGTGTTTATGCAATGCATCTGTGGGTTGATATGAAATATGGCCGTACTTAAACTAAACGAGGTTATCGAGAGCATATTCCGAATACGGCTTTGGCCAGTTGTACTGTGAACTGCGAGGACCGTATCTTATCCTGAACTGGCTGTGCGAATACCGTCCTCTGCTGGCAGAAGGAATAGATTACAACGGCACTGTATTGGCGATTAGTCCTATTGCTAGAATATTGAAACAACAAGGAGTCCGCGGAGTCAAGCAATGCTGAATAAACAAGTACCTGAAATTCAATAGGATTTTGTGTATTGATTACAAATAGGTGTGGAATTCTCATGTACAGTGGTATTCATGGATTCCTTACACAAGCAGCAGTTGTTATGATGCTTTCGTAATCTGAATATAAATCTGTTATCTACTTAAAACTGTAATTATTGAATAGATTAATGTCTTTGAAATGCTTCATTAACTGGGCAGTTTCCATGTTTGGAAATGTTTTTATTTTGATTGCTGATTGCTAGATACTGTATGTTTAATAGGCATGCTGTTAATATTTTCTACAAGAGCCAAATAAGACAGTTATGCTGTAGTAAGTTCTATATAAGTTATATAACATAAGTTATATTTTGTTCTGAGGTCAATTTGAATCTCATACTAAATAACTGGTGTCCTTTTATCTGAGAAACACTACCTGATTGATCACCTGATGCCTAGAAATTAGCATGCACAGTAGCCCAGCGTTTAGCATTGCTAGCTCACAGTGCTGAGGCCCTGGGTACACTTCTGGACCTGGGGTGCTATCTGTATGGAGCTTGTATGTTCTCCCCATGTTTGCATGAGTTTGCTTTGGGTGCTCCGGCTTCCTCCCACAGTTCAAAGAACTACTGGTAGGTTAATTGGCTTCTGGGATAATTGGTGAGTGTCTGTGTCTTCCCTGCATTGGACTACCATCCAGTCCCAGGTATCTCCTGCTTATTACTTTCTGAGGCTCTGGCTCCCCCGTGACCCCCCGACCCCCTGACCCCCTGACCCTGAATTGGATGAAGCGGTTAGAAAATGGGTGGTTTCTGTTATGCTCTGGTCATGCTCTGCCATAGCAACAACTTGTAAAAAATGCAGATGCTAGGATTTAACTCAAAGAAGGAGCTCAGAGCACTGTGTTGGCATCACTGTACAGGTGTCCGGTTGTTTTAGAACATGTGCTAAAATCTTATTTACTAACTTCTAGACTTTTTACCCCCCATATCAGTCTGCAGGTGCACAGTGGTCTGTGGACACCCTCCTTGCTCTGTCGTAAAAGAGGAAATAAAAAGCAACTGGTTTTGACTTTAATGCACTGAGACTGTGGAACTCACAGAACTCTCTTGTCAGAAAGGCAGCTTCTAATAGCTTTTAAGTGAAGACTAAGAACACTTTTCTATTTTATTAAAATAGATTATATATGTTTTGTTTAAATATATGTTATAAATGTTAAAACGACAGCTCGTATAAGCTTGTATTTTTACCTTTCGATCATTTTTATAATTGCTTTGAGTTGCTTTTACCATGATAAACAGTACAAAATATGAGGTGTTGAACTTGTCAAAAGTTTTAAAGCGCTTTATGACGTAAAGTGTGATGACAGTCCTTGGCGGTCTATGTAACAATTCTTCTTGAAGTAGGTCATCGGGCCAACAGTATACAAACATTACAGCTCAAGTGCTTTTGTATCTGAACGCTTTTAGGTAAGTTATTTAGCAGCTGCGGTATTAATAATGATTTTAATGGCAAATTCAATTGCAGGTAAAATAAAAATGGCGGATAACTTTCTTTCTAGCTTCGTGAAGCGGTCGCGCTATATTATACATATATACCATAATAAGAAACATAATATGTACAGTAGAATTTTTCACTTTAAGCTGGCATTATCCAGAACCGGGTCAGGGCCCGGACCCGGACCGTGCAGTGTGGTCCGTCGGCCTTCTAAAGATGTTTAGGAGATCGAGGCGCCCTTGGATTTGATTAGAAACTTGCATAATTTCTTAACTTGACCCCATTATCTTAAAAAAAACGGCCAGGCCAAGACCAAAGCATGAAGGCTGCGAGGATCGGGGGACTCTCATTTTTGGTCACAGCGTACAGTAGTAGATCAGTAACCTCTGTTTATCGTGATAACCTTTAATTATTTTCCAGTACTTTTTTAAATGATAAAACACATTGTCTCGCCAGTTTTGCTAAAGATACGGTTTTAGTGTTTACGCATAAATTTGTAAGCCGTAGGTTTAAATCTCGTGGTCTTATTTTCTGCATTTTCATCGTAAGGGAAGGCGCTCGTTTGCGATTTACGCGCTGAATATTGTAAGCAGAGGAGCCTTAAGGCACAGCCTCGCCTTAACACCATCGTTTGCATTGTCATTGTCATCCAGAAAAGCAGTCGTAAGAAAATGAATCTGTGGCGGCTCCGAACATTAAAAAAACTATATCTAGACTGCAAATACATCCCAATCTTACTATCAATACGTTTTAAGACCCCTCTCCTTTCCACCGGTATACTGTACAAGCTAAGAGAGAAATATTGGAAATCCCATCTGAAGTAGCCCTCGTCTCACCTTCGGAGCTGTGAGCGATGGGGATCATAATTAAAAGGGGTCCAGTTACTTTGAAAATGTGTATGTGATACTTAAATTTAAATAAAATAAAAAGATAAATTATATAACACAGACTGCTATCTATGTCCATGTGTTTAAGACGTATGAATCGGTTTTAAAACAGGCACACCCCTTCTCACAAATCCGACTGGAGTCTCAGTCAGTCGTCGCGATGAATTAGGAGCTCAGATGTAGGCTAAGTGATTGCAATTTACTTATTTAAAAGAACCACTTCAAATCAAAAGGGAGACATTTTGTAATGGTAGTTATCGTATTATAGTATACGATAACTGTATACGTAGTATACGTAATTGTAGATATACAGTACATAAAGGGTATGAATAGGTGTGAGCTTTTACTGTATATTTAATATTTTATCTGACCCACTTGTAGAAACCGCCTACTCAGATTTATTTAAGTGGTCTGCCACCATAAAGACAGAAAAATATAATGACACCCTGTTACATTAACTGTAAAATAAACGCCGTAACTGCGGCCATATGAAAATTTGGATAAAGATTATACAAACATCCTAAGGAGCTCTATGACATATGAGCGTCGTAATAATGGTTGGTGACCTGACGTAACAGTGCTCCCTGAATTACGTGATCTGTATATACCCAAATACAGATATATCACATAGGGAGATGCAGTCAAACATTGCATTGCTATCGTCGTGGCGAACTATTTCTCCGCTGTTTAAAACTTGTTTGGTAAGTGTCATCAAATATGCTTGTCAATTTGTAGCGAAATCGATATACTGTATCATAATCCTTCAGCTATCTATAATGTAGTGAAACGGCTAATTAATATTGATAAATTCCCTTATTCACAGTGACTTTTGCTCAAACCCCTGTTGCATAATGGGTTAATTTTATATAAAAAAACATTTATATCATAGATATAATACAAGCTTTGAAATGAAATAGCACATTTCCAGGTTTCAGTTAAACATTTTTAAAAAAGCTCATGACTTTAAGCATTCTGAACATTGAGAATGTTATTTGGGAAACAAATGTTTATTATAATGTTTATGTTTAGGATCTGTCTCCTACTGAGTCAGCATGCAGCATTCAACACCATTAGGTTTAATATTAAAAAGTTGTGTATTTCCTGAATTGTTTTTTTTTATTCTTTTCTATTAGACCATACTAGACTGTGCAGGATATCATTTATTTGCCATTTTTGCCTTTTCCAGATACCTGGGAAACAAAGCTCATATCTCATTTGCCAATGGAGCCCAGTCCTAAGCCTGGTGCTCTGTCCCCCTCCCCGAAGGACACAGACTCGAATCGACCCGCGCCCTTAAGGCAACAGGATCTGATCTCCACGTACTGCCCGCCTCCCAAGATACAGCTTCTGAAGGACACCTTCCAAGAGAAACTGATGCAGGAAAAGGAGAAAAAAATGATCGCCATGTACAATCGGCGGCAGGAGGCAGCTCTACAGAAGATGAGAAAATGTTTCCAATATGTCAAATACGCTGCGGAGAAGAAGATGGGGAACAGCTATCGCTTCCAAGCCCAACAGGGCCCCGAGAAGAACATTGTGGGGTATGATCGGTCTTACCCCCTGAAGCCTATGGGTAACAGGAAAGTCTCCGGCCCTGGTGAGGTTCGGGCTGTGGACCGCCCGGACGCACAGAGTGATTCCTTGTTTGCCCCCACCCCGCCTCAGGATGGTCATGAGAGGCCCTGCGAGAGGCCGGGCAGGAGGGGCTCAAGAGTACGCAAACCTAAGGACAGGACTGTCCTCCCCATGGTGGCGACCCCTCCAGGGCAATGCCCTTCTCATGCCAATGGGAAGGAGCACTTTCAGTTGCAAGAGGAGCTACGAAAAGTGGCCGAGGCAGAGGCCGCGCTGAAGGAGGAGCATCGCCGGAGGGAGGCCAGCCTGCAGGATGAGATGCGCCGGAAGGAGGCCATGATGAAGGACGAGATTCGCCAGAAGGAGGCCATGATGCAGGCGAAGCTCTTCAGAGCTCAGGAGGAGCTGAGGATGGTTCCGAGAGAGATGGAAGACTCCAGAGAGGTGGCCGGAAGGGAAAATAGAGGCGAGGCAGAGCGAGCTTTGCCCCAGAGGACCATGGGCCAACCACCGCTCTAAGGCCGTGCCTCTTCTGACCTGCAGAATGGAGAAGCAAAAAGCCTTCACTCCAAGGAAAGCCCTTCCTATCAGAGGAGACAACCTTGATTATGGTTCTCCAATGGAAGATGGCGGATGCGCAGAATCGCACTTTCCCTCTGCGCTTTCCCATCAGGAGAGACGTCAAGTGAGCCCTTGCAGCCGTGGGCTAGAAGACGTCCCCTGTGGAAGGAGAAAGTATCTCAAGAAAGCAAGGCTCCCTGAAAGCGACGTGTCAGCGGCACAGGCCGCACAGGGCCACTTCAGAAATAAGACCACATGTCTGGATGAACAAACTCTGTCAGTGGAAAACAGATATTTGTCCCCTACAAGTCTGATGTGCCCTACCGCTGAGCAATTTCCATATGAGAATAGCCAGAGTGGAAACCCTCAGCTGGTGCCCTGTGAACTGTGTCACGGGAAGTTTGCTGTAGAGAGGCTGGAGAAACACAGCAAGATTTGCAAGAAGCTTCAGAATTCAAAGAGGAAGGTTTTTGACTCTTTCAAGCACAGGGCCAAGGGAACAGAACTGGAGACATACATCCATAAGAAGAAGGTTAAACCGCCAATCGTGGTAAGGGCTATCCTTAAACTCTTTCCAAGCTTCCCTTGTTTTCTCCTAGAGTCAGACTCAGCTTATAAATCAATGTAGACAATAAATAAGTGTTTTATGAAGTACTCTTCTGAAAAACTGCCGCAAAGGCACATTTGCCAGACAGAATAAATGTGTCTTAGTGACTTCTGAATTCTGTTGTAAAAATCTACATATCAAGCAAATAGCACTCACAGGAAACAAAACCATAACTACGTAAATTGTACTCTCTACCCAATGACCTGAAAGGTGGCCCCAGAAAGCTACGTTATTACTGTATTGATATTTTCTTGCCTTGTGAATGGTTTGCGACCAGACTGTGTACGCAGTGCTGGTCTGGACTTTTTCTGGAAGCTGTTTTATTGGTTTCATTTCCTGTTCCCAGCTGAGAAAGAACAACTGGAGGCAGAAGCACGAGGATTTCATTCGGAGCATCAAACAGGCCAGGGAGGTGCAGCAGGTGATCACGCAAGGAGGGAAAGTTGTGAACCTGCCCCAGCCCCCCGCGAATCCAAACCCCGACTACGTGCCCTGCCCTCACTGCGGCCGGCGCTTTGCCCCCAGGCCGGCACAGAGGCACATCCCCAAGTGTCAGCACATCAGGAGCCGCCCTCCTCCTCCTCCTCGCAGATGAAAACTGATGTGAAGAAGAGCAAAAGAGTCATGATCTTGGCTCACGTCTCACGTCCTGCTTTTTCTTTTTAGAAACACATTTAGCACAGTTCATCCGTATGATGATGAAAAAAAAATGTTACCTTATTTTAATTAAATGATTTTTTTTTGGTGGACTGGTGTTTGCGTAGCTGTGGTTATTTCAGTTTTTCTCTTATCATTCATACACCTTGACCTCCTAAAAATAATTTTTCAACCTGGAACGTACAATTAGCAGGCAATAGAACAGGTCACATTGGTCTTGGAACCATCAAAAAGCAGTATTCACACATTCTCGGCATCAATTTTCCTTAAAAACAACTGAAAAAGCAAGGTAAAGAGTGATTGATTTTTTTAATGAAAGTTATTTGATTTAATTTATTTAATTTTCATAATATTTGAAATATGTTGGGATTAATGTGACTCAATATTATCTGCAGCTCTTACACTCCAGGCACCTGATAAAGTGGAACGCAGTGTCTTTGCCTTACATGGCGCTCAGCTCTTCCTCAATCCCAGCAGAAGCACCAGCAGAAGCAGCAGCCTCCGGGTCCTGCCTCATGCACAGCTTAAAATGCAACACCAAGTAATACAACAAACAACAGGGAAAACCATTCACGATCAGACACATCCGTTGATTGCTGGCTCTCAGTAAAGGGACATTGCATTATTACATCACAAAATAGACTACATTTCAAGGTTAAAGAATTACCATGTTCTGCGATTCAGAACGAGGCAGCAAAACTTCCTATAATCTGTTGTGGCCCTCTGACATTGTAAAGGAGCAGGCTTGTGAATACATCTCGTTTAATCCAATGGAAATATTGCTCTCAACTTTTTTACGTTTTTGCCAATAAATAATACTACATTGTTAACTCTGCATAAAGAACCTTGGAATGGAACGTTTTTTGCAGTGAAATGTTTGCTGCATAACCTATACCCTTTCTCTCCTACATCACATTGCATTAGTCATTACAGTGATTAGTGAGCAGGAAGGGCTGCATCACATCGCAATTTGTGTGGAACTTGAATGCGAATTTGTTACAACATGGCGTAACTTACAGTCCTTTCACAAAATTCATGATTTTGTGCTCAATTTTGAGTTTGTAAAGTTTTTCTATAATGTCAATGATTTTATTTTGTGACTGAAATTAAATACTTTTGTGTCTGCAAAATTGGGACTGTAGTTCCACCTTAACCTACTAGTACTGTATGTCTTTGGACTGTGGGAAGAAACTGGAGCATCTGGAAGAAATCCACACAAATGAAGGGAGAACATACAATTCCATCCAGACTGCACCCCAGGAATTGAACCCAGGACCCCAGATCTGTGAACCACAGTGCCACCTCATTGCTATAGTCACTATAATTAATGTCAAAACTCATTTGCAAATGAGCAGCCTGGGATCCAAAAGGATCAAGATAAGGATCCAAACAAAGCACTATCCCAAAGCTTGGCTTTGTACCGTATATAATACAGGGCTTGATGCAGAAGGCAGATAATCAAAGTCCATGCAATAATTGCTAAGGGAAAGTGACTTTGTGTTCTTGGAGGGAAGTCACTCAACACGGAGCTGTGTTAGTGAAATGATTGTTCTGATGTACGGCTGATGTCCAAACACTGAAAACATGATTGTGTATGCAATCGCACTCCTGAGCTCCATTGGGTATGGTTAAAATAACTTTTTATAGTTCATCACATTCAAAGTGTGTGTACTTGATGAAAGTGTAACACGCATTTGGAGGAGTTATTCAGGATTTTCTTTCATTCAACTATTTCAAGACCCATTATTTTCAGATGTTGTAGTATACGTGAATAATGAAAGGCCTTCATATTACACAATGAAGGAATGACTTCGCAGGTGTGAAGAATAAAAGATTAATTCAGCTCACTTTGGGGAGTTTCACAATGGCCCTCCTTATAGAAATGTGGGTTTGATTAAAGGAGTGAAGAAAAAGCACTGAATAATATTTGCTTCTGTAAACGTAATCATCTCAAAATATGGTTGAAGAAATTGAAGAAGGTTAAACATAATCCAAAACGTATAAGGTCAATTTAAGTACAACCAGAATTCTAGTGTTTATGCAATGCATCTGTGGGTTGATATGAAATATGGCCGTACTTAAACTAAACGAGGTTATCGAGAGCATATTCCGAATACGGCTTTGGCCAGTTGTACTGTGAACTGCGAGGACCGTATCTTATCCTGAACTGGCTGTGCGAATACCGTCCTCTGCTGGCAGAAGGAATAGATTACAACGGCACTGTATTGGCGATTAGTCCTATTGCTAGAATATTGAAACAACAAGGAGTCCGCGGAGTCAAGCAATGCTGAATAAACAAGTACCTGAAATTCAATAGGATTTTGTGTATTGATTACAAATAGGTGTGGAATTCTCATGTACAGTGGTATTCATGGATTCCTTACACAAGCAGCAGTTGTTATGATGCTTTCGTAATCTGAATATAAATCTGTTATCTACTTAAAACTGTAATTATTGAATAGATTAATGTCTTTGAAATGCTTCATTAACTGGGCAGTTTCCATGTTTGGAAATGTTTTTATTTTGATTGCTGATTGCTAGATACTGTATGTTTAATAGGCATGCTGTTAATATTTTCTACAAGAGCCAAATAAGACAGTTATGCTGTAGTAAGTTCTATATAAGTTATATAACATAAGTTATATTTTGTTCTGAGGTCAATTTGAATCTCATACTAAATAACTGGTGTCCTTTTATCTGAGAAACACTACCTGATTGATCACCTGATGCCTAGAAATTAGCATGCACAGTAGCCCAGCGTTTAGCATTGCTAGCTCACAGTGCTGAGGCCCTGGGTACACTTCTGGATCTGGGGTGCTATCTGTATGGAGCTTGTATGTTCTCCCCCTGTTTGCATGAGTTTGCTTTGAGTGCTCCGGCTTCCTCCCACAGTTCAAAGAACTACTGGTAGGTTAATTGGCTTCTGGGATAATTGGTGAGTGTCTGTGTCTTCCCTGCATTGGACTACCATCCAGTCCCAGGTATCTCCTGCTTATTACTTTCTGAGGCTCTGGCTCCCCCGTGCCCCGCGACCCCCTGACCCCCTGACCCTGAATTGGATGAAGCGGTTAGAAAATGGGTGGTTTCTGTTATGCTCTGGTCATGCTCTGCCATAGCAACAACTTGTAAAAAATGCAGATGCTAGGATTTAACTCAAAGAAGGAGCTCAGAGCACTGTGTTGGCATCACTGTACAGGTGTCCGGTTTGTTTTAGAACATGTGCTCAAATCTTATTTACTAACTTCTAGACTTTTTACCCCCCATATCAGTCTGCAGGTGCACGGTGGTCTGTGGACACCCTCCTTGCTCTGTCGTAAAAGAGGAAATAAAAAGCAACTGGTTTTGACTTTAATGCACTGAGACTGTGGAACTCACAGAACTCTCTTGTCAGAAAGGCAGCTTCTAACAGCTTTTAAGTGAAGACTAAGAACACTTTTCTATTTTATTAAAATAGATTATATATGTTTTGTTTAAATATATGTTATAAATGTTAAAACGACAGCTCGTATAAGCTTGTATTTTTACCTTTCGATCATTTTTAGAATTGCTTTGAGTTGCTTTTACCATGATAAACAGTACAAAATATGAGGTGTTGAACTTGTCTAAAGTTTTAAAGCGCTTTATGACGTAAAGTGTGATGACAGTCCTTGGCGGTCTATGTAACAATTCTTCTTGAAGTAGGTCATCGGGCCAACAGTATACAAACATTACAGCTCAAGTGCTTTTGTATCTGAACGCTTTTAGGTAAGTTATTTAGCAGCTGCGGTATTAATAATGATTTTAATGGCAAATTCAATTGCAGGTAAAATAAAAATGGCGGATAACTTTCTTTCTAGCTTCGTGAAGCGGTCGCGCTATATTATACATATATACCATAATAAGAAACATAATATGTACAGTAGAATTTTTCACTTTAAGCTGGCATTATCCAGAACCGGGTCAGGGAACGGACCCGGACCGTGCAGTGTGGTCCGTCGGCCTTCTAAAGATGTTTAGGAGATCGAGGCGCCCTTGGATTTGATTAGAAACTTGCATAATTTCTTAACTTGACCCCATTATCTTAAAAAAAACGGCCAGGCCAAGACCAAAGCATGAAGGCTGCGAGGATCGGGGGACTCTCATTTTTGGTCACAGCGTACAGTAGTAGATCAGTAACCTCTGTTTATCGTGATAACCTTTAATTATTTTCCAGTACTTTTTTAAATGATAAAACACATTGTCTCGCCAGTTTTGCTAAAGATACGGTTTTAGTGTTTACGCATAAATTTGTAAGCCGTAGGTTTAAATCTCGTGGTCTTATTTTCTGCATTTTCATCGTAAGGGAAGGCGCTCGTTTGCGATTTACGCGCTGAATATTGTAAGCAGAGGAGCCTTAAGGCACAGCCTCGCCTTAACACCATCGTTTGCATTGTCATTGTCATCCAGAAAAGCAGTCGTAAGAAAATGAATCTGTGGCGGCTCCGAACATTAAAAAAACTATATCTAGACTGCAAATACATCCCAATCTTACTATCAACACGTTTTAAGACCCCTCTCCTTTCCACCGGTATACAAGCTAAGAGAGAAATATTGGAAATCCCATCTGAAGTAGCCCTCGTCTCACCTTCGGAGCTGTGAGCGATGGGGATCATAATTAAAAGGGGTACAGTTACTTTGAAAATGTGTATGTGATACTTAAATTTAAATAAAATAAAAAGATAAATTATATAACACAGACTGCTATCTATGTCCATGTGTTTAAGACGTATGAATCGGTTTTAAAACAGGCACACCCCTTCTTACAAATCCGACTGGAGTCTCAGTCCGTCGTCGCGATGAATTAGGAGCTCAGATGTAGGCTAAGTGATTGCAATTTACTTATTTAAAAGAACCACTTCAAATCAAAAGGGAGACATTTTGTAATGGTAGTTATCGTATTATAGTATACGATAACTGTATACGTAGTATACGTAATTGTAGATATACAGTACATAAAGGGTATGAATAGGTGTGAGCTTTTACTGTATATTTAATATTTTATCTGACCCACTTGTAGAAACCGCCTACTCAGATTTATTTAAGTGGTCTGCCACCATAAAGACAGAAAAATATAATGACACCCTGTTACATTAACTGTAAAATAAACGCCGTAACTGCGGCCATATGAAAATTTGGATAAAGATTATACAAACATCCTAAGGAGCTCTATGACATATGAGCGTCGTAATAATGGTTGGTGACCTGACGTAACAGTGCTCCCTGAATTACGTGATCTGTATATACCCAAATACAGATATATCACATAGGGAGATGCAGTCAAACATTGCATTGCTATCGTCGTGGTGAACTATTTCTCCGCTGTTTAAAACTTGTTTGGTAAGTGTCATCAAATATGCTTGTCAATTTGTAGCGAAATCGATATACTGTATCATAATCCTTCAGCTATCTATAATGTAGTGAAACAGCTAATTAATATTGATAAATTCCCTTATTCACAGTGACTTTTGCTCAAACCCCTGTTGCATAATGGGTTAATTTTATATAAAAAAACATTTATATCATAGATATAATACAAGCTTTGAAATGAAATAGCACATTTCCAGGTTTCAGTTAAACATTTTTAAAAAAGCTCATGACTTTAAGCATTCTGAACATTGAGAATGTTATTTGGGAAACAAATGTTTATTATAATGTTTATGTTTAGGATCTGTCTCCTACTGAGTCAGCATGCAGCATTCAACACCATTAGGTTTAATATTAAAAAGTTGTGTATTTCCCGAATTGTTTTTTTTTATTCTTTTCTATTAGACCATACTAGACTGTGCAGGATATCATTTATTTGCCATTTTTGCCTTTTCCAGATACCTGGGAAACAAAGCTCATATCTCATTTGCCAATGGAGCCCAGTCCTAAGCCTGGTGCTCTGTCCCCCTCCCCGAAGGACACAGACTCGAATCGACCCGCGCCCTCAAGGCAACAGGATCTGATCTCCACGTACTGCCCGCCTCCCAAGATACAGCTTTTGAAGGACACCTTCCAAGAGAAACTGATGCAGGAAAAGGAGAAAAAAATGATCGCCATGTACAATCGGCGGCAGGAGGCAGCTCTACAGAAGATGAGAAAATGTTTCCAATATGTCAAATACGCTGCGGAGAAGAAGATGGGGAACAGCTATCGCTTCCAAGCCCAACAGGGCCCCGAGAAGAACATTGTGGGGTATGATCGGTCTTACCCCCTGAAGCCTATGGGTAACAGGAAAGTCTCCGGCCCTGGTGAGGTTCGGGCTGTGGACCGCCCGGACGCACAGAGTGATTCCTTGTTTGCCCCCACCCCGCCTCAGGATGGTCATGAGAGGCCCTGCGAGAGGCCGGGCAGGAGGGGCTCAAGAGTACGCAAACCTAAGGACAGGACTGTCCTCCCCATGGTGGCGACCCCTCCAGGGCAATGCCCTTCTCATGCCAATGGGAAGGAGCACTTTCAGTTGCAAGAGGAGCTACGAAAAGTGGCCGAGGCAGAGGCCGCGCTGAAGGAGGAGCATCGCCGGAGGGAGGCCAGCCTGCAGGATGAGATGCGCCGGAAGGAGGCCATGATGAAGGACGAGATTCGCCAGAAGGAGGCCATGATGCAGGCGAAGCTCTTCAGAGCTCAGGAGGAGCTGAGGATGGTTCCGAGAGAGATGGAAGACTCCAGAGAGGTGGCCGGAAGGGAAAATAGAGGTGAGGCAGAGCGAGCTTTGCCCCAGAGGACCATGGGCCAACCACCGCTCTAAGGCCGTGCCTCTTCTGACCTGCAGAATGGAGAAGCAAAAAGCCTTCACTCCAAGGAAAGCCCTTCCTATCAGAGGAGACAACCTTGATTATGGTTCTCCAATGGAAGATGGCGGATGCGCAGAATCGCGCTTTCCCATCAGGAGAGACGTCAAGTGAGCCCTTGCAGCCGTGGGCTAGAAGACGTCCCCTGTGGAAGGAGAAAGTATCTCAAGAAAGCAAGGCTCCCTGAAAGCGACGTGTCAGCGGCACAGGCCGCGCAGGGCCACTTCAGAAATAACACCACATGTCTGGATGAACAAACTCTGTCAGTGGAAAACAGATATTTGTCCCCTACAAGTCTGATCTGCCCTACCGCTGAGCAATTTCCATATGAGAATAGCCAGAGTGGAAACCCTCAGCTGGTGCCCTGTGAACTGTGTCACGGGAAGTTTGCTGTAGAGAGGCTGGAGAAACACAGCAAGATCTGCAAGAAGCTTCAGAATTCAAAGAGGAAGGTTTTTGACTCTTTCAAGCACAGGGCCAAGGGAACAGAACTGGAGACATACATCCATAAGAAGAAGGTTAAACCGCCAATCGTGGTAAGGGCTATCCTTAAACTCTTTCCAAGCTTCCCTTTTTTTCTCCTAGAGTCAGACTCAGCTTATAAATCAATGTAAACAATAAATAAGTGTTTTATGAAGTACTCTTCTGAAAAACTGCCGCAAAGGCACATTTGCCAGACAGAATAAATGTGTCTTAGTGACTTCTGAATTCTGTTGTAAAAATCTACATATCAAGCAAATAGCACTCACAGGAAACAAAACCATAACTACGTAAATTGTACTCTCTACCCAATGACCTGAAAGGTAGCCCCAGAAAGCTACGTTATTACTGTATTGATATTTTCTTGCCTTGTGAATGGTTTGCGACCAGACTGTGTACGCAGTGCTAGTCTGGACTTTTTCTGGAAGCTGTTTTATTGGTTTCATTTCCTGTTCCCAGCTGAGAAAGAACAACTGGAGGCAGAAGCACGAGGATTTCATTCGGAGCATCAAACAGGCCAGGGAGGTGCAGCAGGTGATCACGCAAGGAGGGAAAGTTGTGAACCTGCCCCAGCCCCCCGCGAATCCAAACCCCGACTACGTGCCCTGCCCTCACTGCGGCCGGCGCTTTGCCCCCAGGCCGGCACAGAGGCACTTCCCCAAGTGTCAGCACATCAGGAGCCGCCCTCCTCCTCCTCCTCGCAGATGAAAACTGATGTGAAGAAGAGCAAAAGAGTCATGATCTTGGCTCACGACTCACGTCCTGCTTTTTCTTTTTAGAAACACATTTAGCACAGTTCATCCGTATGATGATGAAAAAAAAATGTTACCTTATTTTAATTAAATGATTTTTTTTTGGTGGACTGGTGTTTGCGTAGCTGTGGTTATTTCAGTTTTTCTCTTATCATTCATACACCTTGACCTCCTAAAAATAATTTTTCAACCTGGAACGTACAATTAGCAGGCAATAGAACAGGTCACATTGGTCTTGGAACCATCAAAAAGCAGTATTCACACATTCTCGGCATCACTTTTCCTTAAAAACAACTGAAAAAGCAAGGTAAAGAGTGATTGATTTTTTTAATGAAAGTTATTTGATTTAATTTATTTAATTTTCATAATATTTGAAATATGTTGGGATTAATGTGACTCAATATTATCTGCAGCTCTTACACTCCAGGCACCTGATAAAGTGGAACGCAGTGTCTTTGCCTTACATGGCGCTCAGCTCTTCCTCAATCCCAGCAGAAGCAGCAGCCTCCGGGTCCTGCCTCATGCACAGCTTAAAATGCAACACCAAGTAATACAACAAACAACAGGGAAAACCATTCACGATCAGACACATCCGTTGATTGCTGGCTCTCAGTAAAGGGACATTGCATCATTACATCACAAAATAGACTACATTTCAAGGTTAAAGAATTACCATGTTCTGCGATTCAGAACGAGGCAGCAAAACTTCCTATAATCTGTTGTGGCCCTATGACATTGTAAAGGAGCAGGCTTGTGAATACATCTCGTTTAATCCAATGGAAATATAAAATTCATGATTTTGTGCTCAATTTTGAGTTTGTAAAGTTTTTCTATAATGTCAATGATTTTATTTTGTGACTGAAATTAAATAATTTTGTGTCTGCAAAATTGGGACTGTAGTTCCACCTTAACCTACTAGTACTGTATGTCTTTGGACTGTGGGAAGAAACTGGAGCACCTGGAAGAAATCCACACAAATGAAGGGAGAACATACAATTCCATCCAGACTGCACCCCAGGAATTGAACCCAGGACCCCAGCTCTGTGAACCACAGTGCCACCTCATTGCTATAGTCACTATAATTAATGTCAAAACTCATTTGCAAATGAGCAGCCTGGGATCCAAAAGGATCAAGACAAGGATCCAAACAAAGCACTATCCCAAAGCTTGGCTTTGTACCGTATATAATACAGGGCTTGATGCAGAAGGCAGATAATCAAAGTCCATGCAATAATTGCTAAGGGAAAGTGACTTTGTGTTCTTGGAGGGAAGTCACTCAACACGGAGCTGTGTTAGTGAAATGATTGTTCTGATGTACGGCTGATGTCCAAACACTGAAAACATGATTGTGTATGCAATCGCACTCCTGAGCTCCATTGGGTATGGTTAAAATAACTTTTTATAGTTCATCACATTCAAAGTGTGTGTACTTGATGAAAGT
Source organism: Lepisosteus oculatus (assembly GCF_040954835.1). NCBI lineage: Eukaryota > Metazoa > Chordata > Actinopteri > Semionotiformes > Lepisosteidae > Lepisosteus > Lepisosteus oculatus. The sequence goes on along the minus strand of NW_027167902.1, from coordinate 2,476,915 downwards.
GTAACACGCATTTGGAGGAGTTATTCAGGATTTTCTTTCATTCAACTATTTCAAGACCCATTATTTTCAGATGTTGTAGTATACGTGAATAATGAAAGGCCTTCATATTACACAATGTAGGAATGACTTCGCAGGTGTGAAGAATGAAAGATTAATTCAGCTCACTTTGGGGAGTTTCACAATGGCCCTCCTTATAGAAATGTGGGTTTGATTAAAGGAGTGAAGAAAAAGCACTGAATAATATTTGCTTCTGTAAACGTAATCATCTCAAAATATGGTTGAAGAAATTGAAGAAGGTTAAACATAATCCAAAACGTATAAGGTCAATTTAAGTACAACCAGAATTCTAGTGTTTATGCAATGCATCTGTGGGTTGATATGAAATATGGCCGTACTTAAACTAAACGAGGTTATCGAGAGCATATTCCGAATACGGCTTTGGCCAGTTGTACTGTGAACTGCGAGGACCGTATCTTATCCTGAACTGGCTGTGCGAATACCGTCCTCTGCTGGCAGAAGGAATAGATTACAACGGCACTGTATTGGCGATTAGTCCTATTGCTAGAATATTGAAACAACAAGGAGTCCGCGGAGTCAAGCAATGCTGAATAAACAAGTACCTGAAATTCAATAGGATTTTGTGTATTGATTACAAATAGGTGTGGAATTCTCATGTACAGTGGTATTCATGGATTCCTTACACAAGCAGCAGTTGTTATGATGCTTTCGTAATCTGAATATAAATCTGTTATCTACTTAAAACTGTAATTATTGAATAGATTAATGTCTTTGAAATGCTTCATTAACTGGGCAGTTTCCATGTTTGGAAATGTTTTTATTTTGATTGCTGATTGCTAGATACTGTATGTTTAATAGGCATGCTGTTAATATTTTCTACAAGAGCCAAATAAGACAGTTATGCTGTAGTAAGTTCTATATAAGTTATATAACATAAGTTATATTTTGTTCTGAGGTCAATTTGAATCTCATACTAAATAACTGGTGTCCTTTTATCTGAGAAACACTACCTGATTGATCACCTGATGCCTAGAAATTAGCATGCACAGTAGCCCAGCGTTTAGCATTGCTAGCTCACAGTGCTGAGGCCCTGGGTACACTTCTGGACCTGGGGTGCTATCTGTATGGAGCTTGTATGTTCTCCCCATGTTTGCATGAGTTTGCTTTGGGTGCTCCGGCTTCCTCCCACAGTTCAAAGAACTACTGGTAGGTTAATTGGCTTCTGGGATAATTGGTGAGTGTCTGTGTCTTCCCTGCATTGGACTACCATCCAGTCCCAGGTATCTCCTGCTTATTACTTTCTGAGGCTCTGGCTCCCCCGTGCCCCGCGACCCCCTGACCACCTGACCCTGAATTGGATGAAGCGGTTAGAAAATGGGTGGTTTCTGTTATGCTCTGATCATGCTCTGCCATAGCAACAACTTGTAAAAAATGCAGATGCTAGGATTTAACTCAAAGAAGGAGCTCAGATCACTGTGTTGGCATCACTGTACAGGTGTCCGGTGTGTTTTAGAACATATGTTAAAATCTTATTTACTAACTTCTAGACTTTTTACCCCCCATATCAGTCTGCAGGTGCACAGTGGTCTGTGGACACCCTCCTTGCTCTGTCGTAAAACAGGAAATAAAAAGCAACTGGTTTTGACTTTAATGCACTGAGACTGTGGAACTCACAGAACTCTCTTGTCAGAAAGGCAGCTTCTAACAGCTTTTAAGTGAAGACTAAGAACACTTTTCTATTTTATTAAAATAGATTATATATGTTTTGTTTAAATATATGTTATAAATGTTAAAACGACAGCTCGTATAAGCTTGTATTTTTACCTTTCGATCATTTTTAGAATTGCTTTGAGTTGCTTTTACCATGATAAACAGTACAAAATATGAGGTGTTGAACTTGTCTAAAGTTTTAAAGCGCTTTATGACGTAAAGTGTGATGACAGTCCTTGGCGGTCTATGTAACAATTCTTCTTGAAGTAGGTCATCGGGCCAACAGTATACAAACATTACAGCTCAAGTGCTTTTGTATCTGAACGCTTTTAGGTAAGTTATTTAGCAGCTGCGGTATTAATAATGATTTTAATGGCAAATTCAATTGCAGGTAAAATAAAAATGGCGGATAACTTTCTTTCTAGCTTCGTGAAGCGGTCGCGCTATATTATACATATATACCATAATAAGAAACATAATATGTACAGTAGAATTTTTCACTTTAAGCTGGCATTATCCAGAACCGGGTCAGGGCCCGGACCCGGACCGTGCAGTGTGGTCCGCCGGCCTTCTAAAGATGTTAAGGAGATCGAGGCGCCCTTGGATTTGATTAGAAACTTGCATAATTTCTTAACTTGACCCCATTATCTTAAAAAAAAAGGCCAGGCCAAGACCAAAGCATGAAGGCTGCGAGGATCGGGGGACTCTCATTTTTGGTCACAGCGTACAGTAGTAGATCAGTAACCTCTGTTTATCGTGATAACCTTTAATTATTTTCCAGTACTTTTTTAAATGATAAAACACATTGTCTCGCCAGTTTTGCTAAAGATACGGTTTTAGTGTTTACGCATAAATTTGTAAGCCGTAGGTTTAAATCTCGTGGTCTTATTTTCTGCATTTTCATCGTAAGGGAAGGCGCTCGTTTGCGATTTACGCGCTGAATATTGTAAGCAGAGGAGCCTTAAGGCACAGCCTCGCCTTAACACCATCGTTTGCATTGTCATTGTCATCCAGAAAAGCAGTCATAAGAAAATGAATCTGTGGCGGCTCCGAACATTAAAAAAACTATATCTAGACTGCAAATACATCCCAATCTTACTATCAACACGTTTTAAGACCCCTCTCCTTTCCACCGGTATACAAGCTAAGAGAGAAATATTGGAAATCCCATCTGAAGTAGCCCTCGTCTCACCTTCGGAGCTGTGAGCGATGGGGATCATAATTAAAAGGGGTACAGTTACTTTGAAAATGTGTATGTGATACTTAAATTTAAATAAAATAAAAAGATAAATTATATAACACAGACTGCTATCTATGTCCATGTGTTTAAGACGTATGAATCGGTTTTAAAACAGGCACACCCCTTCTCACAAATCCGACTGGAGTCTCAGTCCGTCGTCGCGATGAATTAGGAGCTCAGATGTAGGCTAAGTGATTGCAATTTACTTATTTAAAAGAACCACTTCAAATCAAAAGGGAGACATTTTGTAATGGTAGTTATCGTTTATAGTATACGATAACTGTATACGTAGTATACGTAATTGTAGATATACAGTACATAAAGGGTATGAATAGGTGTGAGCTTTTACTGTATATTTAATATTTTATCTGACCCACTTGTAGAAACCGCCTACTCAGATTTATTTAAGTGGTCTGCCACCATAAAGACAGAAAAATATAATGACACCCTGTTACATTAACTGTAAAATAAACGCCGTAACTGCGGCCATATGAAAATTTGGATAAAGATTATACAAACATCCTAAGGAGCTCTATGACATATGAGCGTCGTAATAATGGTTGGTGACCTGACGTAACAGTGCTCCCTGAATTACGTGATCTGTATATACCCAAATACAGATATATCACATAGGGAGATGCAGTCAAACATTGCATTGCTATCGTCGTGGTGAACTATTTCTCCGCTGTTTAAAACTT